>NW_027517884.1:603000-1206000 GCF_048772815.1 Callospermophilus lateralis | reverse complement strand
AAATTTTGAAATTCCCATGACCAGGTGGCACTGGAGAACCTTTGGATGTCCTATTGCTGATCAAGAGTATACCAGACAGTGCCTTGATTGACTGGGTTTAATGAAAATGGTGTAGTACAGAGATGCCAGTAAGTTAGAGCCTGCTGAGTAGTGGGCCTAGAGCAGTTTTGGGCAGGTGTGTGATAAATTACCAGTGGTAGGGTCATGGGGATCTACCATTGTATTCCAAATGGCATGTTACTTACATGGTGCAGCCAGCAGACCCTTATATGTAAAGGCATCTTGTTATATGGAGAGGTTTCAGGGCAATGTTCAGAATTAGGTTGATATGGACAAGGGGGCAATGGGGCAAGCTATGAGGGATAGAAGCCTGGTTGGTGCATTCTCCTGCATACCCTGGCACACCACACGTGACAGAACTCCCTCCAGCATTGTGTCCCAGTTTAGCTCCTTGTATGTCATGAAGCAAATACCAAACTCCGAGTGCAGTAGCAAAAACACGACAAAAAGTGGACCAGGACCAAATGGCTTCACAGTCCACATGGGGAGAAACTTAGTCCCCAGTGGTCACAGTTTACCTACAAAGAGATAATGCAGCACTGCTGCTCATCTTTATTGGAATATAAGAAGCCATGTCCTCCAGGTCACATAAATGCAGACCCAGCTTTGATGGTCTCACGCAAAGAAGTCAAATCTCCTGACAACAACATATTTTTTCAAGTGCCCAACCTCACAGACAGTTTCTCAAAAAGTTTTTAGGCCAGAAGAGCTCCATGTTTGTGGAGTGTTAACCCAGTCCCTTACTTTTGGAAACTCCTCTACCACCTCCAAGATTGTGAACTCCTGAGCATTTCCATTCCAGATATGTATTCACTGATTTTCTAACTCTTCTCCTCCAATTGTGTCTTAATTGGGGCAAAGGTATTGACAAGGCATTGCTCTGGATGAGAGTGGAAGGATATTTATGCAGCACATATATGCATACACATTGGATTCATTTTTCAATTTTCCTATTGAAATAGTGAATCCCTGACACTAACCCGAACCTATTAGGCTCAGACTACTCAACCTAATAAAAAGGAGAAAAATAACCCAAACAAATATAAATACAAGCAGTTCAGAGGAGGCATGTTGTATATTTGGACTTGCCTTTTGCATTATATAAGGTAGGAGTTATAAATCTAGTCAATTTTTAATTGAAATAGTTCTCCATGTGTTTTTAAAGTTAACAGATATGTGAATTCTTGTTTCCAATTCTCTGTAGCCATTTCACCCATGTATACTTATATACATATATAGAATCCTACCAGGTATCACATGTACATTTTTGGGAGGTGGCTGACTTGGCAGATACAAATTGTGAGAAGAGTTCACTCCTCTTAAACGCTGTTGGAACTGAAAATTCAACCTACAAGCTTCCTAGTAGAACAACATTATACATAAGCTCATGTTCAGTAAAATAAATATTTTTGCATCTGTGGATGATATATATTTAATGATGAATTTTGTTTGGCATATATATTGCTACTTTTTAATGTCTATTTGTGTTTTTTTTTGTATATATACATACACTCTGTAGATTTTTCAAAATATGAAATATGTGTCTTATATACACTCTCTTAATTCATTCATGTTCATGTACTTGAATTTATAATCAACTTTTCACAAGATTATTCTCAGACATATTCATTTAACTGAAATACATGTTTGTTTCCTAGTACTGAAAACTAACTTCAGTGAATGGTGCATACAAATCCTAATAATTCTACAGTAACTAACCCAGTCTAACATCAATGCAAGTAGATTCCTATGGCACATGATATGTAATTTGACGTTCATTTGTATTCAACACTGGTACATTACTATTTCTTCAGGGTTTGCACATCATAGGATATACATTTCATCCACAAGTTCACAAATTTATAGGCATTTGTTTCAACTTTAATCACTTATTGCTTCAGAACACATGTATTATCAGGGTTTCTTGACTGGTCTTTTCATGAGAATTCTTTCCAAACACATTATTTTCAATTTCCATAATCACTATTGAAGCAAAACTCACACACTCTTCATGATAAACCAAAACACTAATATTACCATTTGATGTATAATTGGTCGGAATGAATGATTGTATATCAATATAAGATTTCCTGTAATTTTTCAGATATCAGTTCAATACATAATTTAAATTTGGAACAACTTATATTATTTATTCACATTATGGTCTATTCATGCTTTATCTCTATATTCATAAACACAGGGTACACCTCTTTGTACCCCCAAAACTAATTTTATGTCTTCAATATATTGCTCCCAGAAAAGGTGGTAGAAATACTCATGTCACCTGATCTACATAAACATTTTATCACAGTAATATTCGGAACTAAAAATGTGAAGGTCACACTTAAGACTGTACCAAAGCCAAAAGGGAAATTGTACATGGATTACTAAAACATCCATGTCCAGGTTGCCTAATGCTCTCAAATGTCAATCCTATTGGTGACGACATATTTGTTTCTTCATAAGATTATATATTGAAACTCAACCTTGTAGAAAATGTCTAATCCTATCACTCATTTTATACTTTGCATGATTTCATAATGTCTCTATTGATATCTGCTTTTCTACATATTTTCCCAAGCTCATCATAGTGACTCACTCTTCATATGTGCTGACATTAACATTCACCCTCTAACCAAAACCCTATTAGGAAAGAACTTTTGATACAAATCCTATACTCACTCTTCTTCCTAAACCTACCGACTATCTTCTTAATCCTACCTACTATCCCTTTTTGACTGGATGTTCTCTTCTACATTCAATCATCCAAGGTACAAGGTCCTATGCCATTTATTATTGAATCATCTGAGACATCTTTGCAGAATATAATTAAAAGCTAAGTATCCCAGTCAAGGGCCGAATGATTTCTGGCCTTCAAATCTTACTTAGATTTCTGTTTTTGTACATTTATTTCAACTCTATATTCTTATAAATATCGTAGGTACCCAATACCATTATTCATCTCACAGAATGATTCCTAACTGAAATCGAACCTGTTATTAACCCGAAACATACACTGTTCCCTCAATCTCATTTTACAGAAGAGCAGGGAAAGAGTTGTTCTTACAATACAGGAAATTAGGGTACCTTCCACCTGCGAGAACCTCAAAGGTCCATTCAGAAATGATACCTGGAGAAGATTTAGGCAGGTATAAAGGACCTGAGAGAGCAAAAGTCATCTTCCATGGCAAACAACCTGGTCAGGATGAAGGGATGTGTCTGAATCAGCCTCTCTCTTCTTATTGTAGAGAAGATGGACAATACCAGGCCTGGGTGAAGAGCTGTTCCCAGGTTCCTCTGGTTGATATACCATTCTAACTAGTGAAAGTGTCACAAGAAGTAGAGGCCGGCTCCATCTCATGGGACCCTTGGAAGCAACTCTTAGGACAAAGTGTTTGCCAAGGCAGTGACCTCATTCAGTTCCAAAGAAAGTGACATACCTCATTTCCTTGGTGATGGAACTCTCTGAACTTGGTATCCAAGAAGTCAGGCACCCAGAAGCAGTCCCAGTCCCAGTATCAGTGGGCTCACTTGGTTGGATTTAACAAGGACAGAGTCAGTCTTTTTTGGTACCTACTGATGTGAGGAAGGACAAATGGAGGAGAGCTCTGAAGAGGGACCTTTCCTGAGAAAGCAGGTAGTGGCTCACCACTTTTTCCTGACACCTTAACAGAGTTGGCCAAGGAAACCAGATCTGATAGAGGACAGGCCATTTTGGGAGAAGATAGTATGGCCCACAAGTCAGAGAACACTTTGGATAGTCACAGACCTACTTGAGGGAAGGAGGTGCCTTTGTGGGAGTGGGTGTGTGTTTGTGGTTCTGTCTCATGTTCTGAGAATAGGTAGGAAAGTCGGTTTTTTCGTTTGCAGTGGACTATTTCTAGTAAGTCGTTTGACCAGACTAGTGTTCTGTGTATTTCACTGTGTCCGTTGTTGTAGACATTTGAAAAGATAATGCATTAATATATGTCTAGTCTAGTATAAATCTTCCCATAATTCATCCTGGCCAATTAATGAATGGAATGCAACCTGTCTTATCCATGGGCAACACCTGCTATCTACCTAAGTTCCTGTTTTCTTCCTGAATTCTGGCCATTCTCCAGAATTGGCTCATGGTTTTGTTTCCAAGATATGTACCACCTCCAAGCCCTGTGACATGGCCATGTACTGGATAGCTTAAGAGAATGGCGAGATTCTCAGAAAACTCAGATATCAGTGTGACCAGGAAAGTCTCAGTGGAGAGACCCTACTTTGGATCTTTTGCTTAACTATTGTTCTGTTGCCCTGAATGTCAAATATCAGTGTGACCAGGAAAGTCTCAGAGGAGAGACCCTACTTTGGATCTTTTGCTTAACTATTTTTCTGTTGCCCTGAATGTCTGGAAGGCCTTTGCCTCAGGCCACCCCTCTGTGAAGCCTGAGGAAAACAGTTTTGAAATGGAAATGAATGGGCATCATCTGTGGCTCTTTGCTTAATTGCTTTGGTAAGGGATGTGGCTGAATTAGCCTTTTGGTCTTATGTGTGGCTGTGACTTAGATTCTCAGCTCCTGATGGATCTAAAGAATGATCGCTAGTGTCCATCCAAAACCATAATTGCAAAAAGATCAGTCATTGTGGATGAAGTCACTTGCCTTCCTCTGTTAGGTTCATGACCTCTATCAAGTGAGAATAGGGATTCTTTTGATGAAATGAGTTCTTCCAAGCCCTGCAGTGGTGCTTGGGTTTTCACATGACTCCAAATGAAATAAAGAATCTATATCTGAAAATCAGTAGGGCTCAAATTGGAGAAACAGAGCAGTATTAAAGGCATGCTTATTTTGTCACTCCTGGTTCACAGGAAGGGTGTCCAGGCCACCCTGACTTTAGGCAAATGAGGGGCAAGCGAGCTTATTTTGGAAACTGTCTTTGGCTGCGCCCCTCATAGAAACCTTCGCCAGAGGTGAGGATGAGTCTCTACATGGAAGAGGATTAGTGTCATGTGGAGGTGTTTTGGTTATAATTTTGGTCATTTGTGTGTCGGTTGGAAAAAATGACTGTGTCCACCTGGGCTTGAACTCTGGTGTGATTCCCCTTAGAGACTGAGTTGTGGAACTAAAGTCAGAGAAATATTGCCATGAATTTTGTTGGAATTTTAGTAGGCCATGCATGAGAGTCGCCATTGGAAACTGAGATCTAGGCCCAGGGTGGCTTTCCACAGAGCACTGGGAATCTCCGCCAGGATATAACATGATTTTATTATTAAAGACTTGGCAGGCTGAGTTGAGAGTCAAAACACACATGGGCCTCACCTTGTAGACCTCAATGGGCCTGGCTTTATGTGGCCTCTTTGGGCACTCTTTCAGAAGCCTTGCCTGTGAGAGTTCTTTAGAGCTATCATTGAAATGAGCTTCCTCACCATTTAATGATTCCTGAATGAATTGAAACCCACAGTGACTCCAACTTCATCTTTGAAAAATGGTTAGATAAATACCATGAAATTTTTGAAATTCCCATGACCAGGTGGCACTGGAAAACTTTTGGATGTCTTGTTGCTGATCATGAGTATACCAGACAGTACCTTGATTTACTGGGTTGCATGAAAATGGTTTAGAACAGAGATGCCAGTAAGTTGGATCCTGCTGAGTAGTGGCCCAGAGCAGTGGTGTGCAGGTGTTTGATAAAACATCAGTGGTAGGGCCATGAGGATCTACCATTGGATTCCAAATGGCTTGTGACTGACATGGTGTAGCCAGCAGACCCTTATATGTAAAGGAATCTTGTTATATGGAGAGGTTTCAGGGCAATGTTCTGAATCATGTTGCTATTGTCAAGGGGGCAAGCTACGTGGGATAAAATACTGTTTGGTGCATTCTCCTCCAGACCCTTCCCCCCACACCTGACAGAACTCCTCCAGTACTGTGTCCCAGTTGAACTCGTATTTTGTGAAGCAAATACCAACCTCCCAGAGCAGCAGCAAAAACACCACGAAAATTAGAGGATGGCCAAATGGCTTCACAGTCCACACGAAGAGACAATTAGCCCTCAGAGGCCACAGTTTACCTACAAAGAAAGAATTCAGCACTGTTGCCTCATTTCATTGGAAAGTAAGTAACCATGTCATCCAGATCACATAGATGCAGACCCAGCTTTGATGGTCTCACTACAAAGTAAGCTAAAGCTCCTGACAACAGCATATATTTCAAGTGCTCAACCTCAGAGGCAGATCCTCAAAAATATTTAGGCCAGCAGACCTCGAGGTTTGTGGAGTGTTTACCCTGTCCATTACTTTTAGAAACTCCTCTACCAACTCCAATGATGTGAAATCGGGAGCATTTTCCAATCCAGATAGGTATTCACAAATTTTTTAACTCTTCTACTCTAATTGTGTTTTTCTTGAGGCGAAGGTAATGTCAAGGCATTGTTCTGGATGAGAGTGGAAAGATTTTTCTGTAGCATATGTTTGCATACACATTGGATTCAATTTCCTGTTTTCCATTCAAAATACTGAATCCCTGACACTAACCCATACCCTACCAGACTCTGACTACTAATCCTAATATGATGGAGAAAAATAACCCAAACAGAATAGAAATACAAGTAGTTCAGAGGAGGCACGGTGTATAGTTGGACTTCCCTTCTGCATGATACAGAGTAGGAGTTATAAATCTAGTCAATTGTTTGTTGAAATAGTTCTCCATGTATTTTTAAAGTTAACAAACATGTGAATTCCTGTCTCCCTTTCTCTGTAGCCTATTCAGCATGTGTATTTTAATATGGACATATACAATCCTACCTGGTACCACACGTTTGTTCTTGTGATTTGGCTTACTTGGCAGATACAAATTGTGAGACGAGATCACTCCTACTAAACCCTGTTGGTACTGAATATTGAAACAATGGGTGAGCTTCCTAGTTGAACAACATTATACATAAATCCATGTTCAGTAAAATGAATATTTTTGGATCTGTGGATGATATATATTTTATGATGAATTTTGATTGACATATATTGCTACTTTTTTTGTCTGTGTGTACTCTCCAGATTTTTCTAAATATGAAATATATGTGTCTTATGTACACTCCCTAAATTCATTCATGTTCATGTATGTGGACTTATAATCAACTATTCACAAGATTATTCTCAGAAATATTCATCCACCTGAAATTTGCCTAATGCTCTCAAATGTCAATCCTATTGGTGACTACATATTTGTTTCTTCCTAAATTATGTATTCAAACTCAACCCTGTTCAAAATGTCTAATCCTATCACTCACTTTATACTTTGCCTTATTTTGTAATGTCTCTATTTATATCTGCTTTACTTCATGTTTTCCCCAGTTCATCATTGTGACTGACTCTTCACCTGTGCTGACTTTAACAATCACTCTGTAACCGAAACCCTGTAGCTAACGAACTTTTGTTCCAAATCCTATACTCACACTTCTTCCTAAACGTACTATCTTCCTATTTCTATGAACAATCCCTTTTTGACTGGATGTTCTCTTCTACTTTCAATCATTATAGTAAATGTCGGGCGAGCTTCACAGGAGGAAACCACCAACAGACTATCTCATGCAACAGCAAAGGGTTTATTGAGTGTCCAGCATGCTGGTGCTCAGAGCTCACTTGAATAGAGCAGATAGCCCTGAGAATCGCTTAAGTAGAGCTTATATACTTTACCTGGAGAGGGCAGGGAGGGAAGTTTATTGATGGATCAGGGCGAGTGGGCGATTTGCGTGCAACTGGGTGAGGGAGCACATTCTGCAGTTGGGCAGTTGGGGACAGCACATACTGGGAACAAGATTTGCAAGCATTTCTCAAGATTTCAACAGTGTTTTGTTAAGCATACAGAAAAACAGGAAGTGACAAGTACCTATTTTATTAACCTTTTATTCCCCACTTCTTCTTCTGGCTACTTTTAATCATAAAAATGATCATTGGGGGGTGTCACATTCTATGTATACTAGTGGGGTATTACCATAAGTTTAACTCGTCCAATTTGAGCCTGGAGAAAAGAAATTACACGGTTGAGAAAACAGGGTTTAATAGTTAGCAATAATATGAGGATTATTATTGGACCGGCCAGGGTTGATAAAAAAACGTAGTTAACCAGGAAGACTGTGTGAACCAAGACTCAAACCACCTTTTTTGGGCCTCTCTGTCTCTTTGATGCTTTTCAAGGCATCTTTTTAATTTACTCTTAGATTTTATTACAACTCCAGTATGCTCGGCATACAAACAACTTTCTTCTCTCAATGCAGCACAGAGGCCCCTTCTCTCATGACAAGGAGGTCCAACCCTCGAGTGGTCTGAAAAACAACTTCAGAGAGAGAGGTAAAAGACTCATGCAAAGCTCTGATGGAGGTTTCTAATATCTTAGTTTTGGTCTATTGCTGTCATTTGTTGGGTCATTTGTTGAGTCCCATGGACAAAGGCAGTGGTTCCCGTGGCCACCAGTGCAGCAATTTCTATTCCTAATATGATGGCTAAGTTGAGGGATATATATTTTCAGTGGAACCAGGTTGAATGCCCCCCTATTTGATCTTCAAATGAACCTGCATTGTGATAGAGCACTCTGGGAAACATCTGCACGATTACACAATTAATCACATCTGTTGACCATTTCATGAAAACATTAACAATGTTTAAGTATATAGAATCATGCTGTAGTAGGGACGGACAAGGCAACTCACCTAAGATAGCACTGAAGACAGGGAAACAGTCCTATTTGGTGGCAACCAGATTCAGAGGGCATTGATTCTGTTGTAATCAAGTAATCCTCTGAAACCCAAGTTTAGGTAGTTTCAGAATTTTGTACCCAACATGTAATGGAAGGGGCTCAGAAGTTCACAGTCTGCAGAAGTTGAAAAAAGCAGTTTTGTTTCTGTTTTTTTCCTCGGTTCTGGGCAAGTTAACTTTTCAAGGACACCTGGGAGGAAAAGAGCTTTTTCTTCCCTTTCTTATTTTCCCATTTCCAGCTGTTACCACGGAGCCCAGTTGCTAACTTCGTTAACTTAGAAATGTAGCCATCTCTGTGAAGCCCCATGTCAAGGCCAGAGGCCTTGTTCACATATTTTTGTGAAAAACTAGTAAGGGGGTGTCTTGATTAGGAGTGCTAATTTTTTTAGCCAGTGGCCAAGTAGAACAGGGCAACATGAAAATAGGAAGTTTAACTACATTGAACTTTTTTATAGGGACTCTTTTGCTGAAAGTCCTAAAGTCAGCCATGGTGAAGACTTCTGGAGAAGGTCAGTTAAAGACTTTTCTGTGGGCCTGGTACAGAGGGGAAAGACGGAGAAGGTGGGGCTGAGAGCAGCTCAGAGTATCTGAGAATGAGAAAAGAGAGATGTAAAAAAATAATTGGAAAGTGGTTTGGAATTTTCCTAGCAACAAATATTTGAGCAGTAGAACAGGTAGAGCAAAGAAGAAGATGGTTGTGAGTATCCCAAAACACATGTTAGGGACTTTAAATTCTTAGTAAACTGTTTTCAGTGATGACAAAGCAACTTTAAAGGCCATTTTCATTACATCTTGGATATGGGTCTGAGGGCTCTCCTCAGCTGGTTTGAGCTTTGGGTTAGTTGGTAAGAGGACCTGGTGGGACCCGGTGCGGGCACTGACAGGAGAAGAGAGGAGTGAGTGGGTGGAGGGGTACCTCAGTACCTGCTACGTCAGCAAGGGGGCAATGGTCTGAGAACCAGCAGAGATTTGGATTTTTGATCTAATAATTGTAGTGGAGAAATCAGGTTGCTGAGGTGGGAGTGACAGCAGAGACTCTGGAGCAGAAGGCTGAAGGTGAGGATCTATTGGGTAAGCATAGTTCAGGATGTGAGCGAAGAAGGGAAAAGGCCTCTACATAGTGGAATCTCCTTTTACCCTTTTGAGCACCAGGTCACACAGGATTTGAGGATCTAGAGTCCCCTCTGGTTGCCATCAGTTTTTGTTTTCTAATTCGTAATATGGCCAATGCTGTGTACTGAATTTAATGCGGAGTTTGGGTTCCATCAGGCAGCCCCTGTATGCTCACATCCCCATGACTTACAGAAGAAGTCGGCTTTTCCCCCACATAGCCATGGCTGTTTATGGCTTTGACAGTCGGCCGGGTAAACACAGTAATCTAGGCTAGCCAACCTGCATCTGGCTCGTGTGTCCCTACATCCATAATGTTTGTTTCCATTATCTATGGTAAGGAAGGGATTTAATGGAATTTTAGTGGGATCCTCTTCATCAGGGATATCCCATTAGGAAAGACCTATAGCCAGCTGACAAATGTCTGGGTGGAGAGATGGTCACCAGGTCCCTAAGTGGGCTGTATGCGAGATAGATTATACTTCTTTTCCAGTAGAATTTGTGATCAGCCAACGCTGCTGAACGGGCTGATGAGGGTTAGGACTACTTGTGGCTGAGGGGAGAGTCTATAGGCTTATCCACATGGTGAATATGCAATTTGAAAGTGTTACCAGTCTTTTCCAGTTTCCAGCCAGAGTGTGGACAGGGCACAGGCTTGAGATGAGAGGCATGGATCCAGGAAGTGATTCCGTCTACCTTTACCACTGTAGATGTTATAAGTACCACCTGGTATGGTCCTTTCCAGTGGGGTTCCAGGGATGACACCTGATATCATCTTATGTAGATGAATCTCTTACTTGATATCGATGTGGAGTCCCCTCGTCCCCAGTTTGGTAGGCAGTGGCCAGCTTTTTCCACAGGTATCACTGAGATCTTTCAAGAGCTTTAAGTCTGTCAAGCAAGGGGGTGTGAAAGGGATCGTTAGGTCTTAGAGTTGGGCTTTGGTCCATTACTGGAGGAGAGGCACCCTAGATATTCACAGGGGGTGTGGTTACTCAAAGAAACAGAGGGCGTATTTCTTGCACGAAACATTGTATAAGGCATGAGCACAGTCCAATCATTTATGCTAGTCTCTAAGCTTAATTTTGTTGAGGTCTCTTTAATGGTTCTATTCATTCTTTCTACCTGTCCTGAACTCTAGGGTCTGTGAGCACAATAAAACTTCCAATGAATCCCCAGGTTCCTGGCTAACCCCTGACTTACTTGGGCCACGAACGCCGGTGCATTATCAGACCGTATTACCTTTGGCAGGCCGTATCTTTGAAAAATGTCTTTCAGGATCTGCTTGACCACCATTTGCACTGTTTCTTTTTTTTTTTCTTTTAGTCGGGAAGGCTTCAATCCATCCTAAAAATGTATCTACAAAGACTAGAAGATATTTATGTCCATACCTTGCTGGCTTAATTTCAGTAAAGTCAACTGCCCAGAATTGTCCTGGTCTGGTTCCTCGTAGGTGCTTTCCTGCAGGAAGCTTGGAAGGGTAAGCATTTACCAATTGATGGACTCGACAGGCTTTTTTTACCCATTTAGTTATTTCTTTTTGCTGTGAGTCAGTTAGTGGAAAACTCTGTTCTTGATACTTCAGAAATACCTGCAGTTTCTTTGAACCAAGGTGAGTGAGTTGATGTGCATTTTCTACTGACATATTTAGAGCTGTGACTATAGGAGTTTTTAGTGAAGGATTTAGAATTTCCACTTGGGGGCCTTCAGGGTTAAAAGTTATTTTGGCCCGGTACTTGGTGAGCAGATCTCTGCCCATCAATGGGGCCAGGCATTCTGTGATTACTAGGAAGGATTGATGGATTTTCCTTTTCCCAGGTCTATGGTCCTCTTAGTTGTCCAAGCCCGATACTTACTGCCATTTGCCCCTTGAACTAGAGACCTTTTATTTGATAGATGGCCCAATGGGGCCTTGAGGGCTGAGTATATTGCCCCTGTATCCACTTCAAAGTTTACTGGGGTCCCCTACACTTCAAAAGTTACCCTGAGCTCCGGGAGGGGATGTTAGCCCCGACTTTTGGAGTCATCCTCAAGAGTCAGAATGGCTGGCAGGAGTGGCTGTCTCTTTCTAGGGAACTCTTTGGCGCAGTGTCCTTTTTTTTTACAGTAGGCACAGTGATCTGAGGCAAGGAGTGGCCTCTGGCGTGGGCCCAGGTATCCCTTCCTGTCTCCCTGTTTCTTAATTTCTGGCCCTTTTGTTGTTGTGACCAGGACCTTAGTCAACGCCTTATTCTGTCTTTTGTTTCTTTTATCCTCACTTTGCTTCATTCTCTTCCTCAGTTTCTCTCTTAAGGTATATTTTCTTGGCTTCTCTGACTAAATCTCTCAAAGTCATATCTTGTAATCCATCTAAGCATTGTAACTTTCTTTTAATATCCAGGGCAGCTTGCCCAATAAAGGCCATCATGACAGATGCCTTTTGATCCTCTGCCTGAGGATTGAAAGGAGTATATCTCCTACTTGCCTCCATAATTCTCTCTAGAAACATAGAGGGAGATTCATCAGGCCTTTGAATAATCTCTATTACCTTGGCCAAATTAGTTGGTCGCCTAGTGGCCACTCGGATGCCCACTATTAGAACCTGGCGATAAGTGGACAGATGCTTTCTAACTTCAATGGTATTGGTGTCCCAGTTGGGTTGTTTCAAAGGAAAACCAGCTTTGATTAAGTTGGGAAGATGTATCACTCTCCAATCTGGTCGGAGGACATTTTTTTATAGCTTCCAGGAATATTCTCTTTTGTTCCTCTGTCGTGAAGAGAGTCCCTAGGAATTGTTGACAGTCATCCCAAGTAGGCAAATGTGAAAATATCAATGACTCAACCAGACCTGTGAGCCCTGTGGGGTCCTCGGAAAAAGGGGGATTGTTATATTTCCAGTTATATAGGTCGGAAGAGGAGAAAGGCCAATATTTGTAGGCTTGCATTTTCCCCCCATGGCCTTCGTCAATCAATGGTCTGTAGAGACATAGTGGGAGCATCACAGGAGTTCCAGGGTTTTCAATCATTCACCACCATCAAGTTTCCTTAGCTGGGCTAGCTTCCTCCTGCGAAGGAGGGCCTGTGTGTGCTGCGGGGGAGTTATCTGGAGGGCGCTGGGCCAGCTTATATTCCTCCAGTGGTAGAGAGGCTGAGTCAGCTGCAGGGGAATCACTTAGAGGGTGTTGGTGGTTGGGGGACGAAGGCAGGGTATAATAAGGGGGAAGAGAGTCCAGAAGAGTCAAATCTTTTGACTCAGGGATTACAAAGGGTGGAGGAGGAGGAGGAGCAGAGGGTTTGAGAGATCATGGGGGAAGGAGTAGGAGCAGGGGAAGGGACAAAGAAAGGCTTCACCCATTGAGGAGGAGATTTGCAGAGGTCCAGCAAAGTTAAGATATATGGCTGTTGATCCGGATGGCTATGTGTGCCCGGGTGAAAGACAATATCTCTGACTTCTTAAATTAGTGGGAAGTAGAAAGATCCTTCTAGGGGCCATCCAAATTCAAAGGTGGGCCATTCTGAGGCACAGAGATTCTGAAAGGTCCAGCGTTTAACTAAAAAAGAAAGATTCTGAGCCCTTAAGCGGACTTTGGTCCAGTGATCAAGGGTCAGGGACAGGGGCATTGAAGTGCTGTGTCCCATAATGAAAGATACACAAAGAGTGAATGCAAGACACACGACACAGACAAGACAAGACAATAAAGACATTCAATGGACATCCAAAACTGAGACCAGGACTGAGTAGCCAGCAAAACCCAATGGGCTGGCAATTCCGAATCAGATACAAAATATTACTGACTCGAAGAGACTATTGTTCCTCGATTTCCCGAGTCTTTGGGAAGTTCCCCAGGGACGTGGCCTGTGGCTCTGTGACACGTCTGTCAGCCACCATCGGAGAGAACTCACGCTCTTCATCGACAGCCATTTTGCCCAGCACTAACCTTAACACTGAAACAAGAAAGAGGCGCCTTACTTAACCCAAGAGGAACCCGTTACGGTCTTTTGTCCACCGCTGCCAAAACTCGGTGGAATCTCCATATGTAAAGGTCGGGTGAGCATGGAAGGAAGAGACCACTAACAGACTGTCTTATCCAACAGCAAAGGGTTTATTCTGGGTCCAGCATGCTGGGGCTCGGAGCTCACTTGAATAGAGCAGAGAGCCCTGAGAACAGTTTAAGCAGAACATATATATTTTCCTTGGAGAGGGCAGGGAGGGAAGTATACTGATGGGTCAGGGCGAGTGGTCGGTTTGCATGCAACAGGGTGAGGGAGTACATTCTACACTTTGGCAGTTGGGGACAGCACATTCTGGGAACAAGATTAGCAAACAGTTCTCAAGATTTCAACAGTGTTTTGTTAAGCATACAGAAAAACAGTAAGTGACAAGTACCTATTTTATTAACCTTTCACTACCGACTATCCTTTTTGACTGGATGTTCTCTTCTACATTCTATGATCCAAAGTACAAGCTCCTATGCCATTGTATATCAATTTTTTCAAAGCTAAGTATCCCAATCAAGGGCCCAGTGCCCTTCTGGGCTTCAAATGTTACTTAGATTTCTGTTTTTATACATATATTTCACCTATATATTTTTATACATATTGCAGGTTCCCAATACCATTATTTATTCAGCATAATGATTCCTAACCCAAATCAAACATGTTATTAACCCTAACCATACATGGTTCCCTCAATCTAACGTTACAGAAGAGCAGGGACAGAGTTGGTGTTACAATACAGGAATATAGGGAATCTTCCACCTGCTGATAACCTCAAAGGTCCATGCAGATATAATCTCTGGAGAAGATGTAGGCAACTCTGAAGGACCTGAGAGTGCAAAAGTCATCTTCCATGGAAAACAACCTGGTCAGGGTGAAGGGTTCTGTCTGAATCAGCCTCTCCATTCTTAATGTAGAGAAGATGGACCAAATGATAACTGTGTGGAGAGCTGCTCCTGGGTGCCTATGGGTGATATACCATTCTAACTTGTGAAAGGGTCACAGGAAGCAGGGGCAGCCTCCATCTCATGGGAAGCTTGGAAGCAACTCTTAGGACAGATTGGTTGCCAAGGCAGTGAACTCATTCAGTTCCTGACGGAAGTGACCTCACCTCACTTCCTTGGTGATGGAACTCTGTGAACTTGCCATCCAGGAAGCCAGTCAAACATTGACAGCCCCAGTCCCAGTCTCAGTGGTTTTACTTTTTGAATTTCCCAAGGACAGAGTCAGTCTTTCTTGGTACCTATTGATGTTAGGATGGCCAAATGGCAGGAAAACTCTGAAGAGGGGCCTTTCCTGAGAAAACAGGTAGTGGCTCACTGCTGGCTCCTGACAACTTCAGAGACTTGGCAAAGGACACAAAATCTGAGACAGGACAGGCCATTTTGGGGGAACCTAGAATGGCCCACAGTCAGAGGACACTCCAAATAGTCACAACCTACTTGGAGGAAAGAGGTGCCTTTGTGGGTGTGGGTGTGGGTTTGTGGTTTTGGCTCATGTTCTGAGAAGAGGTAGGAAATGAGGTTTGTTTGGTTTGGGGGGAATTGTTTCTAGTAAGTCATTTGACAATGCGAGTGTTTCTGTGTCACTGTATCCCACTGTGTCCGTGATTGTAGATATTAGAAAAGAGAAAGCATCAATGGATGTGTCCTGTCTTTTAGAAAGCTTACCAGCATTCATGCTGCCCAATTTATAAATAGAATGTGGCTTGCCATAATGATGGGCAACACCTACGATCTTCCTAAGTTCCTGTTTTCTTCCAGAAATCTGGTCACTCTCCATAATAGGCTTATGGTTTTGTATCCAAGATATGTACCACCTCCATGCTCTGTGACATGGCCATGTACTGAATAACTGAAGTGAATGGCGAGCATCTCAGAAAACTCACATACCAGTGTGACCTGTAAAGTCTCATTGGAGAAACCCTGCTTTGGGCCTTTTGCTTACCTATTGTTCTGTTTCCCTGAATGTCAGGAAGGTCTTTGCCTAAGGAAAACGCTTTGTGAAGTCTGAAGAAAACCTTTTTCAAATAAAAAAGAATGGGCATCAGCTGTGGCTCTTTGCTTAATTGCTTTGCAAAGAGATGTGTCTGAATCAGCGTCTTGGCCCTGTGTTAGGCTGTAGCTTAGATTCTCAGCAACTGATGGATCTAAAGAAAGATCCCATGTGTGCATCCAAAACCAAAATAGCAAAAGAGCAGTCATTGTGGATGAAGTCTTTCGCCTTCTTCTGTAAGGTTTCTGACATCAATCAAGTGAGAATAGGGATCCTTTAGGTCAAATGAGTTCTTCAATTCCCTGCAGAGGCTAGCACATAGGTGGTTGGGTTTTCTCATGACTCCAATTCACATAAAGAATCTAAACCCCACAGTCAGTAGGTCTCAAATTTGAGAAGTGGATCAGTATTAACGGCAGGCCTATTTGATCACTCCTGGTTCACAGGAAGGGTGTCCAGGTCACTCAGAATTTAGGTAAATGAGGGGCAAGAAAGCGTATTTTGGACACTGTCTTGGGCTGCATTCCTCATGGAAATCTACAGTCAGAGGTTATGATGAGTGTCTATATGGAAGAAGGTGAGGGCCATGTGGGAGTGTTTTGGTATTAATTGTGGTTATTTTTGTGGCAGTTGAAAGGGATGACTGAGTCCACCTGAGTTTGAACTCTGGTGTGGTTCCCTTAGAGACTGAGTACAGGAACTGAACTTAGAGAAGTATTGCCATGAATTGAGTTGGGATTTCAGAAGGCCAAGCATGAGAGTCACCCTTGGAAACTGAGATCTAGGCCCAGGGTGGCTTTCCAGAGACCACTGGGAATCTCAGGCTTGATATCACATGATTTTATTCTTAACGACTTGGCAGTCTTAGTTGAGAGTCAAAACACACATGGACGTTACATTGTAGACCTCAATGGGCCTGGATTTATGTGACCCTTTGGCCAATCTTTGGGAAACCTTGCCTGTGAGAGTTCTCCAGAACTTCATTTGAAATGAACTTCCACAACATTTAATGGTCCCTGAATAAATTGAAACCCACATGCTGCCAACTTCATCCTTGAAAAATTGCTAGATAAATACCATGAAATTTTTGAAATTCCCATGACCAGATGGCACTGGAGAAACTTTGGTTGTCCTGTTGCTGAACATGATTATGCAGGACAGTGACTTGATTGACTGAGTTTCATGAAAATGGTGTATAACAGAGATTCCAGGAAGTTGGACCCTGCTGAGTAGTGGGCCTAGTGCAGTGATGGGCAGGTGTGTGATAAAAAAACATCTGTGGTGGGGCCATGTGGATCTGCCATTGGCTTCCAATTGGCTTGTGACTGACATGATGCATCCAGCAGATGCTTCTATGTAAAGGTATCTTGTTATATGGAGAGGTTTCAGGCCAATGTTCAGAATCCGGTTGCTATGGTCAAGGAGGCAAGCTATGTGGAATAGAAGCCTGGTTGGTACATTCTTCTGCAGACCCTGACTCACCACAGGTGACAGAACTCCCTCCAGCACTTTGTCCCAGGTGAATTCCTTGTAATTTGTGAAGCAAATACGAAATTCCCAGTGCAGCAGCAAGCAACACCAGGAAAACTGGAGGATGACCAAATGACTTCAGAGTCCACAAGAGTAGACTATTAGCCCCCAGTGGCCACAGTTTACCTACAAACAGAAAATTAAATACAGCTTCCTCATGTTTATTGGAAAATAAGAAATCATGTATTCCAGGTCACATAGAAGCATACCCAGATTTGATGGTCTCACTACAAAGGAAGCTGAATCTCCTGACTACAACATATATTTCAAGTGCCCAACCTCAGAGGCAGTTCCTCAAGAAGTCTTTAGTCCAGCAGAGCTCCATGTTTGTGGAGTGTTTACCCTGTCCCTTACTTTTGGAATCTCCTCTACCACCTCCAAGTTTGTGAACTCGTGAGCATATTTGATTCCAGATATGTATTCACAGATTTTCTAACTCTTCTCCTCTAATTGTGTCTAACTTGGGGCCAAGGTAATCTCAAGGCATTGTTATGGATGAGAGTGGGAAGATACTTTTGTAGCATATATTTGCATAAACATTGGAATCATTTTCCAAATTTTCATTCAAAATACTGAATCCCTGACACAAACCCATGCCAACTAGACTCTGACTACTAATTCTAATATGATGGAGAAAATTAACCCAAACAGAATAGAAATACAAGCAGTTCAGAGGAGGAATGGTGTATCATTGGAATTGCCTTTTGCATTATATAGGGTAGGAGTTATAAATCTAGTCAATTTTTTGTTGAAATGGTTCTCCATGTGTTTTTAAAGTTAACAAATATGTGAATTCCTGTCTACCTTTCTCTGTATCCTATTCAGCACATGTATTTTTATATGCACATATAGAATCCTACCTGGTACCACACGTACATTCTTGTGAGGTGGCTGACTTGGCAGACACAAATTGTGAGAAGAGATCACTCCTCCTAAACGCTGTTGAAACTGAAAATTCAAACTATTGATGAGCTTCCTAGTACAACAAAATTATACATGAATCCATGTTCAGTAAAACAAATTTATTTGGATCTGTGGATGACATATATTTCGTGGTGAATTTCAATTGGGATATATTGCTACTTTTTAATGTCTGTTTGTGTGTGTGCGTGTGTGTGTGTGTGTGTGTGTGTGTGTGTGTGTATGTTTATATATATATACACACACACTCTACAGATTTTTCAAAATATGAAATATATGTGTCTTATTATACACTCCGTAAATTCATTCATATTCATGTATGTGGATTAATAATCAACTTTTCACAAGATTATTCTGAGAAATATTCATCCACCTGAACTACATATTTGATTCCTATTACTGAAAACTAACAGTAAATGGTGCATACAAATCCTAATATTTCTGCAGTAACTGACACAGTTTTATATCAATGCAAGTAGATTCCTATGGGACGTGATGTGTATTTTGTCATTCATTTTTATTCAATACTGGTACATTTCTTTTTCTTCAGTTAATGCACATGATAGGATATATATTTAATTCACTAGTTCAGAAATTTATAGGCATTTTGTTTTACTTTTCATCACTTCCTAATTCAGAAAACATGTTTTCCACAGGGTTTCATGACTGGTCTTTTCATGAGACTTCTTTCACAAAATGCAAAGGTCACACTTATGTTTGTACCGAAGTCTAAATGGAAAGTGAGTATGGATTACTAAAAACATCTATGTCCAGGTTGCCTAATGCTATCAAATGTCAATTTTATTGGTGACTACATATTTGTTTCTTCCTAAGATTATATATTCAACCTCAACACTGTTGAAAATGCCTGATCCTATCACGTACTTTATACTTTGCCTGATTTCCTAATGTCTCTATTGATATATGGTTTCCTACATACTTTCCAGAGTTCATCAATGTGACTGGCTCTTCACATGTGTTGATATTTACATTCATTCTCTACCCGAAACCCTACTGTTATAGAACGTTTGGTTCAAATCCTATACTCACTCTGCTTTCTAAACCTATGAATATCTTCCTAATCCTACTGACTATCCTTCTGACTGGATGTTCTTTTTGACATTCAATCATCCAAGGTACAAGGTCCTATGCCATTGTATATCAATTTATCTGAGACATCTGTGCAGAATATAATTCAAAGCTGAGTATTTCAATCAAGGGCCCAATGCACTTCTGGGCGTCAAATCTTACCTAGATTTCTGTGTTCATACTTATATTTCACCTATATATTCTTGTAAATATCGCAGGTTCCCAAAACCATTATTCATTGCACAGAATGATTCCTAAGCCAAATCAAACTTGTTATTAACCCTAAGCATACACTGTTCCATCAATCTATCTTTACAGTAGAGCAGGGACAGAGTTGGTCTTACAATACAGGTATGTAGGGGATCTTCCACCTGCTGAAATCCTCAAAGGTCCATGCAGAAATGATCCCTGGAGAATACTTAGGCAGCTATGAAGGACCTGAGAGCACAAAATCATCTTCCATGGCAAAAAAACCGGTCAGGATGAAGTATTGTGTCTGAATCAGTCGCTCTGTTCTTAATGTAGAGAAGATGGACAAAACCAGGCCTGTGTGGAGAGCTGTTCCATGGTGCCTGTGGTTGATATACCATTCTAACTTATGACTGAGTCAGAGAAAGTAGGGGCAGCCTCCATCTCATGGGACCCTTGTAAACAACTGTTAGGACAAAGTGGTTGCCAAGGTATTGACCTCATTCAGTTCCTGAAGGAAGTGACCTACCTCACTTCCTTGGTGATGGAACTCTCTGAACTTGGGATCCAGGAAGCCAGCCACCCAGAGCCAGTGCCAGTCCCATTCCCAGTGGGCACACTTGTTTGAATTTTCCAAGGACAGAGTCAGTCTTTCTTGGTACCTCCTGATGTGAGGATGACCAAATGCTAGGAGAACTCTGAAGAGGGGCCTTTCCTGAGGAAGCAGGTAGTGGCTCATTGCTGGCTCCTGACAACTTAACAGAGTTGGCAAAAGGGACCTGATCTGATAAAGGACAGGCCATTTTGGGGGAACATAGTATGGTCCACCAGTCAGAGGACACTCCGGATAGTCACAGACCTTGTTGTGGGAATGAGGTGCCTTAGTGGGTGTGGGTGTGAGTTCGTGGTTTTGTCTCATGTTCTGAGAATAGGTAGCAAAGGTTGTTTGTTTGGTTTGGAGTCGACTGTTTCTAGTAAGTCATTTGAGAAGGCGAGTTTTTCTATGTCTGTGTATCCACTGTGTCCGTGGTTGTAGTTATTAGAAAAGCGAATACATCAATGGAGGTGTCCTGACTAGTAGGAAGCTTCCAGGCATTTATTCTGCCCTTTTTATGAATGGACTGCGGCTTGCCTTATGGATAGACAACACCTACTATCTTCCTAAGTTCCTGTTCACCTCCTGATTTCTGGCCTCTCTCCAGAATAGGCTCATGGTTTTGTGTCCAAGATATGTACCACCTCCAAACTCTGTGACATAGCCATGTACTGGATAGCTGAAGGGAATGGGAACATCTCAGAAACCTCAGAGATCAGTGTAACCAGAAAAGTCTCAGTGGAGAAACCCTGCTTTGGGCAATTTGCTTACCTATGGTTCCCTTGCCCTGAATGTTAGGAATGTCTTTGCCTCAGGCCACCCCTTTGTGGAGCCTGAAGAAAACAGTTTTCAAATTAAAATGAATGGGCATCACCTGTGGCTCTTTGCTTAATTACTTTGGAAAGGGATGTGTCTGAATCAGCCTCTTGGCCCTGTGTGAGGTTGTGGCTTTGATTCTCAGAACCTGATAGATCTAAAGAAAAATCCCATGTGTGCATCCAAAACCAAAATTGCCAAAAGAGCAGTCATTGCTGATGAAGTCTTTCGCCTCCCTCTGTAAGTTTCCTGACCTCTATCAAGTGAGAATAGGGAAGATACACCAAGTCAATTGATGGCTCCTATTGGAAAAATTCTATCACTGATGACAGCATCAGCATAAGTACCCCAACACTGCCACAATTCGCTGCACCAGCAGATAGTTCACAATGCATACAAGTGAGTTCACAATGCATACAAGTGATACATAATCCAGGCAAGTTCTACAAGCAGTTCAGTGATGGCTATTGCAGAATCTGTAGATTGATTTTATCTTTGTCTTCACCGGCACTGGGATGAAGATAGGAATTCTGGCAATAATGGCTAAAGAAAAAATTCTGTAACATTCCTGAAGGCACTAAAAGAAAACAATTTTCTTAACAATTTACGTTATCTTGAAGAGAATAATTAAATATAATGAAAAGGAAAAGTGAAAGTAAACAAACACGTCTGTTAACCTCCTATTTTTTCACATATTAAAACAATCCTGAACAGTTGTTTACCCAATTTAAATTAAACAATTTAATTCACGTGAATAAAAAAAATGGATATATTATTTCATTAGCACTCATCATATGTGATATATGGACATACGCACATTCAAATATATAACACAAAACACAAGTGTGCACACATAATAAATACATACAACACATAATATAATAGTAAAGGCCTTATAACATTTTACATGTGAAATCATCATTGCAATGTTTAAAAACTCTACAGTCAAAAAATAGAACTGATAAGCAAAACATTAACCTAGGTCTGTATGAGCTCAAAAAAACAAAAGAGAACTTCATGATTTGAGAAAGGGCAATAATAAAATAGATATTGAAAAAAGCATCCCTGTTCTGTCGCAGATGTAAGGATAGCCAAACTGGAGTTTTGGATATCAGCTGTTATGGATTTGAGCCAAATCATCTTATTTTGGTCTATCGAAATCGCTTCAGTTAATCTCTCTGGAATCCAAATCGGCTGCTGTTCTCCCTGTGGAAACACATAAACAGACCCCCGACTCCAGGCAATCACTGGGTCGGGATCTTAGTTAATCTCTCTGGAATCCAAATCGGCTGCTGTTCTTCCTGTGGAAACCCACAAACAGACCTCCAACTCCAGAAAATTAATGGGTCAGGACCTTTCCATTGTCCTGTTAGAATATCCTTCCAAAGTACCTCGGGCTTATACACATTTTTTGGACACTTATGCCTTTCTGCAGCACTAAGTCCTGAAAATCCAAATTTAAAAAGTTTAGAGTAAAAAGGGTTATTTTAAGTTTATCTTTGGGGAATTTATATCCCTTCCCAATTCTGTCTTCTTACTTTAATGAGTACATTTTAATAGTGTGATGTGCTCTTTCAACTATGGCTTGTCCCTGTGGATTGTATGGGTTTCCTGATATATGAGTAATGCCAAATGATGAGCAAAATGGTTTAAAAGAGGTAGAAGTATAACCGGGGGCATTATCAGTTTTTAACTGCTTTGGAATGACCACAGTGGCAAAATTTTGTAAGCAATGAGCTATAACATCTTTAGTTTTTTTCCCCCATGAAGGGAGCCCATCAAAAATCCAGAAGAAGTATCAACTGTAACATGCAAATATTTTAATTTTCCAAATTCTGGCAAGTGTGTGACATCCATCTGCCATATATGGTAAGGTATCAATCCTCTACGATTGACTCTAAGATTAAAATGTGGTAAAATGGTCACACAATTTTGACATTGTTTTATTATTTGTCTAGCTTGTTCCTTAGTTATTTTAAAATGCTTTTGTAAAGTATTAGCATTGATAATGAACTTTTTATGAAAATTTATAACTTCTTCTAGTGTACAGAAAATATGTATGTATGTCATGTGTAGTTTTACCTGCTAAATCATTGCCCAAACTAAGGGCTCCAGGCAATCCTGTATGTGCCCAGATATGTCCTATTAAGAATGGATATTTTCTGTCCCAGATTAGACTTTGTATACTGGAAAGGAAAGAGAAAACAGTAGAGGAAGGGGAAATCCTACCAGCATCTTCAAGAGATACTATAGCATTAACTATATACTGACTATTGGAAAATAAATTAAACACAGAATCTTTAAACATCACAAAAGCTTATAATACTGCATTAAGCTCTACCTTTTGAGCTGATTTTTGGGGTGCTAAAAATGTAAAAATTTGATCAGGTGTAACTATTGCTGCTGTACCATTACTTGACCCATCAGTGAATATATTTGGAGCATTCATGATAGGAGTTTTCTTGTAATTTTTGGAAAAATTACAGGATGCAATGACCCAAAAGACAATAAAAGATTAGATGGTAAGTGGTTATCAAATAAAACATTAGATTTACACATGATTATTGCCCAAGTATTTAACTCATTAGCTAATTCATCAATTTGATTCATAGTGTATGGAGTAATAATTTTATTGGGAGAAATTCCAAACACTCCCTTTGCTGCTTTTATTCCTATGAGTATTAATTGTCCCTCAGCCTCAGGATACCTAGTAATAATAGTGTTAGAAGAATAAGATAAATGTATCCATAATAATGGACCTTCTTGCCAAAATACTCCTGTAGGAATATTTTTTGTTGGTAGTACAATAAATAATAAAGGCATTATTTTATCAAATCTATCCAAATGCATATTTCCCATATATGTTTCAATGATTTTTAATGCCTTTATTGCTTCAGGCGTAAACATTCTGGGTGAATTTGGATCAGATGGACCTTTTAGGATATCAAATATAGGTCCCAACTGTCCTGTTGGTATACCTAGATAAGGCCTTATCCAATTAATGTCTCCTAATAACTTCTGAAAGTCATTAATTGATTTGAGTTGATCTACTCGTATTTGAATTTTTGGTGGACTGACCATGGTTGAGGATAATAGAACTCCTAAATAATTAATTGGAAAATTTAATTGTATTTTATCAATTGATATCCCTAGATTATAATTTTTTAATAAGTTTGTAAGTGTGGCATAACATTCTAGCAATGGGTTTTTAACTTGTGTGCTAATAACACATCATCCATATTGTGAAATATTTGTAGTTCAGGATTTTGATTTCTAAGTGGCTGGATTACTTTGTTAACATAAATATGACAAATAGTTGGGCTGTTAGCCATCCCTTGAGGGAGTACTTTCCACTCATACCTCTGATCAGGACCTTCATGATTCAGTGCAGGGATAGTAAATGCAAAACTTGGACTATCCTCAAGAAGAATTGGAAATGAAAAAAAAAACAATCTTTAATATGTATAACTAAAACATACCAAGTTTTGGGGAAAGCAGACAATTGAGGAATCCTTGATTGAGCAGGTCCCAAAATAACCATCTCATTATGAATGGCTCTTAAATCTTGCAATAATCTCCATTTACCAGATTTCTTTTTGATGACAGAAATGAAAGTATAATGGGGAGATACAGAAGGTTGTATATGTTCTTCCGCTAATTGTTGTTTGACCAGGAACTGGGCTGCTTGTATCTTTTCTTTAGTCAGGGTCCACTGAAGAAGCCATACTGGTCTTTCTGATTTCCAAGTAATTTTTATTGTCTCAGTGGCCCTTTCTGAAAATCCAACCCATGTCTCTCTGTTGCTTGGTCTATTTGTATTGGCGCTGCTATACCTTGTTCTTGTTTTTCTAATCTTTTTCCTTTCCTAAAACCTTCTCTAGCCATAATAGTGTGTACATTTTGATTGATGTTATTTGTTAATGTCAAACCTAATTGATCTAGGACATCTCATCCCAATAAATTTACGGGAAGATTATCCAATACATATGGCTGTATAGTTCCTTCACATTCTTCAGGATCCTTCCAATCCAATACCATTGCACTTCTATGGGGATTAGTTGCCACTCCTAGGTCTCAAAATGTTTGAGTGTATTGTTGTAATGGCCAATGTTTTGGCCATTCTTGATGAGAGACAATGCTAACATCTGCACCTGTATCAAGTAGCCCATTGAATTCGTGTCTTTGAATATTTAGTTTTAGCCTGGGGCGAGAATCTAAATTTAAAGAAAGCATAACCAAATCTACACCTGTGGAGCCTAATCCCTTGGAACCTCTTTCTACAGCACGACTGGAAAATTTATCATGCAGACTGAGTATTATTAGTAACTGTGCTATTCTATCTCCTGGTGAAATTACTGATGTGTCCTTTGGAGAACTGGCTATAAATTTTATTTCACCTTCATAATCGGGATCAATTACCCAAGGACTTATCATAAGTCCTTTTAGATTAGAAGAGCTGCGTCCCAATAATAAGCCTACTGTTCCTTTGAGAAGAGGTCCTTTCACCATGTGTGAATGATTTGAACCCCCATCTCTACAGTTAGTACTGATCTGACGGAGGTGCAGATGTCTAACCCTGCGCTCCCTCTGATTTGTCTGATGAGGCGTCTGATGCACAATGTGTCCTGGGCACTACACTGATGGGGTTGCTGGGTTCCTCCAGTGCTCCGTATATTTGTGGTTTTGGGCCCCAGAGCATTGGGCTCCCCTGTCCATTTTTTGGCAATGGAGCCCGGTGCCTTTCTCCATGATATCGTGGATAAACAGCTAGTCCTTGTTCGTTTTTGATAATGAAGTACCCTCTATGGTGGTTTGAGAACGGCATTCATTAGCCCAATGTCTCCCTCTACGGCATCGTGGGCAAATACCCAGTATTCTACTCCTTTGGTACCTATTTTTGTTAAACCCTCTTCCTATGGAGCAATTCCTTTTAAAATGTCCTGTTTGTTCACAATTGTAGCATGTTCCTGGCCTTGCATCTAAAGCCTGTTTAATGCAGCTGCCACAAATTGCCCTTGTTCATTGATGTCTCTGGCATCTAAAGCCTGTTTTACTGCAGCTGCCATGACTTCCTCTTATTCATTAATGTCTTTACATAATTTAATATATGTGTTTAAATCTTCATGTTTCCATGGTCTAGTGATATCTCTGCACCTACGATTCGCTTGGTCATAAGCCAGTTTTTATTAATGGCATTGCTTGTTCTGTATTCCCCAAAACTCTGGTAGCTGTTTGAATAAGCCTATCTACAAATTCAGTGTAAGATTCATTAGCTCCTTGTATTACCTTAGATAATTGACCTTGTAAACCTCCATGTCCTTGTAAAGTCTTCCATGCCCTAACCGCCTCTGCAGCAATTTGTGCATATACGCCAGGATCATATGCAATTTGTTGCTGCTGGTCCTCATAAGGTCCCTTTCCTAACAAAATATCTAGATTTCTCTGAGGATAACCAGCTTCTGCATTTCACCTAGCCGTCTCCTTGCAAAATTCCTCATTGGCAACCTTCCATAAAAGGTATTGACCTCCATTTAGCACAGCTTTACACATATTAGCCCAATCTACTGGCATCATATTCAAGTTGTTAATGGATTCGACCAAGCTTACAATGAAGGGTACTTGAGGACCATAGGTTGTTACAGCCCCTTTTAGCTGCTTCACTATTTTGAAATTTAAAGCATGGTGAATTCGCTGCCCTCCTACCTCAAATACAGGGCATGTTAATACTTGAGATCCTGTCTCAGGAACCGAACTATCAACTGCGGGGTTTGGGGGCCTCCTAGCATATGGAGGTGGCCTTGTTATTTGGACATTTACATACTCTGGTGATAGAAAGGTGTTAGTAACAGTCTCCTGTAGAGGAGGCGCTGTTGGTTGGACACTTACGCCCTCTAGTTATTGAAAGTTGTTAGTAGCAGTCTCCTTTTGTAACTTTGCCCCTGATGGCTTTTTCTGACCTAAGCTTTGTTCCTCTATCTTTGTCTGATCTGAAGTCTTCGGACTAAGCAAACCAGATATAAACGTCCTCAATGGCAATGTGCCAACTGTCAGAGTCCCTGGGCTGTTCTTTTCCCCCCTTTTAAATCTTCACCATGATGGTTCCATTATGGTATATTTAACAACTCCTTAAAAATCCATGGGCTACATTTTTGTATTGTATCAACGTATGCCCTGACTGTCCTTGACTTTACTGAGGTGCCTCCTTCCTCTAACAATTTACTTAACACTCTTTCAGTTTGTTTTTTTACTAATTTCTGATCCTGTATTTCTACTATAATACAACCCAACAAGACGATGCCAAACAAAACCGAGACAGAATAAAATAAAAAGGGAACAACAAAAAGTCATTATAGCCTTTATATCCTACTGACATGTGCATCCGTCCTTTCTCCCTATCTGTTCCTCAGAAGTAAATAATTTTTTTTCTCAGATGTGAGCGGTTTTTCATCCATCTCACTCATCTCCATGGACAGGCAACAAAAGTGAAGCAAAACAAAAGAGGAATCTTAAAATGGCTACCGATCCTCTCGCCCTTCCCTCAGGGGCTAGCAGTTTACCTTATCACTTACCCTCAGTGGCTCCCCGTGCGAGCTACCAAATGCTGCAGTCTGGCTGGGCACGATTCAAGAGCGACTTTTCAAAAGAAACAAAGTTTATTTTTAGAACCACACACGCCAAGCAAAACAGCTCCTTAGGAAAAACCCTCAGAGCCCAACTGCCACCACTGGCTTCCTTGCAAAGTTTCTGTCACACCCACAAGCCTCTCCACCTCCCACAATCCTCCTGCTCTTGAGGCCATATGGCTGGGTCAGGTGGGTGGAACCAAAAAAGTCCCACAATGAGCAGCTCTGTGGTCTGAAAGGGCAGGGAAACTGCCCAATGTGCATCATCGCAGAGGAGCCAATCAGCTTGATGTTGCTGGGGCTGCTGTGAGCCAATCATCAGCTGGCAGTCGGAAAGAGCGGGGAAAAAGCTCAATGAGCATCTCCATTGTGCATCACCACAGAGGAGCCAATCAGCTAGATGTTGCTGGGGCCGCTGTGAGCCAATAATCATCTCGCAGGGGAATGTTGCTGGTAACTGGAAGTTTGATGGGGCCCCTTAAGCTGTGGCTCTCAACAAATTGGTGTCTCCTTTCTCTGTAGACTATTCAGCACATGTATTTTTATATGCACATATAGAATCCTACCTGTTATCAAACGTACATTTTTGTGAGGTTGCTGACTAGGCATGTACAAGTTATGAGAAGAGATCACTCCTCTTAAACACTGTTGGAATTGAGAATTCAACCTATGGGTGAGCTTGTTATTAGAACAACATTATATATAGATCCATTTTCAGTGAAATCAATATTTTTGCACCTGTGGATGTTACATATTTCATGATGAATTTCAATTGGCAAATATATTGCTAGTTTAAATGTCTGTCTGTGTGTGTGTGTGTGTGTGTGTGTGTGTGTGTATTTATTTATATATATATATATATATATATACTCTCCAAATTTTTCAAAATATGAAATATATGAATCTTATTATACACTCCTTAAAATCATTCATATTTATGTATGTGGATTTATGATCAACTTTTCACAAGATTATTCTCAGAAATATTCATCCACCTTAAATACAGATTTGTTTCCTAGTACTGAAGACTAACTTCAGTGAATGGTGCACACAAATCCTAATATTTCTACAGTAAAACCAAGTTCAACATCAATGCAAGCATTTTCCTATGGGACATGATGTGTATTTTGCGGTTCATTTTTATTAAACAGTGGTACATTACTATTTCTTCAGTTTATGCACATCATATGATATATCTTTCATCCACAAGTTCACAAATTTATAGGCATTTGTTTCAATTTCAATCACCTCCTGCTTCAGAACACATATATTCCTCCAGTGTTCTTGACTGGTCTTGTCATGAGACTTCTTTCCAAACACATTATTTTTGATTTTCATAATCACATTTGAAGCAAAACTCACACACTCTTCATGATAAACCATAACCCTAATATTACCGTTAGATGTATACCTGGTTGTAGTGAATGTATGAATATCAGTTTAAGATTTCCAGTATATTTTCAGATATCAAATCAATCCACTATTTAAAGTTGGAACCAGTTATATTATTTATTCACAGTATCGTCTATTCATACATTATTTCTATATCCATTGACACAGGGTACTCCACTTTGTTCCCCCAATATTTATACGTCTTCAAAATATTGCTCCCAGTAATGGTGGAAGAAATGCTCATGTCACCTGATCTACATATAAATTTTAACACAGTAATATTCTGGACACAGAAAGCAAAAGTCACTCTTATGATTGTAGCAAAGCCTAAAAGGAAAGTGAGCATGGATTACTAAAAATATCCATGTCCCGGTTGCTTAATGCTCTAAAATGTAAATCCTATTGATAAATCCTATGTATTTGTTTCTTTCTAAGATTATATATTCAAACTCAACCCTGTTGAAAATGTCTAATCCTATCCCTCACTTTATACATTGCCTGATTTGTTAATGTCTCTATTGATATCTGCTTTCCTACATATTTTCCCCATTTCATCATTGTGTCTGACTCTTCACATGTGCTGATATTTACATTTACTCTCTTATTGAAAACCAATTGCTAAAGAACGTTTGGTCCAAATCCTATACTCATTGTTGTTTCTAAACCTAGAGACTATCGTCCTAAACCTACGGACTTTCCCTTTGTGACTGGATGTTCTCTTCAACTTTCAATCATCCAAGGTACAAGGTCCTATGTCATTGTATATCGATTTATCTGAGACATCTGTGCAGAACATAATTCAAAGCTAAGTAACCCACTCAAGGGCCCAATGCCCATCTGAGCTTCAAATCTTGCCTAGATTTCTGTTTTCATACTTTTATTTTACCTATATATTCTTGTAATTATTGCAGATTCCCAGTACGAATATTCATCCTGCAGAATGATTCCTAACCCAAATCGAACGTGTTATTAACCCTAACCATACACTGTTCCCTCAATCTAACTTTACAGAAGAGCAGGGACAGTGTGACCAGGAAAGTCTCAGTGCAGAAACCCTGCTTTGGGCCTTTTGCTTACCTATTTTTCTGTTGCCCTGAATGTCAGGAAGTTCTTTACCTCAGGCTAACCCTTTGTAAAGCCTGAAGAAAACAGTTTTCAAATGGAAATGAATGGGCATCACCTATGGCTCTTTGCTAAATTTCTTTGGAAAGGGATGTGTCTGAATCAGCATCTTGGCCCTGTGTGAGGCTGTGACTTAGATTCTCAGCACCTGATGGATCTAAAGAAAGATCCCATGTGTGCATCCAAAACCAAAATGGCAAAAAGTTCAGTCATTTTGGATGAAGTATCTTCCCTTCCTCTGTTAGATTCCTGACCTCCATCAATTGAGAATAGGGATCCTTTGGGTCATATGAGTTCTTCAATCCCTGAAGAGGTGCTTGGGTTTCTCATGATTCCAATTCACATAAAGAATCTGTACCTATCAATCAGAAGTAGTCAGTCAATATTGCTCCCAGAAATGGTGGAAGAAATACTCATGTCACCTGATCTACATATACATTTATTCACAGAAATATTCTGGACACTAAATTCAAAGTTCACATTTATGATTGTACCAAAGCCAAAATGGAAAATTAACATGGATTACTAAAATCATCCATGTCCAAGATTACTTATGCTCTCAAATGTCAATCCTATTGATGACTACATATTTGTTTCTTCCTAAGATTGCATATTCAAACTCAACCCTGATTTCATAATGTCTCTATTGATATCTGCTTACCTACATATTTTTCCCACTTCATCATTGTGACAGACTCTTCACATGTGCTGACATTTAAATTCATTTTCTATCCGAAACCCTGTTGCTAAAGAAATTTTGTTCCAAATCATACACTCACCCTTCTTCCTATACCTACCTACTATCTTCCTATTCCTACTGACTCTCCCTTTTTGACCGGATGTTCGCTTCTACATTCAATCATCCAAGGTATAATGTCCTATGCCATTGTATATCAATTTATCTGAGACATCTGTGCAGAATGTAATTCAATGCTCAGTATCACAATCAAGGGCCCAATGCACTTCTGGGCTTCCAATCTTACTTGGATTTCTATTTTCATACACACAGTTCACCTCTATATTCTTATAAATTTCACAGGTTGCCAATACCATTATTCATCCAGAAAATGATTCCTAATCCAAATTGAACCTGTTATTAACCCTAAACATACAGTTTTCCCTCAATCTTACTTTACAGAAGAGCAGGGACAGAGGTGGTCTTATAATACTGAAATGTAGGGATCCTCTACCTGCTGAGAACTTCAAAGGTCCATGCTGAAAGTATCCCTGGAGAATATGTAGGCAGCTATGAAGGACCTGAGAGACCACAAGTCATCTTCAATGGCAAACAACCTGGTCAGGATGTAGGGTTGTGTCTTAATCAGCTTCTCTCTTCTTAATGTGGAGAAGATGGACCAAATCAGGCCTGTATGGAGAGCTGTTCCCGGGTGCCAATGGTTGATATACCATTTTAACTTGTGAAATTGTCACATTAAGTAGGGGAAGCCTCCATCTCATGGGACCCTTGGAAGCAACTGTTAGGACAAAGTGGTTGCCAAGGCAGTGACCTCATTCAGATCCTGAAGGAAGTGACCTCACATCACTTCCTCGGTGATGGAAATTGGCATCCAGGAAGCCAGGCACACAGAGCCAGTCCCAGTCCCACTCCCAGTGGTGTCACTAGTTTTGAATTACCAAGGACAGAGTCAGCCTATCTTGGTACCTACAGATGTGAGAATGGCCATATGCCAGGAAAGCTCTGAAGAGGGGGCTTGTATGAGAAAACAGATAGTGGCTCACCACTGGCTTCTGACAAGTCTCAGTGAAGAAACCCTGCTTTGGTACTTTTAATTACCTATTGTTCTGTTGCTCTGAATGTCAGGAAGTTTTTTGCCTCAGGCCACCCCTTTGGGAAGCCTGAAGAAAAGAGTTTTCAAATGGAAATGAATGGGCATCATCTGTGGCTCCTTGCTTAATTGCTTTGGAAAGGGATGTGTCTGAATCAGCCTCTTGGCCCTGTGTGAGGCTATGGCTTAGATTCTTAGCACCTGATGGATCTAAAGAAGCATCCCACGTTTGCATCCAAACCCAAAAGAGCCAAAAGAGCAGTCATTGTGGATGAAGTCTCTCACCTTCCTCTGTAAGGTTCCTGACGTCCATCTATGAGAATAGGGATCCTTTGGGTCAAATGAGTTCTTCAAAGCCCTGCAGAGACTAGATCATACGTTCATAGGTTTCTCATGACTCCAATTAACATAAAGAATCTAAACCCCACATTCATTAGGCCTCAAAATGGAGAATCAGAGCTGTATTAAGGGCAGGCCTCTTTGATCACTCCTGGTTCACTAGAAGGGTTTCCCAGCCACATTGACTTTAGGCAAATGTGGGCAAGGGACCTTATTTTGGATACTGTCCTTGGCTGTGCCCCTCATGAAAAACTACAGCCTGAGATTATGATGAGTGTCGATATGAAAGAAGATGAGGGCCATGTGGAAGTGTTTTGGTTTTAATTGTGGTCATTTTTGTGGCTGTTGGAAAAGATGATGGGTCCACCTGGTCTTGAACACTGGTGTGATTCCCCTTAGAGACTGAGTTTTGGAATGGACCTCAAATAAGTATTGCCATGTATTGTGTTGGGATTTTAGGATGCCACACATGAGAGTTGCCCTTGGAAACTGAGATCTAGGCCCAGGGTGGCTTTCCACAGAGCACTGGGAATCTCAGGAAGAATATCACATAATTTTATTCTTAAAGAATTGGCAGCCATAGTTGCAAGTCAAAACACACATGGACCACACATTGTAGACCTCAAACGCCTGGCTTTATGTGACCTTTTTGCCTGTCTTTGGGAAGCCTTGCCTGTTAGAATTCTCCAGAATTTTCAATGAAATGAGCTTCCTCTCCATTTAATGGTTCCTGAATGAATTGAAACCCACAGTGCCTCCAACTTCATCCTTGAAAAATGTCTGATAATTACCATGAAATTTTTGAAATTCCCATGACCACTTTGCACTGTAGAATCTTTGGATGTTCTATTGATGATCACGAGTATACCAGACAGTGCCTGTTTGATTGGGTTTCAGGAAAATGGTGTAGAACAGAGATGGCAGTAATTTGGACCCTGCTGAGTAGTCGGCCTAGAGAAGTGGTGTGAAGGTGTGTGTTAAAACATTTGTGGTTGGGTGATGTGGATCTGCCATTGACTTTCAAATGGTTTGTGACTGACATGGTGCAGCCCCCAGACCCTTGTATGTAAAGGTATGTTGTTATATGGAGAGGTTTCAGTGCAATGTTTAGAATCAGATTGCTATTGTGAAGGGGGCAAGCTATGTGGGATAGAAGCCTGGTTGGTGCATTCTCCCGCAGACCCTAACCCATCACATGTGACAGAACTCCCTCCAGTACTGTGTCCCAGTTGAACTCTTCGTATTTCATGAAGCAAATACCAAACTCCCAGTGCAGCTGCAAGAAACACAACAAAATTGGAGGATGAGCAAATGGTTTCCAAACTGGAAGACACTTAGCACTCAGTGACAACAGTTTACCTACAAAGAGAGAATTCAGCACTGCTGCCTCATGTCCTTTGGAAAATAAGAAACCATGTCCTCCAGGTCACATACATGCAGACCCAGCTTGATGGTCTCACTACAAAGGGAGCTAAAGCTCCTGACAACAACATATATTTCAAGTGCCCAACCTCAGAGGCAGTCTCTCAAAAAGTCTTTAGTCTAGCAGAGCTCCATGTTTGTGGAGTTTTACCCTCTCCCTTACATTTGGAAACTCCTCTACCACCTCCAAGGTTGTGAACTCCTGAGCATTTTCCATTCGTGATGTGTATTCACAGATTTTCTAACTCTTCTCCTCTAATTGTGTCTTACTTGGGGTGAAGGTAATGTCAAGGCATTGTTCTGGATGAGAGTGGGAAGATTTTTGGGTAGCACATATTTGCATACACATTGGATTCTTTCTCCAATTTTCCATTTGAAATACTGAATCCCTGACTGTAAGGGGTAGAAGGAATTCTCCTTCAAAGAATAGTCTGACACTTACAAGAAACAGCCCCCAGGGAGACATCCTGTCTGGGAGACATCCTGTAGTCATCTGTGTTCCTGAGACATCCTGTGGCCATCTGTCTTCCTGAAATATCCTGAGGTTATCTCACCTTGTGAAGACATCCAGGAACTGCTGATAAGAGAGCTTTCAAATCTCCAGCATATAAATTCCTCTGTGTGAACAATAAAAGTTTGCAGCTTGATCAGAACTTTTGTCTTGCTGTCATCTCTCATGTCTCTTGTCCCTTCATTCCTCCCCACCTAGGTTTGCTACCCACTTTGATGTGTCCTGCAGGCCAGGACAACTGGCGCCCAACGACTGGGGCTCGAGCCTTTGACTGAGGGGGAACCCTGTCCTCCTGGAAGATTTGGACAAGTGGAGCTCGCGATTGCCTCAGCAGACACCACTGAGAGACAGATCCAGGAGGAGAGTGGGGATGACGCACAGTGAGTGACCCACCATGGGACAAGCAGTTTCGTCACATGATTTGTTTTTGTCAGGCCACAAGGAATCCTTAAATACATGGGGGGCACGTGTTAAGAAAAATGACTTAATATTTTTCTTTTCATACATCGAAGAATTTTTTCCATGGTTTCCCCTTGAAGGTACCATTGATGGTAAAAGATGGCTTAGAGTAGGAGACATTTTAAAAGATTATTATGAATCCTTTGGCCCAGAAAAAGTGCCTGTTCCTACCTTTTCTTTCTGGAAATAAATTAGTGAAATTCTTAAAAGTTCACCCTTTGACAATGGTACCTTAATACTTGTCAGGATTGGGGAAGAGACTATGCAAAAGACCTCTCGTCCCTTCTCGGCATGCCCATGGGTTAGTATAGACATAGACCCTTCTTAGTCTCCCCAGGACCCTGGGACCTTCCTGATCTTCCTCAAAATCCCACCCTAATGAATAAGGCTCCAATGGTTTCCAACCGCCTTTATGCACTTTTAAATCCCGGAGAAACATTGACCCCTGGGGAGGAGGCTACCTTGGAGAAGGAAGCAGCTCGCTACCATTCAGAAGACTCTCCACCTCTCAGGACCCTGCCACAGACTATAGGACTTACACATTCCCCTCCCTCCTATATCCCTCCTGCCTTTTCTGCTCTGGCCCTTAAGGGGCCAAATGTCCCCCCAGATATTTTTCCCCCACTTCCCTTGCCTAACCTGGCTCCCTTGAGAGAGTCTCTCCAACATGGACAGGAACAGATCCAATTTTTAAAAGAATAAAGATCCCTTGACTCTGAGCTCTCTTCATTAGCCTTAGGAATGGAGTCAACACAAGCTGGCCCACAGTGGTCTAATACAAAGGCGAAGCCGCTCCATCGGCCTGTGCTCGCCTTCCAGTCACCACCAGTCAGATAGATAAGCCTGCCCAGGCTGAGGTCAAAGACTTAGAAGAGGAAAAAGAGGAGGAAGCGGGGGAAATGGATCAAGGAGATCAGGACTTAGAGGATGAGGAGTTCACCCCTAGGCAGGAAGGAACCCAGAGTGTCTACAAAAAATTTAGCCTCCATTTTCTTGAAAAACTTAAAAAGGCTTGTGCTCACTATGGCCCCACTGTGCCCTATACGTTGGCTTTATTAGAAAGCGGCAGCACACAATTTCTTACTCCCAATGATTGGAAATTTTTAGACCTAGCTGCCCTCAGTGCCAGAGACTTCCCGCTATGGAATGCAGATTTCAAAGAGCCCTGTCAGAAACTACTCAAAAAAAATTAACAAAGGCCTCCTCTAAATCCTGGACTTATGTTAAGCTAGTGGGCAATGCAACTTTTGACACTAAAACTAAACGGGCACGTTTCCCTGCTGGACTTTTTGCGCAGATTTAGATGGCTGGCTTAGTTGCTTGGAGACGCCTCCCTGAAAGGGCCTCGGCTATCACTTCCCTGGCAAGAACTCGACAAGGGCCCGATGAGCCTTATAGCGACTTTGTTCCCCGGCTTTACCTAGCTGTGGAATGCTTGCTTGGACCAAGCGAAAGCGAAAGCACCTTTGTAAAACATCTTGCCTTTGAAAATGTCAACCCGGCATGTCAGGATGTTCTTCGACATCATAAGGATAAAGGGAAACTTTCTGACTTTATTAGAATCTGTGCAGGCGTGGGTGCAGCCCATGCGATGGGTCTCAAATTAGTGCCGCATTTACCAAGGCCTTTTACAATACTGGCTCAAGTACTTGCTTTACTTGTAAACAACCAGGCCATTTTGCATGCAGGTGTCCGACGGGCAAACAAAGAGTAAGAATAGTGTCTCCTCAAACTGGAGCTAAACCGACCCCAGCTACACTTTGTCCTTGATATGGTAAAGGTCATCACTGGGCCAGTGAGTGTAGATCAATGACAAATGCCCTCAGACAGCCTATTTCTTCCTACTTCTCAGGAAACTCCCTGGGGCAATGAGGTTTGTTCCCTCCCAAACTCCCAACCTACCTCAAAATCCTTCTCCACAATTGGCTCCCTCCAACTACCCACTCCAGGCAGTGCAGGATTGGACCTCTGTGCCACCACTGATACAATATTAGACTCAATGCAAGGGCCCCAGATAATACCAACTGGAATTATGGGTGCCCCTCCATCTCATACGTGTGCCCTTATTCTTGGAAGAGCCTCTACTACCTTACAAGGTGTTCAGGTCTTCCCTGGCATTAATGATAATGATTTCACTGGAGAAATAAAAATAATGGCCACAGTTATTAATAGAGTTGCGGCCATCCCAGGAGGAAAAAGTCTTGCACAATTAATACTTCTTCCCTTAGATTAAGGGGCATTTCCACCTCCCAAACCTACTGTGGGGGACTGCCTCCTTGGGCTCCTCTGAGGTATATTGGGTTCATCCCATTTCTCATATTAGACACACCCTTACCTTACTTATTGAAGGAAAGGAATACCAAGCAATTGTACTTACTGGAGCTGATGCGACAATTATTTCTCAAAAATACTGGCGATCATGTTGGCCCCTCACCCCATCCTTGACTGACCTTAAAGGGATAGGAAAGTCAAAAAATCCTCTGGTCAGCTCTACTGCTCTTAGCTGGACTGATAAAGAGGGTAATAAGGGAACTGTCACTTCTTTCATTGTTCCTGACCTCCCTGTTTACCTATAGGCTGGAGATATTTTGAGTCAAATAGAAGTTATTCTTGCCAGTCCCAATTCCATGGTGACTCATCAAATGCTCCGTATGAATTTTGTCCCTGGTACAGGCCTTGGGAGGCTGAGACAAGGACTGGTGGAGCCTATACATCCAATAAAAAAAAATACATATGGACTTGGATATTTGGATTTTTAGTGTCGGTTCCTGACCCTCCTGTTCCCATGGAGATAAAATTATTTGGGAGACTCAGACTCTTGTGTGGGTGGATCAGAGGCCCCTTACCCAAGAAAATTTGGAGGCTGCCTCCATGTTAGTGAAGGAACAGCTGGCAGCCCGCCATGTAGAGCCCTCAACCTCACCATCGTACACTCCTATTTTTGTTATCAAGAAAAAATCAGGCAAGTGGCGCCTTTTACAAGATTTGTGTGCCATTAATAAAGTTATACTCCCGATGGGAGCACTACAGCCAGACATTCCCACACCAGTGGCTATTTCCAAAAACTATTGTAAACTGGTTATGGACTTAAAAGATTGCTTTTTTACCATTCCTTTGTATCCTGTGGATAGACCCTATTTTGGCTTTAGTCTTTCTTGCATTAATATTCAGGGCCCTATGCAGAGACTTCAATGGAAGGTTCTTCCCCAAGGTATGGCCAACATCCCTACTCTTTGCCAAAAATACGTTGCTCAAGAAGTAGACCCTGTGAGAGAGCGAGGGCCACAAATTTATATTTTACATTATATGGATGATTTGTTAATTGCTGCACCTAATACCCATGATCTTAATAATTGTTACTTGGACTTTTACAAAATCCTCACTACCTTGGGACTACAGATAGCTCCTAATAAGGTTCAAACACAGGACTCTTATAAAAGTTTGGGCCTTAAAATTCTACAGAAATCAGATCCAAATTTCTAAAATACAACTACGTGTGGACCATCTTCACACCCTTAAAGATTTTCAGAAATTACTGAGGCATATTCAATGGCTAATAACATATTTAAAATTATGCACTTGTGTACTTTTGACCCTTAATGATATTTTGAGAGGTAATTCCCACCCCTCCTCCCCTCAAAATCTTACTCCCAAGGCATAACAGGCATTAAACCATGTCACAGAAGCCATTGCCCAACAATTTGTTACGCAAATTTCTTATAACCTTCCTCTGGTTCTGGTTATTTTACACACTCCTCATACACCCACAGGAATATTTTGGCAGCGAGATCCACATTTTAATAATAAAGACTGCCCCTTGTTTTGAGTCCATTTACCCACCACATCCTCGAAGGTTATTACTGTTTATCTTGCTCAGGTAGCTTCTATTATTTTTAAAGGTCATTTGATTTCTCTACAACATTTTGGCAAAGACCCTGATAATATTTTTATTCCATATACTAAGGACCAAACCCAATTTTTACTAGAGACAAGGGATGAATGAGGTATTTCCCTATCAGGCTTTTGGGAACAATTGATCACCACCTCCCCAATGACCCCCCTTTACATTTTGTCCAGTTACATCCATTTACTTTTCCTGAAATTACTCAAAATGCTCCCATTCCTCAAGCCCTTACTGTCTTTACAGATGGTTCCTGTAATGGCCGAGCGGTCTTTGTTGTCAATAACCAGCCTACCACCTTTGATACTGTCTATCAGTCACCACAGTTTGTGGAATTGTTTGACATAACACAAGTTTTTATAACATTTTTTATAATCCTGTTAATATTTATAAAGACAGTGGCTACATTGCTCATTCTGTGCACCTGCTGGTGATTTCACCCCCCATTAAGGCTTCTAACAATGCGGCCTTTCTGTTTCACCAGCTTCAGCAGCTAATTCAGGTCAGACAACACCCATTTTTCTTAGGACACATAAGGGCACACTCTGATCTTTCCAGCCCTCTAATTCAAGGTAATGCCCAAGCTGATGCAGCAACTCGTTCCATCTTTCCAATTTTTGTGGCTCCATTCAAAAGGCCACGGAGTTACACAATCTACACCATTTAAATTTCCAGAGCCTTTGATTACTTTGTAAAATTACCAGGCAACAGGCACGAGAAATAGTAAAAGCATGCCCTAGTTGCGCTGCCTCCCTCCCCATTCAACACTTGGGAGTTAACCCCTAGGATTACTGCCCGATCAGTTTTGGCAAATGGATGTTACTCATTTTCTTGAATTTGTAATAGCCAAATATATATACACATTTCTGTAGATACCTTCAGCAGCTTTATTTTTGCATCACCACATTCTGGAGAGGCTACCAAAAATGTCCTTTCTCATCTTGTTTCAGCCTTTTCTGTTATGGGTAAACCAATACATATTAAAACAGATATTTATCCTACATATACCATTGCCAAGTTTAAACAGTTTTGTGCTACCTTGCAAATTTGTCATACTCCTGGAATTCCATACAAACCTCAGGGCCAAGGCATTGTGGAACTTGCCCACCTTACCTTAAAAACTTGGCTAACCCTCCTTAAGGCTTCCTCCCTTGTATTTACCACACCCAGGCATCGCCTTAACAATGCATTATTTGCCCTTATTTTTCTTACCCTAGACAATGAAGGCCATTTGGCAGCAGACAGACACTGCCATCCCTCGTCCAATTCTGTTCGCCCACCTGTTATGTGACACAATCCCCTTACAAATAAATAAAAAGGCCCAGATCCTGTCCTCATCTGGGGAGGAGGCTCAGCTTATGTTTTGGACCAAGATCAAACAGCCCCAAGATGGTTACCAGAACTCCTGGTTAAACAGGTTAATGACTTACCTCAAAACAGGGACAGAGGGACTCCTCATGAGGACAAAATTTCTTCTTTTTCAGATGCAGCCAACAATCTGCCAGCCTTGGAATAACAGTTCCTGTGGGCACAGGTACACTGGCTTAGGCACGTCTATTCACTCTTACCATCGCCTGTCTCAACAAATTATAAACTCTATCAGTAACAACTGATAAAAACTCTATCATGAACCATTAAAGATTTGCAGGACCAAATAGACTCCCTGGCAGAAGTGTTCCTTCAAAAAAGACGAGGCTTAAATTTGCTGACAGCTAACCAGGGAGGTATTTGCTTGGCCTTAGGGGAATGATGCTGCATTTATGCCAATAATTCTGGCATAGTATGCACTAAAATTAAGCAGCTTCAAGAAGATCTAGAAAAGAGACGAAGGGAAATATTTGAAAATCCCCTCTGGACTGGGCTTAATGGATTTCTGCCCTATCTTCTTCCCCTATTAGGCCCTTTGTTGGGTTTACTTTTAATGGTGTCCCTAGGACCCTGCATTATAAACAGGCTGTTACAATTTATTAAAGAACAGATTAATATTTTGGCCTCTAAGCCCCTACAGGTCCACTATCATCGCCTGGATATGAAAGACCGTGCTGCCAACATTTAAAAGGATGTTCTACCCTCCTCACAAGCTTATTTCTTAAGGTTACATGCCCACAGATCTCGCTTTCTTATATAAAACTCTAAGTAACAGCTCTGACCAACCATCTTCTGCCCTTGCCATAAGGGTTCGTCCTCCATGGGCCCCTCTGTTTGGGGGAGGAAACACCCATGGAGTGAGGACGTTAGGCCATAATAACAGAGGGTGCAGGAAGGACTGCAGGAGGATGGATCCATGGTTCCCAAAACCCAAGTCTTCTGAGTGACATGCTCTGGTGCATGGCAGTTGGCATGCTTCCCCCTCAAAGCCGTCTCCTTAAAAAACATGCCTAGGCCACCACGAAATCTCCTAGTAAACATGCTCGATCAGATCAGGAGATATTCTAAGGCCTGTTAGAGAAACAGAGCCTCTATAACCCCCTAAAACATTGGCCTGTAAGGTATGGTCAAATATTTAATATAAGAAAGGGGGAAGATGTCAGGGGCTAGAAGGAAGTTCTCCTTCAAAGAATAGCCTGACACTTACAAGAAATAGACCCCTGCGAGATTTCCTGCCTGGGAGACATCCCGCAGCCATCTATCACCCTGAGACATCCTGCGGCTATCCGTCTTCCTAAAATATCCTGAGGTTATCTCACCCTGTGAAGACATCCAGCAACTGCCGATAAGAGAGCTTTCTCATCCGCAGCATATAAATACACTGTGAGAACTATAAAAGTTTTCAGCATGATCAGAACTGTTGTCTTGCTGTCTTCTCTCATCACTCTTGTCCCTTCATTCCTCCCCAACAAGGTTCAACGCCCACGTTGAAGTGTCCAGCCGGCCCGGACACCTGACACTAAACCATAACCTACTAGACTCTGACTACTAATACTAATATGATGGAGAAAAATAATCCAAACAGAATGGAAATACAAGCAGTACAGAGGAGGCATGGTGTATAGTTGGACTTGCCTTTTGAATGATATAGGGTAGGTGTTATAAATCTAGCTAATTTTTAACTGAAATAGTTCTCCACATGTTTTTAAAGTTAACAAATATGTGAATACCTGTCTCCCTTTCTCTGTAGCCAATTAAGCACATGTATTTTTATATGCACATATAGAATCTTACCTGGTATCACACGTATATTCTTCTGAGGTGTCTGACTTGGCAAATACAAATTGTGAGAAGAGATCACTCCTCCTAAACTCTGTTGGAACTGAAAATTCAACCTATGGGTGAGCCTCCTAGTAGAACAACATTATACATAAATCGATGTTCGGTAAAATAAATATTTTTGCATCTGTGGCTGATGTACATTTCATGAAGAATTTCGATTAGCATATATATTGCTACATTTTATTGTCTGTGTGTGTTTTTTAATATATATATATATATATATATATATATATATATATATATATACTCTCCAAATTTTTCCAAATATAAAATATATGTGTCTTATATACACTACCTAAATTCATTCATGTTCATAAATATATGTGTCTTATATACACTACCTAAATTCATTCATGTTCATGTATGTGGATTTATAATCAACATTTCACAAGATTATTCTCAGAAATATTCATCCACCTGAAATACATATTTGTTTCCTATTACTGAAAACTAACTTCAGTGAATGGTGCATACAATCCTAATATTTCTACATTAACTGACCCTGTTTAACATCAATGCAAGTAGATTCCTATGGGACATGATGTGTATTTTGAAGTTCATTTTATTCAACACTGGTACAATAGAATTTCTATAGTTTACGAACATCATAGGACATATATTTCATCCATAAGTTCACAAATTTATAGGCATTTGATTCACTTTCAGTCATTTACTGATTCAGAACACATGTATTCCTCCAGGTTTCTTGACTGGTCTTTTCATGAGACTTCATTTCAAACACATTATTTTTGATTTCCATAATCATTTTGAAGCAAAACTCACACACTCTTCATGATAAAACATAACCCTAATATTACCATTAGATGTATTACTGGTTGGAATGAATAATTGTATATCAATATAAGATTTTCTGTATATATTCAGATATCAATTCAATCCTTTATTTAAAGTTGGAACCAATTATATTATTTATTCACAGTATGGTCTATTCATGCATTATCTCTACATTCATAGACACAGGGTACATCTATTTGTAACCCCAATACTAATTTATTCGTCTTCAAAATGTTGCTCCCAGAAATGGTGGAAGAAATACTCATGTCACCTGATCTACGTATGCATTTATCACAGTAATATTCTGGACACAAAAAGCAGAGGTCACACTTATGATTGTACCAAAGCCTAAATGGAAAGTGAGCATGGATTACTAAAAACATTCATGTCCAGGTTGCCTAATGCTCTCAAATGTCAATCCTATTTATGACAACATATTTGTTTCTTCCTAAGACTATATATTCAACCTCAGCCCTGTTGTAAATGTCTAATCCTATCACTCACTTTATACTTTCCCTGATTTCCTAATGTCTCTATTGATGTCTGCTTTCCTAAATATTTTCACCAGTTCACAATTTTGACTAACACTTCACGTGTGCTGACATTTACATTCACTGTCTATGTGATACCCTATTGCTAAAGAACTTTTGTTACAATTCCTGTACTCACTCTTCTTCTGAAACCTACAGAATATCTTCCTAATCCTACCGACTATCCCAGTTTGAGTGGATACTCACTTCTACATTCAATCATCCAAGGTACAAGGTCCTATGCCATTGATTATTGATTTATCTGAAACATCTATGCAGAACATGTATCAAAGCTAAGTATCCCAATCAAGAGCGCAATGCCCTAGTGGGATTCCAATCTTACCTAGATTTCTGTTTTCATACTTATATTTCACCTATATATTCTTATAAATATCACAGGTTCCCAATACCATTATTCATCAAGCAGAATGATTCCTAACCCAAATCAAACCTGTTATTAAGCGAAACGATACACTGTTCCCTCAATCTAACTTTACAGAAGAGCAGGGACAGTGTTGGTCCTAAAATAGAGGAATGTAGTGAATCTTCCACCTGTTGAAAAACTCAAAGTTTCATGCAGAAGTGATCCCTGGAGAAGATATAGGCACCACTGAAGGACCTGAGAGAGCAAAAGTCAACTTCCATGGCAAACAACCTGGTCAGGATGAAAGGTTGTTACTGAATCAGCCTCTCTGTTCTTTTTTTTATTATTGGTTGTTCAAAACCTTACAAATCTTTTGACATAACATATTCATACATTAGCATACATTAGCTTCAAGTGATTTATGAACTCCCATTTTTACCCCAGATACAGATTGAAGAATCACTTCGGTTACACATCCACATTTTTACATAATTCCATACTAGTAATTGTTGTATTCTGCTACCGTTCCTATCCTCTACTATCCCCCCACCCCTCCCCTCGGATCTTCTCTGTCCACCCCATCTACTGTAATTCATTTCTCACCTTGTTTATTTTCCCATTCCATTCACAACCTCTAATATGTAATTTAGTATAACAATGAGGGTCTCCCTCCATTTCCATGCAATTCCCCTTTTCTCTCTCTTTCCCTCCCACCTCATGTCTCTGTTTAATGTTAATCTTTTCTTCCTGCTCTTCCTCCCTGCTCTATTCTTAGTTGCTCTCATTATATCAAAGAAGACATTTGGTATTTGTTTTTTAGGGATTGGCCAGCTTCACTAAGCATTATCTGCTCTAGTGCCACCCATTAGAATATGGACTCAAACAGTCCTGTTTGGAGAGCTGGTCCCGGGTGCCTATGGTTGATATACATTCTAACTTGTGAAAGTGTCACAGGACGTAGGGGCAGCCTCCATCTCATGGGACCCTTGGAAGCAACTGTTAGGACAAAGTTGTTGCTAAGGCAGTGACCTCATTCAGTTCCTGAAGGAAGTGACCTCACCTCACTTCCTTGGTGATGGAACTCTAAGAACTTGGGATGCAGGAAGACAGGCACCCAGAGCCTGTCCCAGTCCCAGTCCCAGTGGTCTCACTTGTTTGGATATACCAAGGACAGAGTCAGTCTTTCTTGGTACCTACTGATATGAGAATGGCCAAAAGCCAGAAAAGCTCTAAAGAGGGGCCTTTCCTGAGAAAGCAGATAGTGGTTCACCAGTGGCTCCTGACATCTTCACAGAGTTGGTTAAAGAGACCAGATCTGAGACAGGACAGGCCATTTCGGGGGAACATACTATAACCCACCAGTCAGAGGACACTCTGGATAGTCACAGACCTACTTTGGGGAAGGAGGTGCCTCTGTGGGTGTCGCTGTGTGTTTGTGGATTTGCCTCATGTTCTGAGAATAGATAGAAAAGGCGGTTTGTTTGGTATTGAGTGAACTGTTTCTAGTAAGTCATTTGACAACGCGAGTGTTTCTATATCTGTGTATCCCACTGTGTCCATGGTTATAGACATTAGAAAAGATAATGCATCAATTGATGTGTCCTGTCTAGTAGAAAGCTTCCCATCATTTATTCTGCCAAATTGATGAATGGATTTTGGCTTGCCTTATTGATGGGCAACACGTGCTATCTTCCAAAGTTCGTGCGTTCTTCCTGAATTCTGGCCACTCTACAGAATAGGCTCATGGTTTTGTGTCCAATATATGTACCATTTCCAAACCCTGTTACATGGCCATGTACTGGATAGCTGAAGGGAATGGCGAGCATCTCAGAAAACTCAGATATCAGTGTGACCAATAAAGTCTCAGTGGAGAAACCCTGCTTTGCTTACCTATTGTTCTGTTGCCCTGAATGTCAGGAAGGTCTTTGTTTCAGGCCACCCCTTTGTGAAGCCTGAAGAAAACAGGTTTCAAATGGAAATAAATGGGAATCACCTGTGGCTCTTTGCTTAATTGCTTTGAAAAGGGATGTGTCTGAATCAGCCTCTTGGCCCTGTTTGAGGCAATGGCTTAGATTCTCACCACCTGATGTATCTTAAGAATGATCCCATGTGTGCATTCAAAACCAAAATGGCCAAAAGAGCAGTCATTGTGGATGAAGTCTCTCCCCTTCCTCTTTTAGGTTCCTGACCTCCATCAAGTGAGAATAGGGATCCTTTGGGTCAAATGATTTCTTCAAAGCCCTGCAGAAGCTAGCCGATATGTGCTTGGGTTTTATAATGACTCCAATTCACATAAAAAAATAAACCCCACAGTCAGTAGGCCTCAAATTGGAGAAGCAGAGAAGTATTAACAGCAGGCCTATTTGATCACTCCTAGTTCACAGGAAGTGTGTCCAGGCAACCCTGATTTTAGGCCATTAAGGGGCAAGGGAGATTATTTTGGAGACTGTCTTGTGTTTCGCCCCTCATGGAAACATCCAGCCAGAGGTTATAATGAGTGTCTATATGAAAGATCATGAGGGCCATGTGGGAGTGTTTTGGTTTTAATTGTGGCCATTTGTTTGGTGTTTGGAAGAGATGACTGGGTCCACCTTTACATGAACTCTGGTGTGATTCCCCTTAGAGACTGAGTTCTGGAACTGAACTCAGAGAATTATTGCCATGAATTGCGTTGGGATTTTCGGAGGCCATGCATGAGAGTCCCCCTTGAAAACTGAGATCTATGTGCAGGGTGGCTTTCAACAGAGCACTGGGAATCACAGCCAAGATATCACGTGATTTTATTCTGAAAGACTTGTCAGCCATATTTGAGAGTCGAAACACACATGGACCTCATTGTAGACCTCAATGGGACTGGCTTCATGTGACCATTTGGCCACTTTTTGAGAAGCCTTGCCTGTGAGAATTCTCCAAAGCTTTCATTGAAATGTGCTTCCTCTACATTTAATGGTTCTGGAGTGAATTTTAACCCACAGTGCCTCCAACATCATCATTGAAAAATGGCTACAAAAATACCATAAAATTTTTGAATTTCCCATGACCAGGTGGCAATGGAGGACCTTTGGATGTCCTGTTGCTGATCATGAGTATACCAGACAGTGCTTTGATTGACTCGGTTTCATGAAAATCGTGTAGAACAGAGATGCCAATAAGTTGGAGCCTGCTGAGTAGTGGGCCTAGAGCCGTGGTGGTCAGGTGTATGATAAAACATCTGTGGTGGGGCCTGTGGATCTTCCATTGGCTTCCAAATGGCTTGTGACTGACATGGTGCAGCAAGCAGTCCCTTCTATATAAAGGCATCTTGTAATACTGAGAGATTTCAGGGCAATGTTCAGAATCAAGTTGCTATGGTCAATGGGGCAATATATGTGGGCTAGAAGTATGTTTGGTGCATTCTCCTGCAGAAACTGACCCACCACATGTGACAGAACTCCCTCCAGCACTGTGACCCACTAGAACTCCTTGTATTTTTGAATCAAATAGCAAACTCCCAGTGTAGCAGCAAGAAACACCATGAAATTTGGAGGATGACCAAATGGCTTCACAGTCCACATGGGGAGACACTTAGTCCCCAGTGGTCACAGTTTACCTACAAAGAGCAAATTCAGCACTGCTGCCTCATCTTCACTAGAAAATAAGAAACCATGTCCTCCAGGTCACATAGATGTAGACCCAGCTTTGATGGTCTCACTACAAATGAAGCTAAAGCTCCAGAAAACAACATATTTTTCAGGTGCCCAACCTCAGAGGCAGTTCTTCAAGAAGTCTTTAGGCCAGCAGAGCCTCATGTTTGTGGAGTGTTCACCCTATCCCTTACTTTTGGGAACTCCTCTACCACCTCCAGTGTTGTGAACTACTGAGCATATTCCATTCCAGATATGTATTCACAGATTTTCTAACACTTCTCCTCTAATTGTGTCTTACTTGGGGCAAAAGTAATGTCAAGCCATAGTTCTTGATGAGAGTGGGAACATTTTTGTGTAGCACATATTTGCATACACATTGGATTCATTTTCCAATTTTCCATTTGAAATACTGAATCCCTGACACTAACCCCTACCCTACTAGACTCTGACTACTAATCGTAATATCATGGAAAATAATAACCCAATCAGAATAGAAATACAAGCAGTTAAGAGGAGGCATGTTTGGTATTCTTGGACTTGCCTTTTGCATTATATAGGGTAGGAGTTATAAATCTAGTCAATTTTTTTGTTGAAATAGTTCTCCATGTGTTTTTAAAGTTAACAAACATGTGAATTTATGTCTCCCTTTCTCTGTAGCCTAGTCAGCAAATGTATTTTTATATGCATATATAGAATCCTACCTAGTATTACACGTACATTTTTGTGAGGTGGCTGACTTGGCAGATACAAATTGTGAGAAGATATCACTCCTCCTAAATGCTGTTGAAACTGAAAATTCAACCTATGGCTGAGCCTCCTATTTGAACAACATTATACATAAATCCATGTTCAGTAAAATTAATATTTTTGGATCTCTGGATGATATGTATTTCACGATAAATTTCCGTTGGCATACATAATGCTACATTGTAATGTCTCTCTGTGTGTATATATATATATATATATATATATATATATATACTCTCAAGATTTTTCAAAATATGAAATATATGTGCCTTATTGTGCACTCCCCAAATTCATTCATATCATGAATGTGGATTTATAATCAACTTTTCAAAAGATAATTCTCAGAAATATTCATCAACCTGAATTACATATTGGTTGCCTAGTACTGAAAACTATCTTCAGTAAATGGTGCATACAAAACATAATATTTCGACATTGCAAGTTGGCCGTGAATAGAGTGCATCACACCCAGTGTACCACGCCACATTGCAGGTGAATAACGAGTTAAAATGACAAAAGACTATCTTGTTAGGATCTTATAGAAAAATGAGTGTGCACCGAAACCTAAAAGAATGATTTCCACCAACGAGGTCCGGTAATTGAGTCTCAAACGTGAGCTGAATATGCAACCGGAGATCTGGGCTTACTGATCCGTGCGGCCCGCCCCGTGGCTACAGACGTCGGGGCACCACCGAGAAGCGACTAGCATCCACGGAGAAACGTTGCTGCAGATTCTGTGGAATCCTGCCGGCTGACCCCCCACTGAGCCCCAGGCGGAGTTCGGGATCTCAGTCAGGGAAGGAAGCGCTACAGTTCTATCCCCCACAACGGAAACTCCACCAAGGAAACCAACAGCAACCATCTTGGAGAGCTGAAGTAACCACCGCCACTCTCCGACAGATTGCAACAATAAAACAGTTGTGTGTTTTCCGCTCATCTCCCATACAGTAGGATATTTGCATAAAATCTTTCCTAAGCTTTCCAGGGGAGGGATTATCAGAGAGAGCCTGAATAAAGATGGGGGGGGGAAACTAGAGGCACCTGACCTTCTACTCCCCCTCCCATCAGTGGTGAAAACAAAATCTCTCTAGCCAGCGATGGGGAAGGGGCAAACGGAAAAAAAAAAAAAAAAAACAATAGAGTGCTGGGGTTCCCAATAGACACAATCCACACCCAAGAAACGGCAGGCCAGAGTACAGTTTGAGCTGCCGAGGGCATTACTCAGGGGAAAACTGGTGTAGCAAGAGAAACCAGGACTAGCAGGAGAAACCAGGGGACTAGAGGCCAGGCCCGCGTGACTGGGCGCCTGGAGAACGCTCGCCCGCTGGCAACAGCCGGCCCGCTGCAGGTGCGACTGGACGGCTGGAGACCGCCTGCCCACCAGCGACCAATCACCTGCCATATGCCTGCCCTAATGGGTGGCTAGAGATCGCACAACCGCCGGTGACAGCCCACCCGCTGACTGCGTGACTGGACAGCTTGTGACCGCCTGCACACCCGCGACCAGGAGCTGAAAACAAACAGAGACAGTACAGTCCCACACACCCATGTGAACACCCGGGCAAAGAGCCTGGGGCCCACCATAGCAGAGAGGTGACATCACTGGAGCTCGGCCGTCGGAATTCCTTCCCAGTGGAATCCACTTTAGCATGCACAGTCTACCAACACAAAGGAGCTACAATAGAGATATATAAAACCAAAACAAATATATAGAAGAGAGCAGAAACACAGCAATCAAACGGAGCTGGAAAGTAATGTGAACTTCATGAAAAAACAAGGGAAAAAGTTGTACAAATAATGCCGGACAACTTAATTCTACAGGAGGACCTAGAATCATCAGAAACAGGGATAGGGAAAAAACTCAATGCATCCCTAACTCAGATGGAAAGAAATATTAGAGAAGACATGAGGCAGCAAGTCCAAGCAATAAAAGAATATTTTGAAAATGAATTAAACAAACAAATTCAAATGGCAAAGAAGGAGCTTTACCAAAAGACAGAGTTCTTAAAAAAATCAAACAGTAATCCTAGGAATGCAGAAAAATATAAACCACATTAAAAACTCAAACGAGAATATTGTAAATAGACTAGATTAAGTAGAAGTCAGAAGATCAGATAATGAAGACAAAGTTTATCAACTTGAAAAGAATATAGTGAACACAGAAAAGATGCTTATATCCCATGAGCAATCTATTTAAGAGATATGGGATGTCATAAAAAAACAAATTTGAGAGTCATCAGGATAGAAGAAGGCATAGAGATTCAAACCAAAGGAATGGACAACATATTAAATGAAATAATTCTAGAAAACTTCCCAGAGATAAAAGATGGAATGGATTGCCAAATCCTTGAAGCCTACATGACCTCAAACATTCAAAACCATAATAGACCAACTCCAAGACATAGAATTATCAAGATAGCTAACATACAGAACAAGGAGAGAATATTAAAAGCTAAAAGAGAAATGAGGCAGATTACATTCTGTTGTAAACCAATTAGGTTAACGACTGAATTTTCACCACAAACTTTGAAAGCGAGTAGATCCTGGAACAATGTATTTCAAACGCTGAAAAATAATGGATTCCAACCAAGAGTACTGTATCCATCAAAATTAAGTTTGGGATTTGACAATGAAATTAGTGTCTTTCACGATAAACAAAAGCTAAAAGAATTTGCAGAAAGAACACCAGCACTGCAAAGCATTTGAGCAAAATACTAGAAGAAGAGGAATTGAAAAATAGTGCCCCAAACTAACAGCAGGAGGTATCTCAGTAAAGGGGGAGAAAAATAACCAAAAAGTAAAAACTAGCCAAACTAAAAATAAATAAATAAATAAACATGAATGAAAGTAAAAATCATATTTCAATTGTAACCTTAAATGTTAATGGCATAAACTCACCAATCAAGAGACATAGGTTAGTAACCTGAATCAAAAAAACAAATCCTACAGTCTGCTGCCTTCAGGAGACTCATATGATAGGTAAAGACATACACAGGCTGAAAGTAAAAGGTTGGGATAAATCATACCACTCACATGGCCCTCGGAAGCAAGCAGGAGTAGCCATACTCATATCAAATAAAATCAATTTCAAACCTACGTTAATAAAAAGGGATAACGAAGGACACTATGTACTGTTAAAAGGAACCATCCACCAACAAGACATAACAATTATCAATTTGTATGCACCAAACAATTGAGCTGCAATGCTCATGAAACAAACTCTCCTCAAGTTCAAGAGTCAAATAGACTACAACACAATAACTACGGGTGACTTCAACACACTGATCTCGCCATTAGAAAGATCCTCTAGACAAAAACTGAATAAAGAAACTATGGAATTCAACAGCACAATAAATAACCTAGGCTTAACCAACATATATAGAATATATCAACCATCCTCAAGTGGATACACGTTCTTCTCAGCAACACAAGGATCCTACTCAAAGATAGTTCATATATTATGCCATAGGGCAACCCTTAGTAAATATAAAGGCTTGGAGATAATACCATGCACCATATCTGATCATATTGGAATGAAACTGGAAATAAATGATAAAAGAAGGAAGGAAAAATCCTACATCATATGGAAAAATGAACAATATTCTACTGAATGATCAATGGGTTACAGAAGACATAGAGGAGGATATAAAAAATTCTTATAGACAAATGACAATACAGACACAACATACTGGAATCTATGGGACACAATGAAAGCAGTTTTAAGAGGGAAATTCATTTCTTGGAGTTCTTTCCTCAAAAAAATAAAATAAAATAAAATAAATGAACTCACACTACACTTCAAAAACCTAGAAAAAGAAAAGAAAAACAACAGCAAATGTAGTAGAAGACAAGAAATAATTAAAATTAGAGCAGAAATCAACGAAATTGAAACAAAAAAAAACATTGAAAAAATTGATAAAACTAAAGGTTGGTTCTTTGAAAACATAAATAAGATCGACAGGCCCTTAGCCATGCTAACAAAGAGAAGAAGAATGAGAACTCAAATTACTAACATACGGCATGAAAAAGGCATTATCATAACAGACACTACAGAAATACAGAAGATAATTAGAAAGTATTTTGAAACCCTATATTCAAATGAAATAGAAGATAGTGAAGATATCAATAAATTTCTTAAGTCATACGATGTGCCAAGATTGAGTCAGGAAGACACACACAATTTAAACAGACCAATAACAAAGGAAGAAATACAAGAAGCCATCAAAAGACTACGAACCAAAAAAAGCCCTGGAGCGGATGGGTATAGAGCGGAGCTCTACAAAACCTTAAAAGAAGAATTAATACCAATACTTTTCAAGCTATTTCAAGAAATAGAAAATGAACGTGCTCTTTCAAATTCATTCTATGAGGCCAAAATCACCCTGATCCCGAAACCAGACAAAAACACTTCAAAGAAACAAAACTACAGACCAATATCTCTAATAAACTAGGATGCAAAAATTCTCAATAAAATCCTGGTGAATGTAATACAAAAGCATATCAAAAAATTGTGCACCATGATCAAGTAGGATTCATCCCAGGGATGCAAGGCTAGTTCAATATACGGAAATCCATAAATGCTATTCACCACATCAATAGACTTAAAGACAAGAACCATATGATCATCTTGATAGATGCAGAAAAAACATTCGACAAAGTTCAGCCTCCCTTTATGTTCAAAACACTAGAAAAACTAGGGATAACAGGAACTTACCTCAACATTGTAAAAGCTATATATGCTAAACCTCAGGCTAGCATCATCGTAAATGGAGAAAAACTGAAGGCATTCCCTCTAAAATCTGGAACAAGACAGGGATGCCCTCTATCACCACTTCTATTCGATTTAGTTCTTGAAATACTAGCCAGAGCAATTAGACAGACAAAAGAAATTAAAGACATGAAAATAGGAAAAGAAGAACTTAAATTATCGCTATTTTCAGATGACATGATAATATATTTAACAGACTCAAAAGGGTCTACAAACAACTGCTAGAGTTAATAAATGAATTCAGCAAAGTGGCAAGATATAAAGTCAACACGCATTAATCAAAGGCATTCCTGTATATCAGCAGAAAAACTTCTGAAATTGAAATGAGGAAAACCACTCCATTCACTATATCCACAAAGAATATAAGATACTTGGGAATCATCCTAACGAAAGAGGTGAAAGATTTATATAATGAAAACTACAGAACCCTAAAGAGAGAGATAGAAAAAGATCTTAGAAGATGGAAAAATGTACTTTGTTCATGGATAGGCAGAATTAACATCATCAAAATGTTGATATTACCCAAAGTTCTCTACAGGTTTAAATCGGTGCCAATAAAAATCCCAACGTCATTTATTGTAGAAATGATAAAGCAATCATGAAATTCATATGGAAAAACAAAAGACCCTGAATACCAAAAGCAATTCTAAGCAGGAAGTGTGAATCTGGAGGTATAGCGATACAAGAGTTCAAACTGTACTACAAAGCAATAGTAATAAAAACATCGTGGTACTGGTACCAAAACAGGCAGCTGGACCAATGGTATAGAATAGAGGACACAGAAACCAATCCACAAAATTACAACTTTCTTATATTTGATAAAGGGGCTAAAAACATGCAATGGAGGAAAGATAGCATCTTCAACAAATGGTGCTGGGAAAATTGGAAATCCATATGCAACAAAATGAAACTGAATCCCTTTCTCTCACCATGCAAAAAGTTAACTCAAAATGGATCCAGGAGCTAGATATCAAATCAGAGACACTCGTCTAATAGAAGAAAAAGTTGGCTACGATCTACATACTGTGGGGTCGGGCTCCACATTCTTTAATAGGATGCCCATAGCCAAAGAGTTAATAACAAGAATAAACAAATGGGACTCACTTAAACTAATTTTTTTTTCTCAGCAAGAGAAACAATAAGAGAGGTAAATAGAGAGCCTACATCCTGGGAACAAATTTTTACCCCTCACACTTCAGATAGAGCCCTAATATCCAGAATATACAAAGAACTCAAAAAAATTAAACAATAAGATAACAAATAACCCAATCAACAAATGGGCCAAGGACCTGAACAGACACTTCACAGAGGAGGACATTCAATCAATGAACAAGTACATGAAAAAATGCTCACTATCTCTAGCAGTCAGAGAAATGCAAATCAAAACCACCCTATGATACCATCTCACTCCAGTAAGATCGGCAGCCATTATGAAGTCAAACAAAATAAGTGTTGGTGAGAATGTGGGGAAAAGGGTACACTTGTACACTGCTGGTGGGACTGCAAATTGGTGAGGCCAATTTGGAAAGTACTATGGTGATACCTGGGAAAGCTGGGAATGGATCCACCATTTGACCCAGCTATCACCCTTCTCGAACTATTTCCTGAGGATCTTAAAAGAGCGTACTGTAGAGATACTGCCACATCAATGATCATAGCTGCACAATTCACAATAGCTAGACTGTGGAACCAACCTAGATGCCCTTCAATAAATGAATGGATAAAAAAATGTGGCTTTTATACAAAATGGAGTATTACTCTTCATTAAAAAATGACAAAATCATAGAATTTGCATGGAAATGGATGGCATTAGAGCAGATTATGCTAGGCGAAGCTAGCCAATCCTTAAAAAAACAAATGCCAAATGTCTTCTTTGATATTAAAAGAGCAACTAAGAACAGAACATCGAGGAAGAGCATGAGGAAAAGTTTATCATTAAACAAAGACGAGTTGGGGGAGAGAAAGGGAGAGAGAAGGGAAAGCATATGGAAATAGTAGGAGACCCTCAATGTTACACAAAATTACATATAAGAGGATTTGAGGGGAAATGGAGGGGAAACAATGGAGAGAATTGAACAACAGCAGATGAGGTAGAGAGGGAAGATGGGAGGGGAGGGGAGGGGGGATAGTGGGGGATAGGAAAGGTCGCAGAATACAACAGTCACTAATATGCTATTGTTCAAAAATGTGAATGTGTAACCAATGTGATTCTGAAATTCATATTTGTGGAAAAAATGGGAGTTCATAACCCATTTGAGTCAAATGTATCAAAGATGATATATCATGAGCTTTGTAATGTTTGGAACAACCAATAGAAATAAATAAATAAATAACGGTTTAAAATTGAGAGGGAAGAAATCAGCTAAAAATGGGTTGAGATGCATTCATTTTGCTAAGCAGAAACTTTGTTTCGTTTAGTTGTAACTATCACAAATTTATTTTACCAGGAAATTGGCTTTTGAAAATGCACATAAATTGAGATTAAAGGATAATTCACCTACCTTCATGAAAAATTCATAGCATTTTCTATATTTTTCATATTTCATTTTTTTTCGTGAATATTTTGTCATGGACCAGGTCTAGTCTTAGGCTATTCTTCCAGAATACTACCTCATCTGACAAATTCGTACAATGTGTTGGATTATTGTTTTCACCTTTTATTTAATAGTTTCTAGCTGATAATGTGTATTTTCTTTATCTTTATTTGCACATATATACCCAACAATATCTTTGCATTTTATGTTAAACTGGGGAAGAGACTCATCAAAAGCTCTTTGTTATATGTATCAACAATCAGACATTTAGAGCACACAATTATTCTTAATTTTGCATGAAAATATCTTTGTACTATTTTCTTATACAGATTTAGAATTATTAATAATGTCCCTACTGTAATAAGTAATTATTTACAAGAAGAATTAAACAATTGACTTTATATCAATTATGAATATGAAAAGTACTAAAATAAGCATTTGGCAATTAATACACAATTGATAGAAATTGAAATCACAAGAAAGCCTTTAAAATGTCAGTGCATATGGTCCTTAAATAATAGGTTATTCAAAAAACTTTTTCTAATTCATAAGATTTAATATGCCGTATTATAGCTTAATGTGATATAAAACCTTAAATTATCAGTATTGATAAAAAGAATGATACCTGTTTATTTAAATATGTTTATTTGATTTTCACTGTAAGATGTTAATTCTGGAAGGCTTGAGAATTAAGAAAGTTTTGGTCTATATTATTTTTAACAGGCTAATCAAAGTACTTTTAAATGTATATGTATGTATATATATATAATATGTAATGCATATGCATGAATATAGATACATATGTATAAAAATTTATTTTAATATATCTATCAGGTGATTATAATTATTAAATTTTCTCAAGAAAAGAACAATGACTATAAAAAACAGTCTTAAATTTAAATTTCATAGCATACTACTGTTTGTAATGACATGAGAGAAAAACAGATATGAAAGGAAAACGAAAAAGCAAGAGAGAGAAGGGGGAAAATGAGGAAGAAAGTGAGTAAAGATGAGGGAGAGGCATGTTCGATGTAAAGATAAAAGTGGAGGGGCTGGGTTTGTGGTTCAGTGGTAACATGCTTTTCTAGCATGTGTGGGACACTGGGTTCTATTCTAAGCACCACAAACAAATAAACAAAATGAAGGTCAATCACAACTGAAAAAATTAAAAATAAAAAAGTAGAAATATTACCAAAACTCCAAGCTTTTATGAATGTTAAATTAAAAAAATTATGTTACATAGCCTTATGTAATTTCTAGACTATCCAAAAGAGTCATTAAATGTTAGATTATTAGTGCGATAACTAAAAATCCATTGCTCTTTCCTCAACATTCTGTGGCATGCTAGTGGTAAAATAAATTCTATTATAACACCAAAAAAAAATCTAATATTTCTATAGTAACTGACCCAGTTTAATATCAAGGCTAGTAGATTCCTATGGGACATGATGTGTATTTTGACATTCATTTTTATTCAACACTGGAACATTACTATTTCTTCAGTTTATGCACATCATAGGATATATATTTCATCCACAAGTTCGCTAATTTATACGCATTTGTTTCACTTTCAGTCACTTCCTGCTTCAGAACACATGTATTTCTCTATGTTTCTTGACTGCTCTTTTCATGAGACTTCTTTCCAAACTCATTATTTTCGATTTCCATTATCACATTTGAAGCAAAACTCATACACCCGTCATGATAAACCAAACCCTAGTATTACCATTAGATGTACAACTAGCTGGAATGAATGATTGTATATCAATATAAGATTTCTTACTTAGTTTCAGATATCAATTAAATCCATTATTTAAAGTGGAACCAGTTATATTATTTATTCACAGTATGGTCTTTTCATGCATTATCTCTATATTCATAGACACAGGATACACCTCTTTGTACCCCCAATACTAATTTATACGTCTTCAAAATATTGCTCCCAGAAATGGTGGAAGAAATGCACATGTCACCTGATTTACATATACATTTTATCACAGTAATATTCTGGACACAAAACGCAAAGGTGACACTTATGATTTTACCAAACCTAAATGGAAAGTGAACATGGATTACTAAAAACTTCCATGTCCAGTTTGCCTAATGCTCTCAAATGTGAATCCTATTCTTGACTACATATTTGTTTCTTCCTAAGATTATATATTCAACCTCAAGCCCGTTGAAAATGTCTAATCTTATCACTCACTTTTTCATTTGCCTGATTTCCTAATGTCTCTATTGATATCTGCTTTCCTACATATTTTCCCCAGATTATCATTGTGACTGACTCTTCACATGTGCTCACATTTACATTCAATCTCTACCAGAAACCCTATTGCAAAAGAACTTTTGGTCCAAATCCTATACTCACTCTTAGTTCTAAACCTACAGACTATCTTTCTAATAATACCGACTATCCCTTCTTGACTAGAAGTTCTCTTTGACATTCCATCATTCAAGGTAGAAAGTCCTATGCCATTGAACATTGATTTATCTGAGACATTTCTGCAGAACATAATTCAAAGCTAAGTATCCCAATCAAGGGCCCAATGCCCTTCTGGGCTTCAAATCTTACCTAGATTTCTGTTTTCATTCTTATATTTCACTTTTACATTCTTGTAAATATTACAGGTTCCCAATACCATTATTCATGCCGTGGAATGTTTCTTAACCCAAATTGAACTTTAATTAACCGTAACCATACACTCTTCCCTGAATCAAACTTTACAGAAGAGCAGGGACAGAGTTGCTTTTACAATACAGGAATGTAGGGGTTCTTAAACCTGCTGAGATCCTCAAAGGTCCATGCAGAAATGATCCCTGGAGAAGACGTAGGCAGCTATGAAGGAGTTGAGAGAGCAAAAGTCATCTTGCATGGCAAACCCCCTTGTCAGGATGAAGGGATGTGTCTGAATCAGTCTCTCTATCTAAATGTAGAGAAGATGGACTAAACCAGTCCTGTGTGGGGAGATGTTCCCAGGCGCCTATGTTTGTTATACTATTCTATCTTGTGAACTTGTCACCGAAAGTAGGGGCAGCCTCTATCTCATGGGACCCTTGGAAGCAAATGTTAAAACAAAGTGATTGCCAAGGTAGTGACCTCATACATTTCCTGAAGAAAGTGACCTACCTCACTTCCTTGGTGATGTAACTCTCTGAACTTGGGATCCAAGATGCCAGGCTGCCAGAGCCAGTCCCAGTCCCAATCCCAGTGGGCTCACTTGTTTGGATGTACCAAGGACAGAGTCAGTATTTCTTGGTATCTACTAATGTGAGGATTGCCAAATGTCAGGACAGATCTGAAGAGGGGCCTTTCCTGAGAAAGCAGGTAGTGGCTCACCGCTGGCTCCTGAGAACTTCACAGAGTTTGCAAAGGAGACAGATCTGAGACAGGACAGGACATTTCATTGGAACATAATACGGCCCAACAGACAGAGGACACTCCAGATAGTCAGAGACCTACTTGCAGGAAGGAGATGCCTTTGTGAGTGTGAGTGTCAGTTTGTGGTTTTGTCTCATGTTCTGAGAATAGGTAGGAAAGACAGTTTGTTTGGTTTGGAATGGACTGTTTCTAGTAAGTCTTTTGACAAGGTGAGTGATTCTATGCCTGTGTATCCCACTGTGTCCGTGGTTGTAGACATTAGAAAAGAGAATGCATCAATGGATATGTCTTGTCTTGTAGAAAGCTTCCCAGCATTCATCCTGCCCAATTTATGAATGAACTGCAGCTTGCCTTATGGAGGGACAACACCTACTATCTTCCTAAGTTCCTGTTTTCTTCCTGAATTCTGGCAACTCTGCAGAATAGGCTCATGGTTTTGTGTCCAAGATATGTACCACCTCCAAGCTCTGTTACATGGCCATGTACTAGATAGCGGTAAGGAATGGCGAGCATCTCAGAAAACTCAGATATCAGTGTGACCAGGAAATTCTCAGTGGAGAAACCCTGCTTTGGGCCATTGTCTTACCTATGTTTCTGTTGCCCTGAATGTCAGGAAGGTCTTTGCCTCAGGCCATCCCTTTGTGAAGCCTGAAGAAAACAGTTTTCAAATGAAAATGAATGGTCATCACCTGTGGCTCTTTGCTTAGTTTCTTTGGAAATGGATGTGTCTTAATCAGCCTCTTGGACCTGTGTGAGGTTGTGGCTTAGATTCTCAGCACCTGATGGATCTAAAGAAAGATCCCATGTGTGCATCCAAACCAAAATGGCAAAAAGATCAGTTATGGTGGATGAAGTGTCTTGCCTTCCTTTGTTATGTTCCTGACCTACATCAAGTGAGAATAGGGATCATTTGGTTCAAATGAAATCTTCAAAGCCCTAAAGAAGTGCTTGGGTTTTCTCATTATTCCAAATCACATAAAGAATCTATACCTGACAGGCAGTAGGCTTCAAAATGGAGAAGCAGAGCAGTATTAACTGCAGTCCTATTTTATCACTCCTGGTTCAAATGCAGGGTGTCCAGGCCCCCATGACTTTAGGCAAATGAGGGGTAAGAGAGCTTATTTTGGACACTAACACATACCCCACTAGACTCTGACTACTAATCCTAACATGATGGAGAATAATAACCAAAACAGAATAGAAATACAAGCAGTTCAGAGGAGTCATGTTGTATAATTGGACTTGCCTTTTGCATTATATAGGCTAGGAATTATAAATCTACTCAATTTTTAATTAAAACAGTTCTCCATGTGTTTTTAAAGTTAACACATATGTGAATTCCTCTCTCCCTTTCTCTGTGGCCTATTCAGCACATGTGTTTTTATATGCACATATAGAATCCTACCTGGTATCACATGTATATACTTGAGAGGTTGCTGACTTGGCAGATGCAAATTGTGAGAAGAGATCACTCCTCTTAATGCTGTTGGAACTGAAAATTCAAACTATTGGTGACCTTTCTAGCTGAACAAAATTATATATAAATCCATGTTCAGTAAAAAGTATATTTTGGGATGTGTGGATTATATATATTTCGTAATAAATTTCGATTGGCATATATATTGCTACTTTTTAATGTCTGTGTGAGTGTGTGTGTGTGTATATATATATAGGCATATGTATATATATGTATCTATATATCTATATATCTATATATCTATATATCTATATATATCTATATCTATATCTATATCTATCTATATATATATATATATATACACACTCTCCAGATTTTTGAAAATATGAAATATATGTGTCTTATTATACACTCCCAAAATTTATTCATGTTCATTTATGTGGATTTATTGTCAACTTTTCACAAGATTATTCTCAGAAATATTCATCCACCTGAAATACATATTTGTTTCCTAGTACTGAAAACTAACTTCAGTGAATGATGCATACAAATCCTAATATTTCTACAGTTACTGACCAAGTTTAACATCAATGCAAGTAGATTCCTATGGGACATGATATGTATTTTGACGTTCATTTGTATTCAACACTGGTACATTACTATTTCTTCAGTTTATGCACATCATGGGATATATATTTCATCCACAAGTTCGCTAATTTATATCAATTTGTTTCACTTTCAATTACTTCCTGCTTCAGAACACACGTATTCCTCCATGTTTCTTGACTAGTCTCTTCATGAGACTTCTTTACAAACACATTATTTTCGATTTCCATAATTACTTTTGAAGCAAAACTCACACACCCTTAATGACAAACCATAACCCTCATATTACCATTAGATGTATAACTGATAGGAATGAATGACTGTGTATCAATATAAGATTTCTTGTAAATTTTAAGATATCAATTTAATCCATTATTTAAAGTGGAATCAGTTATATTATTTATTCACAGTATCATCTATTCATGCATTATCTCTATATTCATACACACAGGGTACACCTCTTTGTACCCGCAATACTAATTTATACATCTTCAAAATATTGCTCCCTGAAATGGTGGAAAAAATACTTATGTCACCTGATCTACCTATACATTTTATCACAGTACTATTTTGGATACAAAATGCAAAGATCACACATATGTTTGTACAAAAGCCTAAATTGAATGGGAGCATGGATTACTAAAAACATTGATGTCTAGGTTGCCTAATTCTCTCAAATGTCCATCCTATTGGTGACTACATATTTGTTTCTTCGAAGATTATATAGTCAACATCAACCCTGTTAAAATGTCTAATCCTATCACTCACTCTATACTTTGCCTGATTTCCTACTGTCTCTATTGATGTTTCCTTTCCTACATATTTTCCCCAGTTTACCTATGTGACTGACTCTTCACATGTGCTGACATTGACCTTCATTCTATTACTGAAACCCTATTGATAAAGAACTTTTGGTCCATATCCTGTACTCACACTTCTTGCAAAACCTACCGACTATCTTCCTAATCCTATGGACTATCCCTGTTTGAGTGGATGTTCTTTTCTACAATCTATCATCCAAGGTACAAGGTCCTATGTCATTGATAATCAATTTATCTGATACATCACTGCAGAACGTAATTCAAAGCTAAGTATCCAAATCAAAGGCCCAATGCCAATATGGACTTTAAATCTTACTACATTTCTGTTTTCATACATATTTTTCAACTCTATGTTCTTATATATATCACAGATTCCCAATACCATTATTCATCCAGCAAAATGATTCCTAACCCAAAACAAACATGTAATTAACCCTAACCATAAACTGTTCCCTCAATCTACATTTACAAAAGAGCAGGGACAGAGTTGGTCTTACAATACAGGAAAGTAGGGGATTGTCCACCTGCTGAGAACCTCAAAGGTCCATGCAGAATTGATCCCTGGAGAAGATGTAGGCAGGTATGAAGGTCCTGAGAGATCAAAAGTCATCTTCCATGCCAAACAACCTGGTCAGGATGAAGGCTTTTGTCTGAATCAGCCTCTCTCTTCTTAATCTAGAGAAGATGGACCAAATGAGGCCTGTGTGGAGAGCTGTTCCCAGGTGCCTATGGTTGATATACCATTCTAACTTGTGAAAGTGTCACAGAAATACGGTCAGCCTACATGTCATGGGACACTTGGATGCATGTGTTAGGACAAACTGGTTGCCAAGGCAGTAACCTCATTCAGTTCCTGAAAGAAGTTACCTCACCTCACTTTTTTGTTCATGGCACTTTCTGAACTTGGGATCCAGGAAGCCAGGCACCTAGAGCCTGTCTCAGTCCCAGACCCAGTGGTCTCACTTGTTTGATATAACAAGGACAGAGTCAGTCTTTCTTGGTATCTACTGATGTGAGAATGGACAAATGACAGGAAAGCTCTTAAGAGGGGCCTTTCCTGAGAAAGAAGGCAGTGGCTAACTGCTGGCTCCTGACAACTTCACAGAATTGGCCATGGACACCAGATGTGAGATAGGAGAGGCCATTTCAGGGGAACATAGTATGGCCTATCAGTCAGAGGACACTCCGGATAGTCACAAACCTACTTGGAGGAAGGAAGTGCTTATCTGGCTGGGGGTGTGGGTTTGTGGTTTTTTTCTCATGCTCTGAGAATATGTCTGAAAGGCGGTTTGTTTGGTTTGGAGTAAAGTGTTTCCAGAAAGTCGTATGAAAAGGCGAGTGTTTCTATGTCTGTGTATCTCACTGTGTCAGTGGTTGTAGACATTAGCAAAGAGAATGCATCAATGGATGAGTCTTGTCTAGTAGAAAGCTTCCCAGCATTCATCCTTCCCAATTTATGAATGGACTGCGGCTTGCCTTATGGACCGGCAACACCTGCTATCTTCCTAAGTTACTGTTTGCTTCCTGAATTCTGGCCACTCTCCAGAATAGGCTCATGGTTTTGTGTCCAAGATATGTACCACCTCCAAGCTCTATGACACGGCCATGTGTTGGTTAAATGAAGGGCATGGCGAGCATCTCAGAAAACTCAGATATCAGTGTGACCAGTAAAGACTCAGTGGAGAAACCATGCTTTGGGCCTTTTCCTTACCTAATGTTCTGTTGCCCTGAATGTCAGGAAAGTCTTTGCCTCAGGCCACCCTTTTTGAAGCCTGAAGAAAAGTTTTCAACTGCAAATGAAGGGGCATCAACTGTGGCTCTTTGCTTAATTGCTTTGGAAAGGGATATGTCTTAATCAGCCTCTTGGCCTTGTGTAATTCTGTGGCTTAGATTCTCTGCACCTGATGGATCTAAAGAGAGATCCCATGTATGCATCCAAAAGCAAAATGTCCAAAAGAGCAATCATTGTGGATGAAGTCTCTCTCCTTCCGTGGTAAGGTTCCTGACCTCCATTAAGTGAGAATAGGCCTCCTTTGGGTCAAATAAGTTCTTCAAAGCCCTGCAGATTCTAGCCCATAGGTGATTGGGTTTTCTCATGACTCCAATTCACATGAGGAATCTAAATCCCACCATCAGTAGGCCTCAAATTTAAGAAGCAGAGCAAAATAAACGGCAGGCCTATTTGATGACTCTTAGTTCACAGGAAGGGTGTCCAGGCCACCCTGACTTTAGGCAAATGAGGGGCAAGGAAGCTTATTTTGGACACTGTCTTGGGCTGCACCCCTCACGGAAACCTCCAGCCAGAGGTTATGATGAGTGTCTGTATGGAAGAAAATGAGGGCCATGTGGGAGTGTTTTGGTTTTAATTGTAGTCATTTTTGTGGCGGTTAGTAGAGATTACATGGTCCACCTTGGCTTGAACTTTGGTGGGATTCTGCATAAAGACTGAGTTCTCGTACTGAACTCAGAGAAGTATTGCCATGAATAGTGTTGGAATTTTAGGAGGCCACGCATGAGAGTCGCCCTTGGAAACTGAGATCTAGGCCCAGGGTAATTATTCACAGAACACTGGAAATCTCAGCCAGGATATCACATGATTTTGTTTGAAAAACTTGGCAAACATTGTTGAGAGTCAAAACACACATGGACCTCACATTGTAGACCTCAATGTTCCTGGATTCATGTGACCTTTTGGCCACTCTTTGGGAAGTCTTTCCTGTGAGAGATCTCCAGATATTTCATTGAAATGAGCTTCCTCACCATTTAATAGTTCCAGAATGCCTCCAACTTCATCCTTGAAAAATGGCTAGGTCAATATATCATGAAATTTTTAAAATTCCCATGACAAGTTGGCACTGGAGATTCTTTGGATATCCTGTGGCCGATCATAAGAATAACAGTCAGTGCCTTGATTGACTGGTTTTCATAAAAATCGTGCAGAACAGTGATGCCAGGAAGCTGGACCCTGCTGAGGAATGGGCCTAGAGCATTGGTGGGCAGGTGTGTGATAAAACATCTGCGGTGTGTTCATGTGGATCTGCCTTTGGCTTCCAAATGGCTTGTGACTGATGTGGTGCAGCCAGCAGTCCCTTCAATGTAAAGGCATCTTGTTATATGCAGAGATTTTAGGGAAATATTTAGAATCAGGTTGCTATGGTCAAGAGGGCAACTATGTGGGATATAAGCCTGTTAGGTGCATTCTCCTGCAGACCCTGACCCACCACACGTGATAGAACCCCCTCACGCACAGAGTAACAGTTGAATTCTTTGTATTTCTTGAAGCAAATACCAAAATCCCAGTGCAGCAGCAAGAAACACCACGAAAAGTGGAGAATGACCAAATAGCTTCACAGGCCCATGTGGATACACTTAGCCCCTCGTATCCACAGTTTACCTACAAAGAGAGTATTCAGCACTGCTGACTCATGTTCAGGGAAAATAAGAAACCATGTCCTCCAGGTCACATAGATGAAGACGCTGATTTGATGGTCTCACTACAAACGAAGCTGAAGCTCCCGACAACAACATATATTTCAAGTGCCCACCCTCAGAGGCAGTTTCTCAAGAAGTCTTTACGCCAGCAGAGCTCCATGTTTTTGGAATGATTACACTGTCCCTTACTTTTGGAATCTCCTCTACCTCCTCCAAGGTTGTGAACTCCTGAGCATATTCCATTCCAGATATTTATTCACAGATTTTCTAACTCTTCTCTTCTAATTGTGTCTTACTCTGCGCGATTGTAATGTCAAGGCATTGTTCTGGATGAGAGTGGGAAGATTTTTGTGTACCACATATTTACATACACTTTGGATTCATTTTCCAATTTTCCTTTCAAAATACTGAATACCTCACACTAACACTTACCCTACTAGACTCTGACAACTAATCCTAATAAGATGGAGAAAAATAAACCAAAAAAAAATAGAAATACAAGCAGTTCAGAGAAGGCATGGTGTATAGTGGAATTGCCTTTTGCATTATTTAGGGTAGGAGTTATAAATCTAGTCAATTATTTGTTAAAATATTTCTCCATGTGTTTTAAAGTTAACAAATATGTGAATTCCTGTTTCCCTGTCTCTGTAGTCTATTCAGCACATGTATTTTTACATGCAATTATAGAATCTTACCTGATACCACACGTAGATTTTTGTGAAGTGGCTGACTTGGCAGATACAAATTTTAAGAGATCACTCCTCCTAAACGCTTTAGAACTGAAAATTCAACCTATGCGTGAGCTTCCTAGTTGAACAACATTATACATAAATCCATGTTAAATAAAATAAATATTTTTGGATCTCTGGATGATATAAATTTCATGGTGAATTTCATATAGCATATATTATGCTATTTTTAATGTCTGTGTGTGTTTGTGTGTGTGTATATATATATATATATATATATATATATATATATATATATATATATATATTCTCCAGATTTTTCAAAATATGAAATATGTGTCTTATTATACACTCCCTTAACTCATTCATATTCAAGTATGTGGATTTATAATCAAATTTTCTCAAGAGTTTTCTCAAAATATTCATTCTCCTGATATACATATTTGTTTCTTAGTACTGAAAACTAACTTTAGTGAATGGTGCATACAAATCCTAATATTTCTACAGTAACTGACCTAGTTTAACATCAACGCAAGTAGATTCCTATGGGACATGATGTGTATTTGGATGTTCATTTTATTCAACACTGGTACATTACTATTTCTTCAATTTATTCACATCATGGGATATATATTTCATCCACAAGTTCGCAAGTTTATAGGCATTTGTTTCACTTTCAAACATTTTCTTCTTCAGATCACATGTATTCCTCCATGTTTCTTGACTGGTCTTTTTATGAGACTTCTTTCCAAACACATTAATTTAGATTTCTATGATCACTTTTGAAGCAATACTCACACACCTTTCATGATAATCATAACCCTAATATTACATATAGATGTATTACTGGTTGGAATGAATGATATTATATCAATACAAGATTTCTTATAATATTTCATATATTAATTCAATCCATTATTTAAAGTGGGAACAGTTAAATTATTTATTCAAAATGTGGTCTATTCATGCATTATGTCTATATTCATGGACACAGGGTACACCTCTTTTACCCCCAATAGTAATTTATAGGTCTTGAAAACATTACTTCCAGAAATGCTTGAAGAAATGCTCATGTCATCTGATCCACATATACATTCTATGACAGTAATATTCTGGACAAAAAATGCAAAGGTCACACTTATAATTGTACCAAAGCCTAAAATGAAAGTGAACATGGATTACTAAAAGCATCCATGTCCAGGTTTCCTAATGCTCTCAAATGTCAATCCTAATGGTCACTGCATATTTGTTTCTTCTTAAGATTATATATTCAAACTCAACAGTGTACAAAATGTCTAATCCTATCACTCACTTTATACTTTGCCTGATTTTGTAAAGTCTCTATTATTATCTGCTTTTCTACATATTTTTCAAAGTTCATCATTGTGACTGAATTTTCATATGTGCTGACATTTACATTCACTCTCTAACTGAAAGCCTATTGCTAAAGAAATTCCCGTCCAAATCCTGTACTCACTCTTCTTCCTAAACCTACCGACTATCTACCTAATCGTACCGACTATCCCTTTTTGACTGAATGTTCTCTTCCTCATTCAATCATCCAATGTACAAGGTCCTATGCCATTGTAAATGGATTTATCTGAGACATCTGTGCAGAACCTAATTCAACACTACGTATCCCAATCAAGGGCCTAATGCCCCTCTGGGCTTCAAATCCTAGATTTCTGTTTTCATACATATATTTTACCAATATAATTTAATAAATATCGCAATTTCCCAATACCATTATTCATCGCGCAGAATGATTCCTAACCGAAATCGAACCTGTTATTACCCTAACCATCATCGCCTGGAGTTCATTCCTCAAAAAAAGGAAAAACCAACAAATAAATGAGCTCACACTTCATCTCAAAGCCCTAGAAAAGGATGAACAAAACAACAGCAAATGCAGCAGAAGGCAAGAAATAATTAAAATCAGAGCAGAAATCAACAAAATTGAAACAAAAGAAACTATTGAAAAAATCAACAAAACTAAAAGTTGGTTCTTCGAAAAAATAAACAAGATTAACAGACCCTTAGCCATGCTAACGAAGAGGAGAGAGAACTCAAATTACTAACATACAGGATGAAAAAGGCAATATCACAACAGATGCTACAGAAATTCAGAAGACAATTAGAAATTATTTTGAAAACCTATATTCCAATAAAATAGAAGATAGTGAAGACATCGATAAATTTCTTAAGAAATATGATTTGCCCAGACTGAGTCAGGAGGATACACACAATTTGAACAGACCAATACCAATGGATGAAATTGAAGAAGCAATCAAGAGACTACCCACCAAGAAAAGCCCAGGACCGGATGGGTATACAGCGGAGTTTTACAAAACTTTTAAAGAAGAATTAATACCAATACTTTTCAAGTTATTTCAGAAAATAGAAAAAGAGGGAGCTCTTCCAAATTCATTCTATGAGGCCAACATCACGTTGATTCCGAAACCAGACAAAGACACATCAAAGAAAGAAAACTTCAGAACAATAACCCTGATGAACCTAGATGCAAAAATCCTCAATAAAATTCTGGCGAATCGGATACAAAGGCACATCAAAAAAATTGTGCTCCATGATCAAGTAGGATTCATCCCTGGGATGCAAGGATGGTTCAATATACGGAAATCAATAAATGTTATTCACCACATCAATAGACTTAAAGATAAGAACCATATGATCATCTCGATAGATGCAGAAAAAGCATTTGACAAGTACAGCATCCCTTGATGTTCGAAACATTAGAAAAACTAGGAATAACAGGAAATTACCTTGACATTGTAAAAGCTATCTATGCTAAGCCTCAGGCTAGCATCATTCTGAATGGTGAAAAATTGAAGGCATTCCCTCTAAAAACTGGAACAAGACAGGGATGCCCTCTATCACCACTTCTATTCAATATAGTTCTCGAAACACTGGCCAGAGCAATTAGACAGACGAAAGAAATTAAAGGCATAAAAATTGGAAAAGAAGAACTTAAATTATCATTATTTGCGGATGACATGATTTTATACATAGAAGACCTAAAAGGGTCTACAAAAAAACTACTAGAACTAATAAATGAATTCAGCAAAGTAGCAGGATATAAAATCAACACGCATAAATCAAAGGCATTCTTGTATATCAGCAACAAAACTTCTGAAATGGAAATGAGGAAAACCACTCCATTCACAATATCCTCAAAAAAAATAAAATACTTGGGAATCAACCTAACAAAAGAAGTGAAAGATTTATACAATGAAAACTACAGAACCCTAAAGAGAGAAGTAGAAGAAGATCTTAGAAGATGGAAAAATATACCCTGTTCATGGATAGGCAGAACTAACATCATCAAAATGGCGATATTACCAAAAGTTCTATATAGGTTTAATGCAATGCCAATCAAAATCCCAAAGGCATTGCTTGTAGAAATAGATAAAGCAATCATGGAATTCATATGGAAAAATAAAAGACCCAGAATAGCAAAAGCAATTCTAAGCAGAAAGTGCGAATCAGGCGGTATAGCGATACCGGATTTCAAACTATATTACAGAGCAATAGTAACAAAGACAGCATGGTACTGGTACCAAAACAGGCGGGTGGACCAATGGTACAGAATAGAGGACACAGAGAACAATCCACAAAGTTACAACTATCTTATATTTGATAAAGGGGCTAAAAGCATGCAATGGAGGAAGGATAGAATCTTCAACAAATGGTGTTGGGAAAACTGGAAATCCATATGCAACAAAATGAAACTGAACCCCCTCCTCTCACCATGCACAAAAGTTAACTCAAAATGGATCAAAGACCTTGATATCAAATCAGAGACTCTGCGTCTGATAGAAGAAAAAGTTGGCTACGATCTACATATAGTGGGGTCGGGCTCCAAATTCCTTAATAGGACACCCATAGCACAGGAGTTAATAGCAAGAATCAACAAATGGGACTTACTTAAACTAAAAAGTTTTTTCACAGCAAAAGAAATAATAAGAGAAGTAAATAGGGAGCCTACATCATGGGAACAAATATTTACTCCTCACACGTCAGATAGAGCCCTAATATCCAGAATATACAAAGAACTTAAAAAATTAGACAATAAGATAACAAATAACCCAATCAACAAATGGGACAAGGACCTGAACAGAAACTTCTCCGAGGAGGACATACAATCAATCAACAAGTACATGAAAAAATGCTCATCATCTCTAGCAGTCAGAGAAATGCAAATCAAAACCACCCTAAGATACCATCTCACTCCAGTAAGATTGGCAGCCATTATGAAGTCAAACAACAACAAGTGCTGGCGAGGATGTGGGGAAAAGGGTTCTCTTGTACATTGCTGGTGGGGCTGCAAATTGGTGCGGCCAATTTGGAAAGCAGTATGGAGATTCCTGGGAAAGCTGGGAATGGAACCACCATTTGACTCAGCTATTGCCCTTCTCGGACTATTCCCTGAAGACCTTAAAAGAGCGTATTACAGGGATACTGCCACATCGATGTTCATAGCAGCACAATTTACAATACCTAGATTGTGGAACCAACCCAGATGCCCTTCAATGGATGAATGGATTAAAAAAATGTGGCATCTATACACCATGGAGTATTACGCAGCACTAAAAAATGACAAAATCTTGGAATTTGCAGGGAAATGGATGGCACTAGAGCAGATTATGCTTAGTGAAGCTAGCCAATCCCTAAAAATCAAATACCAAATGTCTTCTTTGATATAATGAGAGCAACTAAGAATAAAGCAGGGAGGAAGAGCAGGAAGAAATGATTAACATTAAACAGAGACATGAGGTGGGAGGGAAAGGGAGAGAAAAGGGGAATTCCATGGAAACGGAGGGAGATCCTCATTGTTATACTAAATTACATATAAGAGGTTGTAAGTGGAATGGGAAAACAAACAAGGTGAGAAATGAATTACAGTAGAAGGGGTAGAGAGAGAAGATGGGAGGGGAGGGGAGGGGGGATAGTAGAGGATAGAAAAGGTAGCAGAATACAACAGTTACTAGTATGGTATGATGTAAAAATTTGGATGTGTAACCCATGTGATTCTGCAATCTGTACTTGGATAAAAAAGGGAGTTCAAAACTCACTTGAAGCTAATATATGCTAATGTATGAAATATGATATGTCAAGAGCTTTGTAGGGTTTTGAACAACCAATAAAAAAAAAGAAATTTCCGTCCAAATCCTGTACTCACTCTTCTTCCTAATCCTACCGACTATCTACCTAATCGTACCGACTATCCCTTTTTGACTGGATGTTAGCTTCCTCATTCAATCATCCAATGTACAAGGTCCTATGCCATTGTAAATGGATTTATCTGAGACAACTGTGCAGAACCTAATTCAACACTACGTATCCCAATCAAGGGCCCAATGCCCTTCTGGGCTTCAAATCCTAGATTTCTGTTTTCATACATATATTTTACCAATATAATTTAATAAATATCGCAGGTTCCCAATACCATTATTCATCGCGCAGAATGATTCCTAACCCAAATCGAACCTGTTATTACACTAACCATACACTGTTCCCTCAATCTAACTTTACAGAAAAGCAGGGACAGAGTTGGTCTTACAATACAGGAGTGTAGGGAAACTTCCACCTGCTGAGAACCTCGAAGGTCCATGCAGAAATGATCCATGGAGAAGATGTAGGCAGCTATGAAGGACCTGAGGGAGGAAAAGTCAACTTCCATGGTAAACAACCTGGTCAGGATGAAGGGATGTGTCTGAATCAGCCTCTTTCATCTTAATGTAGAGAAGATGGACCAAACCAGGCCTGTGTGGAGAGCTGTTCCCGGTTGCCTATGGTTGATATACCATTCTAACTTGTGAAAATGTCAGAGCGAGTAGGTGCATCCTCCATCTCATGGGACCCTTAGAAGCAACTTTTAGGAAAAAGTTGTTGCCAAGGCAGTGACCTCATTTAGTTCCTGAAGGAAGTGACCTCACCTCACTTCCTTGGTGATGGAACTCTCTGAACTTGGGATACAGGAAGTCAGGCACCCAGAGCCAGTCCCAGTTCATGTCCCAGTGGTCAAACTTGTTTGGATTTTCCAAGGACAGAGACAGTCTTTCTTGGTACCTACTGATGTGAGGATGGCCTAATGCCAGGAAGGTCTGAGGAGGGGCCTTTCCTGAGAAAGAAGGTAGTGGCTCACCGCTGGCTCCTAACAGCTTCACAGAGTTGGACACGGAGACCAGATCTGAGAGAGAACAGCCCATTATGGGGGAATATATTATGGCCCACCAGTCAAAGGACACTCCATATTTTCACAGACCTACTTGGGGGTCTGTGTGGGTGTGGGTGTGGGTGTGGGTTTGTGGTTTTGTCTCATGTTCTGAGAATAGGTAGGAAAGTCGTTTTGTTTGGTTTGGTGTGAATTGTTTCTAGTAAGTCTTTTGACAAGGCGAGTGTTTCTATGTCTGTGTATCCCACTGTGTCCGTGGTTGTAGACATTAGAAAAGAGAGCGCATCAATACATATGTCCTATCTAGTAGAAATCTTACCAGCGTTCATCCTGTCCTATTTATGAATGGTCTACGGCTTGCCATATGGATCGGCCACTCCTAATATCTTCCTAAGATCCTATTTTCTTTCTGAATTTTGGCCAAACTCCAGAATAGGCTCATGGTTTTGTGTCCAAGATATGTACCACCTTTAAGCTCTGTGACATGGCCATGTACTGGATAGCTGAAGGCAATGTTGAGCATCTCAGAAAACTCAGATATCAGTGTGATCAGGAAAGTCTCAGTGGAGAAACCCTGCTTTGGGCCTTTTGCTTACCTATTGTACTATTGCCCTTAATGTCAGGAAAGTCTTTGCCTCAGGCCACCCCTTTGTGAAGACTGAAGAGTTTTCAAATGGAAATGAATGGGCAACACCTTTGGCTCTTTGCTTAATTGCTTTGGAAAGGGATGTGTCTGAATCAGCTTCTTGGCCCTGTGTGAGGTTGTGGCTTAGATTCTCAGCACCTAATGGATCTAAAAAAATCCCATGTGTGCATCCAAAACCAAAATACCCATAAGAGCAGTCATTGTGGATGAAGTCTCTTACCTTCCTCTGTAAAGTTCCTGACCTCCATCTTTGAGAATAGGGATCCTTTGGGTCAAATGAGTTCTTCAAATCACTACAGAGGCTAGGCCATAGGTGCTTGGGTTTTCTCATGACCCCAATTAACATAAGGAATCTAAACCCCACAGTAATTAGGCCACAAAATGGAGAATCAGAGCAGTATTAAGGGCAGGCCCTAAATTTTCCTCTTTTTCAGATGCAGCCAACAATCTGTGTGAGGATCCTACTTAAGGCACTTCTGCTGAACAGGATTGTACACGGAGGCTTTGGCCCTCCACCTTCCAACATCATGGAGTACTTTTTGGCCCTCCCTGTGAACGCAAGGGAGGATCTTGGACTCAGGCTCTCACTAGTTTGACCCAGACTGCTGACTGCGTGACTAAGGTGGCTTACCTCCGGGCCGAGGTTGACCATAAACTCAGAGGAGTTCATCAGCCTAAATTGGTATGTGTTAACAAGCCAAAGATTATTCCCCCTAGTACAAGTAATGCTCTCTAAAATTGTTCTGCAACTTGAACGCATACCCAAGAGATGCATGCCACTTGTTATGCGTCGGCCTCAATTTGTGTCAACAAGAAGGGAGAACAATTTTTTGAAGCCTCCCTAACTAAAACTCATGCAGCAGGAGGGACCACTATTCATTATACCCCCGTTCTTTTTGACCGGGGAGGAGAAGGCAAATACACCAAGCTACAGTCAGCTGGGTGCCAAGGCCCTGTTGGTAAACCCCCCTTCTGCCCCATTAAGGCACCTACAGGGGTCGCTGATGGTGGAGGATTCCCTTATGCTGTCAAGCATCCTCAGATAATCAAACTTTTGAAACCCCAAATCCCTGAGCTCACATATCATCTCTTAATATAGAGAAAATGCCAGCTCCCCGGTTTAGATAACAATATATTAGATATTTTGGAAACTACCTTCTCCTTGCTTAATAATTCCAACCCCACCTTTGCTGGTGATTGCTGGCTCTCCATGACAACAGGGGCAATCATGCCTATTGCAGTTCCTATTAATTCTATCATAGACGATGATAATACATGCCAACCCAGATTTCCTTTTAAAGTACAGTCTATAGGCACTTTTACAATATGTCTTTTAGGCGCGATGCAAAATAATACCTATGATATTGATGTTGGAGTTCCTTCCTTTGGAAATTGCTCAACAGTACAAAACTATTCCTCACCCACCCCATCTCTTTGTCCCTCCAATGGCACAGTTTTTATGTGTGGAGGAAACTCGGCCTTCCTGAGGCTTCCATCGAATTGGACCGTTGGCTGTGTTCTTGCCTTATTACTCCCTGATATAACTATTGTCCCAGGAGACAAAACTCTATGCATTCCTAGTCTAGACACCTTAGTCAAAAGACACAGGCGGGCAATACAGGCCTTACCACTCTTTGCCAGCCTTGGAATAACAGCTGCTGTGAACACAGGTACAGCTGGCTTAGGCATGGCTATACACTCTTAGCGTCGCCTGTCTCAACAACTTATAAATGATGTAAAAACTCTATCAGGAACCATTAAAGATTTGCAGGACCTAGTAGACTCCCTGGCAGAAGTGTTCCTTCAAAACAGAGAAGGCTTAGATTTACTGACAGCTAACCAGGGAGGTATTTGCTTGGCCTTAGGGGCACGATGCTGCTTTAATGCCAATAAATCAGTCATAGTACGCACTAAAATTAAGCAGCTTCAAGAAGATCTAGAAAAGAGATGAAGGGAACTTTTTGAAAATCCCCTCTGGACTGGGTTTAATGGATTTCTACCCTACCTTCTTCCCCTATTAGGCCCTTTGTTGGGTTTACTTTTAATGGTGTCCATAGGACCCTGCATTATAAACAGGCTTGTACAATTTATTATAGAACAGATTAATATTTTGGCCTCTAAGCCCATACAGGTCCACTATCATCACCTGGAGATGGAAGACCATGCTGCCAACATTTAAAAGGATGTTCTACCCTTCTAACAGGCTTATTTCTTAAGTTTACATCCCCACAGATCTCTCTTTCTTACATTAAACTATAAGTAACAGCTCTGACCAACCATCTTCTGCCATTGCCATAAGGGTTCGTCCTCCATGGGCCCCTTCACTTGGGGGGGGGGATGCACCCATGGAGTGAGGACGTTAGGCCATAATAACGGAGGATGCAGGATGGACTGCAGGAGGATGGATCCACGGATACCAAAACAGAAGACCTCTTAGTGACACGCTCTGGTGCATGGCGGTCGGCATCCTTCCCTTTTAAAGCCGTCTCCTCCAAAAATATGCCAAGGCCACCACGAAATCTTGTAAACATGCTCTCTCGAATCAGGAGATATTCAAAGGCCTGCTAGAGAAACAGAGCCTCTATCACCCCCTAAAACATTGGCCGGTAAGGTATGGTCAAATATTTTATATAAGAAAGGGGGAGAGGTCAGGGGCTAGAAGGAAGTTCTCCTTCAAAGTATAGCCTGACACTGAAAAGAAACAGCCCCCTGGGAGATATCCTGCCTGGGAGACATCCCGCAGCCATCTATCTCCCTGAGACATCCTGCAGCCATCTGTCTTCCGGCAACATCCTGAGGTTATCTCACTTTCTGAAGACATCCAGCAACTGCCGATAAGAGAGCTTTCCCATCCACAGCATATAAATTTCCATGTGAGAACAATAAAAGTTTGCAGCATGATCAGAACTCCAGTCTTGCTGTAATCTCTCGTGTCTCTTGTCCCTTCATTCCTCCCCAACTAAGTTTCTTGCCCACGTTGATGTGTCCCGCCGGCTGGGACAACTGACACTAACCCATACCCTACTACACTCTGACAACTAATCCTAATATGATGGAGAAAAATAACCCAAACAGAATAGAAATACAAGCAGTTCAGAGGAGGCATGGTGTATATTTGGACTTGCCTTTTGCATGATATAGGGTAAGTGTTATAAATCTAGTTAACAACACCTACTATCTTCCTAAGCTCCTGTTTTCTTCCTGAATTCTGGCCACTCTCCAGAATAGGCTCATGGTTTTGTGTCCATGATATGTACGACCTCCAAGCTCTGTGACATGGCCATGTACTGGATAGCTGAAGGGAATGCGAGCATCTCAGAAAACTCAGATATCAGTGTGACCAGGAAAGTCTCAGTGGAGAAACCCTGCTTTGGGCCTTTTGCTAACCTATTTGCCTGTTGCCATGAATGTCAGGAAGGTCTTTGCCTCAGGCCAGCCCTTTGTGAATCCTGAAGAAAACTGTTTTCAAATGGTAATAAATGGGCATCACCTGTGGCTCTTTGCTTAAATGCTTTGGAAAGGGATGTGTCTGAATCTGCCTCTTTGCCCTGTGTGAGGTAGTGGCTTAGATTCTCAGCACCAGTTGGATCTAAAGAAAAATCCAATGTGTGCATCCAAAACCAAAATGCAAAAAAGATCAGTCATGGTGTATGAAGTTTCTCACCTTCCTCTTTTAGGTTCCTGACCTCCATCAAGTGAGAATAGGGATCCTTTGGGACAAATGAGTTCTTTCATGCCCTGTAGAGATGATTGGGTTTTCTCATGACTCCAAATCACATGAAGAAACTATACCTGACAGTCAGTAGGCCTCAAATTGGAGAAGCAGAGCAGTATTAATGGCAGACCTATGTGATCAATCCTGGTTCACAGAAATGGTGTCCAGGCTACCCTGAGGTTAGGCAAATGAAGGGAAAGAGACCTTATTTTGGAAACTCTCTTTGGCTGTGCCATTCATGGAAACATCCAGCCAGAGGTTATGATGAATGTATATATGGAAGAAGATGAGGGCCTTGGTGGAGTGTTTTGGTTTTAATTGTGGTCATTTGTGTGGAGTTTGGAAGAGATGACTGGGTCCACCTGGGCTTGAACTCTTTTGTGATTCCCCTCAGAGACTGAGTTCAGTGACTGACCTCAGAAAAGTAATTGCTTTGGAAAGCGATGTGTCTTAATCAGCCTCTTGGCCCTGTGTGAGGCTGTGGCTTTGATTACCAGCACCGTATGGATCTAAAAATGATCCCATGTCTGCTTCCAAAACCAAAATGGCCAAAATTGCAGTCATTGTTGATGAAGTCTCTCGCCTTCCTTTGTAAGGTTCTGAAAGAATAAAAGAAATTGAAATTGAAATGTAAAGAAACAGGTTCTGTAAAGTTTCCAGGCTGCACGCAGAACCTGAAATTCCTGTGGCAGTTAAGACAATTCCCGGAACTACCCATTAGATGTGTGTTGAAATCTTCCCTGACCACCTAGTTACTTAACAACCTCTTCCCCAAAACCGTGCAGCTAAGCACATATACATCTCAGGGCTTCAACCAATCAGTTGAAATGTATACCCCTTCTCAGGGCTGACCAATCACCCCCTGCCTGAACTGTTCCCACCAATGAATGTGCAAATCATGTTTTAGAGTTGTTATTTGATTTTCCCACAGTATACGGTGATTTGCTAAAGGAAGCTAGGATGTATGTTAAGTCCCTGCCCTCTCTAAAGAATGTATATAAAATCTGCTCATGTTGTTCTTGGGGCTCTTTGTTTTTTGCTCCTCTGAAGTGAGCTCTGAGCCCCAGCATGCTGGACCCCCAATAAACCCTTTGCTGTTTCATGAGAAATTCTCTTGGTGGTCTGTTCCTCCGACGTTCGGCCCACCTTTTCATCTGGAGGCCCTAGCTGAGAAATCCAGCAGTGACGAACAAAAGACCCCAATGGACTCCTTTCAGAGTAATTAAGGTGCCTCTTTCTGGTTTCAGGTTTCAGGTTAGGGCTTGGCAAAATGGCTGTCGGTGAAGAACATTAGCTCTCTGCGATGGTGGCTGACAGATGTGTCACAGAGTCACAGGCCACGTCCCTGGGGGAAACTCCAGAGGACTCGGGAAATTGAGGATTAGTAGATTCCTCAACTCGGTTATTTTTTGCTTCAGGATTCGGTTTTCCAGCCCATCAGGTTTTGCTGGCTACTCAGTTTTGTTCATTGTCAGGAACTCATGTTGAGTTTACTGTCTGTCTTTATTGTCTAACCCATCAGGTTTGGCCAGTTACTCAGTTCTAATCTTTTTCTTGGACTCATGTTAAACGTTTACTGTTTGTCTTTGTCTGTGTCACGTTTGTGTATTCACTGTCCCTGTTTGAGTAACTCCCATTATGGGACATTATGGGACAAAGCACTTCCATGCCTCTGTCCCTTAACCTTGATCATTGGACTGATGTTCGCTCAAGTACCAAGAATCTTTCTTTTTCAGTAAAATGCCGGATCTGGCAGACTCTCTGTGCTTCAGAATGGCCCATCCTAGGAGTCGGATGGCCCCGAGAAGAATCCTTCCACTTCCCTCTAATCCGAAAAGTCAGAGATATTGTCTTTCACCGGGGCCACTTGGCCACCTAGATTAACAGCCATATACCCCTTCCCCCACGATCTTATCATTCCAACATTCTGCTCCTCCCCCTCTTCCCTCCATTCTGAGTCAGAAGACTGGACACTCCTCTCTCTCCTTATCCTCTACCCTCGCTCCCCAACCCACAACATGTTCCAGATGATCCTCCCGCCGCTGACTCAGCCTCTCTGCCGCTAGAGGCAATTGGGCCAGACCCAAGCCCTCCAGGGGACTTCCCCGCAGCAGCAGCAGACCCTGCTCCCCTGAAGGAAGCTGGGCCACCTAAAGGAACCCGCAGGAGATAAATAATATAAAACTCGGAAGCCCCAGTGATGCTCCCTCTCTGTCCCTACGGGCCCATGAACCGACCCAACTGGGACCCCAACACCTTTGAATGTAGGTAGCATCTGTCCACTTATCGCCGTTCTCTAATAGTGGGTCTCTGAGCGGCCGCCAGAGGGCCGACTAATTTGGCCAAGGTAAGAGAGATTATCCAAGGGCCTAATGAGTCTCCTTCTATGTTTCTGCATAGAATTATGGAAGCATATAGGAAATATATTCCTTTTGATCCTCAGGCAGAAGACCAAAAGCCATCTGTTGCAATGGCCTTTATCAAGCAGACTGCCCTAGATATTAAGAGAAAGTTACAACGTCTAGATGGATTATAAGATATGACCTTAAGAGATTTAGTCAGAGAAGCTGAGAAAGTATATTATAAGAGAGAAACTGAGGAGGAAAGGGAATAGAGGAGAGAGAAGGAAAGGGAACAAAAGAAGGAGGAAAGAAGCAAATGGCAGAGTAAAGCATTGCCTAAGGTTCTGGTCACAGCAGCAAATAGGCCAGAAGTTAAAAAGCAGGGATACATAAAGGCATACCTGGGCCCACGCCAAAGGCTGCCGTCGGCCTCAAATCAATGTGCCCACTGTAATAAAAAAGAACACTGGGCCAAAGAGTGCCCCCAAAAGAAGCAGCCACGCCAGCCCGCCGTGCTGACTCTAGAAGAGGACTAGGAAATTCGGGGCTCAGATCCCCTCCCCCAGCTCAGAGTAAAATTTGAAGTTGAGGGGAACACAGTGAACTTTGAAGTGATTACAGGAGCAGTATACTCAGCCCTTAAGACTTCACTGGCCCCCCTATCAATTAAATCGTCCCTAGTTCAAGGGGCTAATGGCAGTAGATATCAGGCTTGGACAACTAAGATGAATATGGACTTCGGAAAGGAAAAAGTCCACCACTCTTTCCTAGTAATCCCAGAATGCCCGGCCCCATTGATGGGCAGGAATATGCTTACCAAACTCTGGACTAGAATAACCTTTAACCCTAATGGTCCCCAAGTGGGGGTTCTAAAGCCTGCAGTATTAACTCCCATAGTAACATCTTTGACTATGTCTGTAGAAGATGAACATCAACTCTTCGCGCCCCCTAGGACTGATCAAACAGGCAAACTACCCCAGAAATGGATAAAAGATTATCCTAATGCCTGGGCAGAAACTGCTGGGTTAGGTCTAGCCATCAACAACCTCCAATAGTAGTAGAATTAAAAGCCTCTGCGTCTCCAATTAGTGTTAAACAATATCCTCTAAGCAAAGAAGCTAAGGATGGGATAAGGCCCCATATTCATAAATACCTGGGTCTTGGGGTCCTAAGGCCCTGTCAATCAGCCTGGAACACCCCCCGGTACCAGTAAGAAAGCCAGGAACTGGGGACTACCGTCCTGTTCAAGACCTAAGAGAGATAAACAACAGAGTGCAGGACATTCACCCCACAGTACCCAATCCATATAATTTGCTTAGCACTCTGAATCCGGAGCAGAAATGGTACACTGTGCTGGACTTAAAAGATGCTTACTTCTGCTCGCCTCTACATAAGGACTGTCAGTTGCTGTTAGCTTTAGAGTGGATAGACCCAGAACCTGGAACATCTGGCCAACTAACCTGGACTAGACTCCCACAGGGGTTCAAAAAATCCCCCATTCTCTTTGATGAAGCCCTCCACAGAGACATCAATGACTTCAAAACTGCACACCCCGAAGTCACCCTACTCCAATAGTGGATGATCTTCTACTGGCAGCCAACACCAAGGAGACCTATGAGTCTGGGACCCAAGCACTATTATTCGAGCTTGCTCGGCTTGGATATATGGCTTCTGCCAAAAGGCCCAAACTTGTCAGCAAGAAGTAATCTTCCTGGGTTATTCTCTTAGGGGTTGCAAACGATGGCTCCCTGAGCCCAGAAAAAGAACCGTTTTGCAGATACTGCCCCCATCTAATTAGAGAAAACTCAGAGAGTTTCTTGGGACTGCCAGCTTTTGCAGGTTATGGATTCCTGGGTTCGCATCTCTGGCTGCCCCTTTATACCCGCTGATAAAGGGGGATGCCCACTTCCAATGGACCCCTGAGCACCAACAAGCTTTTGATAATGTCAAAAAAAGGTGCTGCTATCTGCTCCGGCCTTAGCACTCCCAGATGTAGAAAACCCTTCACTCTCTATATCGAGGAAAAGAAAGGAATAGCACGGGGAGTGCTCACTCAGTCTTTGGGACCTTGGAAAAAGCCAGTAGTGTATTTATCCAAAAAACTGGACCCATTGGCTAGCGGGTGGCCCCATTGCTTAAGTGCTATAGCAGCGGCAGCCCTTCTAATAAAAGATGCTCATTAATTAACGTTGGGACAGAAGCTAACCATTATAGCCCCCCATGCCCTGGAGAGCATCATCTGTTAGCCTCCAGAGAGGTGGCAATCAAACTCCAGAATAAACCACTACCAGAGCCTCTTGCTTGACAAAGACAGAATAACGCTGGGACCCCCTGCTCCACTCAACCCACCTACACTGCTGCCAGAAGAATCATCAGGACCCGTCACTCATGAGTGTCAACACATACTGGCAAGGAAACCAGTATACAACAAGACTTGAAGGATCAGCCACTGCCTCGCCCTGAAGTCGTATGGTTTACGGATGGCAGCAGCTTCCTCCAAGATGGTAAGCGGCGGGCTGGAGCAGCAGCAGTTAGCAAAACTGATTTCATCTGATACTCTGGTCTCCCAGAAGGGACATCAGTCCAAAAAGCAGAACTGATTGCCCTTATGAAAGCATTGGAACTAGCAACAGGGAAAAGGGCCACCATATAAACTGATAGCCACTATGCATTTGCCACTGTTCATATGCTCGGGACTATTTACCAACAATGCGGGCTATTAACCTCTGCCAGGAAAAAAATAAAAAATAAAGATGAGATCCTCCACCTTGGCTCAGCAGTGCAGGGCCATAAGGAACTAGCTATAGTGGACTGTCCCGGGCACCAGAAGAGAAACAACCCTGTGGCAGTTGGAAACAGAAGGGCAGATGAGGAAGCTTAATTGGCAGCCCTAAACAGAGTGACTCTGTTAACTTTTTCCACACCGGGGGGAACAAAAATCAGGAGACTTGGCTGCCCCGGAACATTCAGGCAACTTATCATCTGAGGAGACAGATACAGAAATCTGGGACCCTACAGAGCCAAGTTTACAATTTCAAAAAGCCCACCTTTATGTCAAAGACGTACACCAGCTAAACCACTTAGGCTCAAAGAAGTTATAGGCACTCTTAAAGGACCGAAGAAAGGACTTATTATTGACTGACTCAAAGAGGAAAAAAATAGCTGAGCAGGTGACTAGAGCTTTTCAAGTCTTCCAATTAGTTAATACTTTCCCATCCAAGATTCCTGCAGGGAAGCGCATACGAGGAACCAGACCAGGACAATTCTGGGAAGTGGACTTTTCTGAAATTAAGCCAGCAAGGTATGGACTTAAATATCTCCTAGTCTTTGTAGATACTTTTTCAGGATGGGTCGAAGCCTTCCCCATGAAGAAAGAAACAGCTCAGATGGTGGTCAAAAAGATCCTAGAAGACAGTTTTCCAAGGTTCGGCCTGCCTAAGGTAATAGGGTCTGATAACGGACCAGCATCCGTGGCCCAGGTAAGTCAGGGATTTTCCAGGACCCTGGGGATTACTTGGAAGTTATATTGTGCTTATAGACCCCAGAGCTCAGGACAGGTAGAAACGATGAATAGAACCATCAAAGAGACTTAACGAAATTAATCTTGGAGACCGGCATAAAAAATTGGACTATGCTCCTACCTCATGTACTTTTTCGTGCAAGAAATACCCCTCCGCCCCTTTGTGTAACCTCACCCCTTATGAAATTCTCTACGGTGCCCCTCCTCCATTAAGGGACCTAACCCCAACTCTGAGATTAATGATTCCTTTCACACACCCTTGCTAGACAGACTTAAAGCCTTTGAACAAACCCAGCACCCAGCGATACCTGTGGAAACAGTTGGCCACTGCTTATCATCCTGGAGACGAGGGAACTCCACATCGATATCAAGTGGGAGACTTCGTCTACATGAGACAGTATCGGGTGTCATCCCTGGAACCCTGCTGGAAAGGACCATACCAGGTGCTGCTTATAACACCTACAGTGGTGAAAGTGGATGGGATCACTTCCTGGATCCATGCCTCCCATCTCAATCCTGTGCCCTGTCCATACTCTGGCTGGAAACTGGAACAGACTGGTAACCCTCTCAAGTTGCATGTCTGTGGTGTGGGTAGGGCTATGGATTCTTCCCCTGACCACCAGCAGTCCTAATCCCCATCAGCCTGTTCAGCAACAATGGCAAGTTATAAATCCTACTGGGCAAGTAGTGTGGTCTATTTCACATACAGCCCCCTTATGGACTTGGTGGCCATCTCTCCACCCGGACATTTGTCAGCTTGCCATAGGCCTCTCTGACTGGGATCTCCCTGACATAGTGGACCCCACACAGATCCCACTAAAGCCCAAACCAACTTACCCCATGAATTATTGATGTCATCTCCCCAGCTCAGGTGTAAACTAGCCAGTCTTGTTTATTAAGTGTGCCCAGCTGATTTCTGAAATCGCAAACAGGCCCAAACCTGTGGAGGACCCAGTGACTTTTATTGTAGATCTTGGGGTTGTGAACACACGGGAGCTACATTGTGAAACCCAAACTCCCCAGACAGTATGATTCGGTAGGATGAAATGACATCTGGATTGATCCCAATAAATGTGCCGCTATCCAAGTGGTGTCAAAAACTTGCTGTGGAAAAAATAGTCTATGTTACCCCCTCAATATAACTTTCACTTCCAAAGGAAGGGGCTACCTCAGAACAACATGGCCTATGGGAAATACTTGGGGAATGCGATTCTATATTAATGGCCCTGGCTATGACTTTGGTCTCTGGTTCACCATTCGGCTTAAAAAGGAAGAAAATCCCACAGCAATAGGGCCCAATCCATTCAAGTCTGGAATTAAGCCTCCTAAACCTCCCATGCCTAGATCTACCAAAACCCCTCTACCATCTCATACTTCACAGTTTCCGTCTTTGCCTACTTCCCCAGTCCAGAGTACAGCTGACTCCTCCCCCTGGGAACTAATTAAAGGAACCTTTATGGTACTGAACTCCACACAGTCAGAACTCCTTGCATTTCAGCCCAGGTATTTGACAGCTCTGTACATTATTGTGTAATGGTGCAGATACCCCCCAGGGTGCTCTATCATGATCCAGAATCCTTTGAAGGTCTACTAGGTGGACAAACAGCCCGATTTTGCCGGGAGCCAGTGTCCCTTACTCTAGCCATCCTATTGGGACTAGGAGCTGCTGCAGGAGTGGGTACAGGAACAGCTGATATGATCCATGGGTCACAACAAATGGACTGATTAGAAACAGCAATAAATCAAGACTTGAAGACGTTAGAGACCTCCATCACAGTTTTTCAGGAATCCTTAACCTCTCTCTCTAAAGTTGTTTTACAGAACAGGTGAGGATTAGACCTCCATTTAATAAGGGAGGGGGGCCTCTGTGCTGTACTGAGAGAAAAATGCTGTTTTTATGCTGACCATACTGGAGTTGTAAAATAATCCATGAGTAAATTGAGAAAATGCCTTGAAGAGCACCAGAGAGAAAGGGAGATTCAACAAGTGTGGTTTGAGTCATGGTTTACCTTGTCCCCCTGGTTAACTACACTCCTATCAGCCTTAGCTGGACCCCTGATCATGCTTATGGTGTTGATAACTGTGGGACCTTGTTTGCTTAACCTCATAGTTTCCTTTCTCCAGGCTCAGATTGGGCAGGTAAAACTCATGGTAATCAGACAGAAATACACTTCACTGGCAGAAATAGAATGTGAGACCCCACAAAAATTATGATTCATTACTTTTAAAATTAAAAGTAGGCAGAAAAAGGAGAAATGAAAGAATTAAAGAAATTAAAATTGAAACGTAAAGAACCAGGTTTTGTAAAGTTTACAAGCTGTGCTCAGAACCTTAAATTCCTGTGTCAGTGAAGACAATTCCCGGAACTGCCCATTAGATGTGTTGAAATCTTTCCTGACCACCTAGTTACTTAACAACCCCTTCCCAGAAACTGTGCATCTCAGCACGTATACATCTCAGGGCTTCAACCAATCAGTTTAAATGTATACCCCTTCTCAGGGCTGACCAATCACCCCCTGCCCGAACTGTTCCCGCCAATGAATGTGCTAATCATGTTTTAGAGTTGATATTTGATTTTCCCACAGTATATGATATTTGCTAAAGGAGGCTATGATGTATATAAAGTCCCTGCACTCTCTAAAGATTGTATATAATCTCTTCTCAAGTTGTTCTCGGGGCTCTTTGTTCTTTCCTCCTCTGAAGTGAGCTTTGAGCCCCAGCATGCTGGACCCCCAATAAACCATTTGCTGTGGCATGAGACAATAGGTGCTTGGGTTTTCTCATGTCTCCAAATCACATTAAGAATCTATACCTGACAGTCAGTAAGCCTCAAATTGGAGAAGCAGTGCAGTATTAGCGGCAGGGCTATTTGATCACTCCTGATTCAAAGGAAGGGTGTTCAGGCCACCCAATGCCCTTCTGGACTTCAAATATTACCTAGATTTCTGTTTTCATACTTATATTTCACCAGTATATTCTTGTAAATATCGCAGGTTCCCAATACCATAATTCATCCTGCAGAATGATTCCTAAACCAAATCGAACCTGTTATTACCCTTAACCATGCAATATTTCCTCAATATAACTTAACAGAAGAACAAGGATATTGTTGGTCTTACAATACAGGAATGTAGGGGATCTTCCTCCTGCTGAGAACCTCAAAGTTCCGTGCAGAAATGATCCCTGAAGAAGATGCAGACACCTATGAAAGACCTGAGAGAGCAAAAGTCAACTTCCATGTAAAACAACCTGGTCAAAATCAAGGGATGTGTCTGAAAGCCTCTCTCTTCTTAATGTAGATTAAATCGACCAAACCAGGCCTGTGTGGAGAGCTGTTCCCGGGTGCCTATGGTTGATATACCATTCTATCTTGTGAAAGTGTCACAGGAAGTATGGGCAGCCTCCATCTCATGGGACCCTTGGAAGCAACTGTTAGGAAAAAGTGGTTGCCAACCCAGTGACCTCATTCAGTTCGTGAAGGAAGTGACCTATCACACTTCCTTGGTGATGGAACTCTCTGAACTCGGGATCCAGGAAGCCAGGCACCCAGAGCCAGTCCCAGTCCCAGTCCCAGTGGTCTCATTTGTTTGGATTTACCAAGGACAGAGTCAGTCTTTCTTAGTACCTACTGAAGTGAGAATGGCCAAATGCCAGGAGAGCTCTGAAGAGGGGCCTTTTCTGAGAAAGCAGGTAGTGGCTCAACCATGGCTCCTGACAACTTCACAGAGTTGGCAAAGAAGTCCAGGTCTGAGATAGGACAGGCCATTTTGGTGGAACATAGTATGGCCCACCAGTCAGAGGACACTCAGGATACTCACAGACATACTTGGGGGAAGGAGATTCCGTTGTGGGTGTCTGTGTGAGTTTGTGGTTTTGTCTCATGTTCTGAGAATAGGTAGGAAAGGCGGTTTGTTTGTTTAGACTGGAATGTTTCTAGAAAGTCGTTTGACAACGCGAGTGTTTCTATGTCTGTGTATCCCACTGAATCCGTTTTTGTAGACATTTGAAAAGAGAATTCATCAATGGTTGTGTCCTGTCTAGTAGAAAGCTTCCCAGCATTCATCTTGCCAAATTAAAGAATAAAGAGCTGCTTGCCTTATGGATGGGCAACACCTATTATCTTCTTAAGTTCCTCTTTTCTTCCTGAATACTGGCCACTCTCCAGAATAGCCTCATGGTATTATTTCCAAGATATGTACCACCTCCAAGCTCTGTGACATGATCATGTACTGGATAGCTGAAGGGAATGAGAGCATCTCAGAAAACTCAGATATCAGTGCGACCAGTAAAGTCTCAGTGGAGAAATACTACTTTGGACTTTTGCTTACCTATTGTTCTGTTGTCCTGAATGTCAGGAACGTGTTTGCCTCAGGCCACCCCTGTGTGAAACCTGAAGAAATCAGTTTTCAAATGGAAAAGGATGGGCGTCACCTGTGGCTCTTTGCTTAATTGCTTTGGAAATGGATGTGGCTGAATCAGCCTCTTTGCCCTCTGTGAGGCAGTGGCTTAGATTCTCAGCACCTGATGGATCTAAAGAAAGTTTCCAAGTGTGCATCCAAAACCAAAATGGCCAAAAGAGCAGTCATTGTGGATGAAGTCTCTCGCCTTCCTCTGTAAGCTTCCTGACCTCCATCAAGTGAGAATAGGGATCCGTTGGGTCAAACCAGTTCTTCAAAGCTCTGCAGAGGCTAGCCAATAGGTGCTTGGGTTTTGTCAGGACACCAATTCACATAAAGAATCTATACCAGTCAGTTGGCCTCAAACTGGAGAAGCAGAGCAGTATTAAAGAAGGGCTATTTGATCACTCTTGGTTCACAGGAATGGTGTCTAGTCCACTCTGACTTTAGGCAAATGAGGGGCAAGGGAGCTTATTTTGGACACGGTCTTGGGCTGCGCCCGTCATGGAAACCTCTAGCTAGAGGTTATTCAGAGTGTCTATGTTGAAGAAGATGAGGGCCATGTGGGAGTTTTTTGGTTTTAATTGTGGTCAATTGTTGGTGGTTAGAAGAGAATCCTGGGTCCACCTGGGCTGGAATTCTGGTGCGATTCCCCTTAAAGACTGATTTCTGGAACTGACCTCAGAGAAGTATTGCCATTAATTGTGTTGGGATTTTAGGCGGCCATGCAGGAGAGTCGCCATTGGAAACTGAGATCTAAGCCTGGGGTGGCTATTCACCAAGCACTGTCAATCTCAGCCAGGACATCACATGATTTTATTCTGAAAGACTTGGCAGCCATTGTTGAGAGTCAAAACACACATGGACCTCACATTGTAGACCTCAATGGGCCTGGCTTCATGTGGCCTTTTGGCCACTCTTTGGGAAGACTTGCCTCTGAAAATTCTCCAGAGTTTTCCTTGAAATGTGCTTCCTAAAAATTTAATGGTTCCTGAATGAATTGAAACCCACAGTTTCTCCAACTTCATCCTTGAAAAATGTCTAGATAAATACCATAAAATTTTTGAAATTTCCACGACCAGGTGGCACTGGAGAACCTTTGGATGTCCTGTTGCTGATCAAGAGTGTACCAGACAGTGCCTTCCTTGACTGGGTTTCATGAAAATGGTGTAGAACAGAGCTGCCAGTATGGTGGAGCCTGTTGAGTAGTGGGCCCAGAGCTGTGGTGTGCAGTTGTGTGATAAAATATCTGTGGGGGTCATGTGGATCTTACTTTGGCTTCCAAAGGCTTGTGACTGACATGGTGCAGCCAGCATACCTTTGTATATTAAGCCATCTTGTTAGATGGAGAGTTTTCAGGGCAATGTTCAGAATCAAGTTGCTATGGTCAAGGGGGCAAGCAATGTGGTGTAGAAGCCTGGTTGGTGCATTCTCCTGCAGACCCTTACACACCACACGTGACAGAACTCCCTCCAGCACTGTGTCCCAGTGGAACTCCTTGTATTTTGTGAAGCAAATACCAAACTCCCAGTGCAGCAACAAGAAACACAACAAAATTGGAGAATGACCAAATGGCTTCACAGTCTACACGGAAAGATTCTTAGACCCCAGTGGCCACAGTAAACCCACAAAGAGAGAATTCAGCACTGCTACCTCATGTTCATTGGAAAATAAGAAACCATGTCCTCCATGTAACAGATGCATACACAGCTTTGATGGTCTCACTAAAAAGGAAGCTAAAGCTCCTGAAAACAACATATATTTCAAGTGTACAACCTCAAAGACAGTTTCCCAGATGTCTTGAGGCCTGCACACTTCCATGTTTGTGGAGTTTTTACAGTCTCCATTACTTTTGGAAACTCCTCTACCACCTCCAGTATTGTGAACTCCAGAGCATTTTCCATTCCAGATATGTATTCCTAGATTTTCTAACTCTTCTCCTCTAATTGTATCTTACTTGGGGCTAAGGTAATGTCAAGGCATTGTTCTGGATGAGAGTGGGAAGATTTTTTTGTAGCACATATTTGCATACACATTGGATTCATTTTCCAATTATTCATTCAAAATACTGAATCCCTCATAGTAACCCACTCCCTACTAGACTCTGACTACAAATCCTATTATGATGGATAAAAATAGACCAAACCAAATTGAAATACAAGTAGTTCAGAGGATGCAAGGTTAACATTTGGACGTTCCTTTTGCATTATATATGGTAGGAGTTTTAAATCTAGTCATTTTTTTGTTGAAACACTTCTCCATGTGTTTTTAAAGTTAACAAATATGTGAATTCATGTCTCCATTTCTCTGTAGCCTATTCAGCACATATATTTTTATATGCACATATAGAATCCTACCTGGTACCACACGTACATTCTTGTGAGGTGGCTCACTTGGCAGATACAAATTGTGAGAAGAGATCACTCCTGTTAAACACTGTTGAAACGGAAAATTCAACCTATGAGTGAGTATCCTAGCTGAACAACATTATACATAAATTCATGTTCAGTAAAATGAATATTTTTAGATCTGTGGATGATATATATTTCATGGTGAATTTCATTTGGCTTGTATATTAATACTTTTTAATTTCTCTGTGTGTATTTTAATATATATATATATATATATATATATATATATATATATATATATATATATATATATACACTCTCCAGAGTTTTCAAAATATGAAATAAATGTATCTTATTATGTACTCCCTAAATTCATTAATATTTAAGTGCGTATTTATAATCAACTTTTCATAAGATTATTCTAAGACATATTCATCCTCCTGAAATACGTATTTGTTTCCTAGTACTGAAAACTAAGTTAAGTGAATTGTGCATACATATCCTAATATTTTTACACTAATTGACCCAAGTTAATATAAATGCAAGTAGATTTCTATAGGACATGATGTGTATTTTGACGTTCATTTTTTTTCAACACTTGTACATTACTATTTCCTCAGTTTATGCACATCATAAGATATATATTTCATCCACAAGTTCACAAATTTAAAGGCTTTTGTTTCACTTTCAATCACTTCCTGCTTCAGAACACATGTATTCCTCCAGGTTACATGACTGGTCTTTTCATGAGACTTCTTTCCAAACACATTATTTTCGATTTCCACAATTACTTTTGAAGCAAAACTCACACATTCTTCATGATAAACCATAACCATAATATTACCATTAGATGTATAACTGGTTTGAATGAATGGATATATATCAATATAAGGTTTCCTGTATATTTTCAGATATCAATTTGAACCATTATTTAAGTTGGAACCAGTTATATTATTTATTCACAGTATGGTCTATTCATGCATTATTTCTATATTCATAGACACAGTGTACACCTATTTGTATTCAAAATACTAATTTACACGTCTTCAAAATACTGTTCCTAGAAATGGTGAAAGAAATACTCATGTCACCTGATCTACATATACATTTTATCACAGTAATATTCTGGAAACAAAAAGCAAATGTCACACTTATGATTGTACTAAAGCCTAAATGGAAATTGAACATGGATTACTAAAATCATCCATGTCCAGTTTGCCTATTGCTCTCAAATGTGGATCCTATTGGTGACTACATATTTGTTTCTTCCTAAGATTATATATTCAACCTCAAACCTGTTGAAAATGTCTAATCCTATTACTCACCTTATACTTTGCCTGATTTCCTAATGTCTCTATTGATATATATTTTCCCCAGTTCATCATTGTGACTGCCTCTTAACATGTGCTGACATTTACATTCACTCTCTACATGAAACCCTATTGCTAAAGACCATTTTGTCCAAATCCTATACTCACTCATCTTTCTAAAACTACCGTCTATCTTTCTAATCCTACCGACTATCCCTTTTTGACTGCATGTTCTCTTCGACATTCAATCATCCAAGGTACAATATCCTATACCATTGTATATTGATTTATCTGAGACATCTGTGCAGAAATTAATTCAAAGCTAAGTATCCCAATCAAGGGCCCAATGCCCTTCTGGGCATCAAATCTCACCTAGATTTCTGTTTTCATACCTATATTTCAAGTGTATATTTTGTAAATATCACATGTTCCCATAACCATTATTCATCCTGCAGAATTATTCCTAACCCAATTGAACATGTTGTTAACCCTAACCATACACTGTTCCCTCAATCTAACTTTACAGAAGATCAGGGAGAGAGTTGGTCTTCCAATACTGGATTGTAGGGTATCTTCCACCTGATGAGAACCTCAAAGGTCCATGCAGAAATGATACATGGAGAAGAAGGCAGCTGTGAAGGACCTGAGAGAGCAAAAGTCATTTTCAATGTTAAACAACCGGGTCAGGATGAAGAGATGTATCTGAATCAGCCTTTCTCTTCTTAATATAGAGAAGATGGACCAAACCAGGCCTGTGAGAAGAGCTGTTCCCGGGTGCCTATTGTTGATATACCATTCTAACTTGTGAAACTGTCACAGAAAGTAGGGGCAGTCTCCATCTCCTGGGACCCTTAGAAGCAAATATCAGTACACACTTCCTTGGTGATGGAACACTCTGAACTTGGGATCCAGGAAGCCAGGCACCCAGAGTAAGTCCCAGTCCCAGTCCCAGTGGTCTCAATTGTTTGGATTTACCAAGGACAGAGTCAGTCTTTGTTGGTACCTACTGAAGTGATAATGGCCAAATGTCAGGAGACCTCTGAAGAGGAGCCTTTTCTGAGAAAGCAGGTAGTGGCTCAACCATGGCTCCTGACAACTTCACAGAGTTGGCGAAGGAGACCAGATCTGAGACAGAACAGGCCATTTTGGGGGAACATAGTATGGACCACCAGTCAGAGGACACTCAATATATTCACCAACATACTTGGGGGAAGGAGGTGCCGTTGTGGGTGTTGGTGTGAGTTTGTGTTTTTGTCTCTTTTCTGAGAATAGGTAGGAAAGACTGTTTGTTGTTTGGACTGGAATGTTTCTAGAAAGTCGTTTGACAACGCGAGTGTTTCTATGTCTGTGCATTCCACTGTATCTGTGGTTGTAGACATTTGAAAAGCGAATGCATCAATGGTTGTGTCCTGTCTAGTAGAAAGCTTCCCAACATTCATACTGCACAATTTAAGAATGGAGAGAGGCTTGCCTTATGGATGGGCAACACCTACTATCTTCCTAAGTTCTTGTTTTCTTCCTGAATACTGGCCACTCTCCAGAATAGCCTCATGGTTTGGTTTCCAAGATATGTACCACCTCCAAGCTCTGTGACATGGCCATGTACTGGATAGCTGAAGAGAATAGAAGCATCTCAGAAAACTCACATATCAGTGTGACCATTAAAGTCTCAGTGGAAAAACACTGCACTGGGCCTTTTGCTTACCTATTGTTCTGTTTTCCTAAATGTCAGGAAGATCTTTGCCTCAGGAAACCCCTTTGTGAAGCCAGAAAAAAAGAGTTTTCAAATGGAAATGAATGGGCATCACCTGTGGCTCTTTGCTTAATTGCTTTGGAAAGAGATGTGGCTGAATCTCCTCTTTGCCCTGTGTGAGGCAGCGGCTTAGATTCTCAGCACCTGATGGATCTAAAGAAAGTTTCCAAGTGTGCATGCAAAACGAAAATGGCCAAAAGAGCAGTCATTGTGGATGAAGTCTCTCGCCTTCCTCTGTAAGCTTCCTGACCTCCATCACGTGAGAATAGGGATCCTTTGTGTCAAATCAGTTCTTCAAAGCCCTACAGAGGCTAGCACATAAGGGCTTGTGTTTTCTCATGACACCAATTCACATAAAGAATATATACCAGACAGTCAGTAGGCCTCAAATTAGAGAAGCAGAGCAGTATTAAGAGCAGGACTATTTGATCACTATTGGTTCACAGGAAGGGAGTCCAGGCCACCCTGACTTTAGGCAAATGAGGGGCAAGGGAGTTCATTTGGAAAACTGTCTTGGGCTGTGCCCCTCATGGAAACCTCCAGCCAGAGGTTATGAAGAGTGTCTATGTGGAAGAAGATGAGGGCCATTTGGGAGTGTTTTGGTTTTAATTGTGGTCATTTGTTTGGTGGTTGGAAGAGATGCCTAGTTCCACCTGGGCTTGAACTCTGGTGTGATTCCCCTTACAGATTGAGTTCAGGAACTGACCTCAGAGAAGTATTGCCATGAATTGTGTTGGGATTTAAGGAGACCACGCATGAGAGTTGCCTTTGGAAACTGAGATCAATGCCCAGGGTGGCTTTCCACAGAGCATTGTCAATCTCTGCCAGGGCATCACATTATTTTATACTGAAAGACTTGGCAGCCATCGTTGACAGTCAAAACACACATGGGCCTCACATTGTAGACCTCAATGGGCCTGGCTTCATGTGTCTTTTTGGCCACTCTTTGGGAAGCCTTGCCTCTGAGAATTCTCCAGAGTTTCCTTGAAATGTGCTTCCTCAAACATTAATGGTTCCTGAATGAATTGAAACCCACAATTTCTCCCACTTCATCCTTGAAAAATGGCTAGATAAATACCATGAAATTTTTGAAATTTTCATGACCAGGTGGCACTGGAGAACCTTTCAATGTCCTCTTGCTGATGAAGTGTGTACCAGACAGTGCCTTGATTGACTAGGTTTCATGAAAATGATGTAGAACAGAGATACCAGTATGTTGGAGCCTGCTGAGTAGTGGGCCCAGAGCTGTGGTGTGCAGGTGTGTGATAAAACATCTGTGGTCGGGCCATGTGTATCTGCCATTGACTTCCAAATGGCTTGTGGCTGACATTGTGCAGCCAGGAATCACTTATATGTCTGATAACTCTCCATATAAGGCATCTTGTTATATGGAGATGTTTCAGGACAATGTTCAGAATCAGGTGCAATGGTCAAGGGGACAAGCTATGTGGGATAGAAGCCTGGTTGATGCATTCTCCTGCAGACCCTGACCCATCTCATGTGAAAGAAGTCCCTCCAGCACTGTGTCCCAGCTGAATTCCTTGTATTTTGTGAAGCAAATAACAAATTCCCAGTGCAGCAGCAAGAAACACCACGAAAAGTGGAGGATGACCAAATTGCTTCACAGTCCACACGGGGAGTCACTTAGCCTTCAGTGGCAACAGTTTACCTACAAAGAGTGAATTCAGCACTGCTGCCTCATGTCCTTTGAAAAACAAGAAACCATGCCCTCCAGGTCACATAGATGCAGATCCAGCTTTGATGGTCTCATTAGAAAGAAAGCTAAAGCTCCTGACAAAAACATATATGTCAAGTGCCCATCGTCAGAGGCAGTTTCTAAGGAAGTCTTCAGGCTGGCAGAGCTCCTTGTTTGATAGCATTTACCTATTAGACCAGGATGCAAGAAAAGACCACTGACTCCAATTAAAATCAAGTTAAAGCAAGCTTATATTTTCCACTGCCCAGGTGGCCTCTCCCTCCCAAAACAGTGGGAACAAGACAGCCACCCAAATTTCCTACAGCCCAGGTTTATAACCCAGAATTTTACACTACAGGGGGGTTAAAATATCAGAACTTTGACAAGCATCAAACTAATCGTAGTTTATATATATTTGCTGGCCCCAACATCAGAATTTATGAAGACCATTAGAGCCCCAGAGAGGGTCATTGTCTGGCCAGGGAAGGCCAGTATTTATGAGGTGTCAATAAAGTTTCATAGAGGGCTGTTCCTGGTCAAAGAGCCAGGCATGGGTGAGTTCAAGGCCACGGGCAGGCATTGCAAGCAGGTTCAGAATTTGGTGTAATTTATAGTTAAGCCAAAATTTTCTTTTCATGGCTTTGTGGCAAGATGGATCCCAATTTTAATAAAAGATCAGGTTGGGTCTATCATTCCCCCCTTTTCTAATGTGTCCCTTTCAAATCTTTGATAGGGTAGGGGAAGAGCACTGAGGGAATTTTAATACCTCACGTAACAGTCTCCATATTTTTTGAACTCACACAAAACCAGTCTCCCTGATTTTACCTGACTTAATTAATTACTTAAAATGAAAGTCTATTTATTTTTGGCTCCATTGTTGTAAGAAGAGTGGCGTCACTCATTTTGGCTTCTTCTGAGCTGAGAGAGGGTGACATGAGGGGGCACAGCATGAGGGACATGAGTTGCCTTTTAGAAGTTAGTTCGGTTTGAAGTCTGGTTGTGGTAGAACAGTTTGTAAAGTCATCTGGGGATGGGTTCTTCTATGAGAGAAACAAAAACCATGAGTACTGAATAAATGTTGCAGCTGCTGAAACAAGTCACTGTATAGATGTCCCCTCATCTGTCTTCAATATCCCCAGTTATCAGGACTTTCAACTTAATATTTAACTTTTAGTGTCACAGTTGTCCCACCCCATAAGATACAGTTTAATAATTTAATGTCATCTGATCTTGCAAATTCCTTTTACTAGTATGACCTCTGTGTGTAATAGAGAAACCTTTAATTCTGTTAGTCAGGGCTGGATAATCATACTAGCAAACACCAAGCCTACCTGTGTAGGTTAGGAATATCTGTAGGCCTTAAACAAAAAACTTCTGCCTCTGGTAGCTCCTCTTGATAGTCTCTTTTTATTCTCATCAGGCATTCCTCTCTGAGAATCTTTCTTTGTAGCCTCCAGTCTTACTTATTTTGGGAGGCTACCATAAAGTGTATACGTTAAAATATTATTATAACTATTATTATTTAAAATGCCCAGGAATGGCTGTATTTTGGGTTTATCTGTCTTTGCTAAGAGTTTAAGATGAAGCAGTAAAACTGACTTTTGTTTCTATCTATTGTTAACAGTCAGCTGAGATTTTATGGGAGTCATTTCTGGGGAAACTTGAGAGCAGCTTCTCAGTTCTGCTAGTGCCATTTGCGCTAGGTGATTCCAGGTCTTGCTTGACCATGTGGCTTCTCTCAGAAGCATCAGGAATATCTCCCTTCTCTGATGACTCTCTTCTTCGTAGAAAATGCACTGATTGGCTTTCTGTTCTCCAGTGGCCTCATTAATCTTCCTGATCAGGAGTTTATGTGGCTGAGAGTTGCAAAGTTTTTTAGAGAAGTCTCCTGTTCCCTGGATACAAACTGACTCAGAGGTCAAGAGAAAAAATTTGTTTTATTGTCCCTTTTCATTTAAATTAAATTTTAAATCCTAATCTTAAACATCCAGCAAATAAATTTTAACAGCCTTATATTAAGAGTACTGTGCTTTAATGTCTATAATTTAAAATTATTTATCTTTTTATTATTTGGGATCTGTATTTTTCTGTCTTGTAGGTGATGCCTTATTATCTTAAATTAACCAATGTTGTGTTCAAAAGCAACTCTTTTGTAAAACACTAACAGGGAATCTTTAGTTAACTTATAAGGAAATTACAAAATAAAATTAACAAGAGTAAAAATACTTAGTTCGTGTAATAGCTACCCTGAATTTTTGGCTGAGTTATAAATTATATCCCCTTTTTGAGATCCTAGTAATCTTGACAGAAAAAAAAAAAAAACTTCTGAACGTAACTTTAAATTAAATAACATCTGACCTACTGCTTTCGTAGTTATTCTCACATGTTGTAAGATGAGACACAGAGCCTTATCTCAGGTAAGGCAGGGCTCTATATAAATCTTAAGTCTTTTAGTTCTAAAGCTGATCTTTTTTTTTTATTTATCATCTTACACAGTTTACATAAATTGTTTGAGGTCACATGAACATTAGCTAACACCATATGATATCACATTTAAAACATGAATTAAAGAAAGGCTGAAAGTTTTTAACCTTTACATAGATTAGGAGCTCATTAACTTAAAAATATATTTAAATTTTTCCCCAATGTAAAAAGTAACTTAAAACTTTACATATCTTATTGATAACAAGTAAATAAATCCCCAATATATATATATATTTTTTTACCATACAACTTCAGAACACCAGCTTGATGTAATGCTCTTTTAAAGTTTCTACCTTACAGACTTGTATACCTGGAAGATATGAGCACATTAATAGCATCACAATGACATTGATGTTTTTACATTAACCAAATTTAGCTTTTAAAGAAATTCCAGTACAGTGCTCTAAAATAACAGTTCTTATTTAATCAGTTGTTTAATTTTTATGGTTGCTTGCTCTAGAAAAATAAAAATAAACACAATGTTATGGGTAAACTTTTGTTTTCAGAAATTTGTGTCGCTTTATCACATGACTGATTTTTACAATCTTATACAGACTTTAGAACAAACTTATACAGACCTTACTAAGTCAATCAGATATCTAACAAAAGTACTCATGAATGAGTAATCCCATATCAAATTTACTTCACTTATTTATCAAAATATTAGAGAAATGTATTGAACAGTGTAAACCATTTTTTTGTTAAAGGAAAAGTCCTAGAACCAAGGCATATTAGACATTTTATAGACATTAATATTTTATTAGATTTTTGAGCAGCTAGAAAAACTTGTAAGCTTAAATTTAAAGACATTTATTGTTATTTGTTTATCCAAATTTAAAGTGAACCATTTAACTCACGTGAATTAAAGATCTTCGAATCCACTTTTTAAAATTTGTTTTTATGAGTGCTTTTTTTTAATGATCGCTCCTTATATATGTTAATTTGTATATCATATATATGATATACGAACATATGGATATATGGACATACAACACATAACAAAAGTGTGCACAAATAATAATAGTAAGGCCTTGTAGCTTTTCACAGGTGAAATCTCCATTGTAATGTTTCAGAACTCCACTGTTGGTCAAAGATAGAACTGATGAGAAAAATATTAACCTAGTTCTCTAGGATCAAAATAATGAGCTCAAAAAAAATGCAGAATCTAAGGAAAAAAATGAGAGTCCTAGAAAAAATGACTGGCCAGTAATTAGTAAATACCATACGATTTACCTTTTTTTTTCCCACTTAGACATCAGATCAGTCTCCTACTGAGCTTGTAGGCTTCTTTCATTTACATTTCAACATAAGTCCTGGCTGAGTTCTGGAAGGAGCTGGACAAAACTGCTATTCTGAGCGGACACCTCAGGCCTAAGGCACTTTAACCATAATTTTCAGGTGAGGATGTTGAAAATTATGATACAATTTTAAGATACAATTCAAAATTTTATACCTTAACATCTTGTTTTGTCAACAGATACCATACTATGATTTACTATCCTTGTCCAAATTAATGCACTGACACACTGTGACATTTACCCAGGCTACCCAATTAAAAATTGGTGAAAAAAAAGACTAAATGATTGGGAAGTTACTTGCCAACTTGGAAGTAGAATTCTTTAGTTTTCCATTTTAAGTATTTAAGTTCTCTGGCATGAATTATCTGAAATCATAAACTAAAAAATTACCTAAACCCGACTTTTAACTGCAAGATTGAGCAATGCTACAAAAACCCATCCAGATACCATATTGTTACAATAAAACATCATCATTTAGACACACATTCAGCTAAGATCATTCCCAAGAAACAATTTCTAATATCAACACATTATTGCACATGTCTTAAATGGCCAGAAACAAAGACAAAAGACAGACAGAAAGGAGCTCCAGACTATGGCTGACAGGACAGAAGCCTTTAAAACAGCAGATAAGAGAAAAATCTCCTACACCAGTGGCATGATAGATGTCCCCACAAGGGCATCAGATGTTTTCACAGAGGGGCAACCTGAAATGTAATATCAAAGGTCTCCATGGTGACTTTACTGCATTTAGTGTCTCCTTTTTCTTTTTCTCTTTTTTATGAAAACAGAGGTGGCATAATACTTACAGTGCAGGGAAGGAAGGAGGGAATTTACTGAAGCAACAGGACTTCGGCAGCTGCTGGGAGTCCCTCAGTCCCGTCTTTTACTTAAACAGGATTAGCTCCTCTGGTTTGGTTCCACCCCAAGCACGCTGAATCTCCTAACATTTCAGTAGTCAGCTCTCAAAAATTCCGGGGTCGGGGGGGTATCAAAATTTGTAACTTAAATTTCGGTTCTGGACCTTGAAGCCAATTAATACCAATTTAATATAAGGACAGGGTTTGAGAAAAAGTAAAAGGGAGGTTTACTGCTTTGCTAACAAAGGATAAAAACAGGGGACTCTGTCCAAAGTTGTGACTCTCTTGATCTGGAGGGACAAGGGGTTTTAAAGGAGCTTCACTTGTTAACCTGGGAGATACTCAGTTATTAGGTCTCCAGCAGGCATTGCCCTCTGCAGTGGGTGTGCTCCAGACAGCCAGCTAGGGGCTTCTCTCATCCTGCTTAACAAAGGGGGGTATAGTGCATCCCATTTCTTTAAAACACAGTCCAAAGGGGTGACAGGCTTACATGCTTTATTACCCATTTTCACGTCCAATATCCTTAAGTTTTTACCACAGAAATCACACAACAAAACGCACAAAAACAAACAAATAAAAAACATTTAGAACACAGAACAAAACACACACAAAAAAACAGAAACTCGGCGAATAAACAGAAAACCAGAGGAGCAATGCAGCGTCTTGCTAAAGCTCCGGGGTAGGAGCTCCTGCGTGCCAGTCGGCACCTCTCTACACTTTCAGAGGTATTCCCTACAGAAAAGAACAGAGGAAAGAAGGATTCCTATTACTGTCCCGGACAGGAGTATATGTGAGCCTTCCCAGGCCACCTCTCTGTCATCAGAAGAGAACTCCCTTAACCGGATATCAGATGTTATAAAGGCGCCTCTTACCTATGAAGGCCTCCTCCACCAGGTGCTTGATAATAGTTTTAGTGCGATGGTTCACTGCAGTGATCCACAGACTGAAGGCTCATTCCAAGGCCTTGGAACTTGGCTCTCCAGCCTGGAGTCCTGGAGGATAGGCCAGCTTCAGAATTTCCAGCAGTATGGCTTTGTGATCTGGTCGGGTCATGTTGCTGGGGAACTCCAAAATGTTAGTCCAGGACACAAGAAAAGACCACTGACTCCAATTAAAATCAAATTAAGGCAAGCTTAATATTTCAAGCAGCCGGGCTGCCTCTCCCTCTCAAAATGGCGGGAACAAGACAGCAACCCCACCTTTCCTACAGCCCAGCTTTATAGCCCAGAAAGTTACACAAAAGGGGGGTTACAGAAAACAGAACTTTGACAAGCATCACACTAATTGTAGTTTACATTTGTTTTTTCTGGCCCCAGCATCAGAAATTATGAGGACCATTAGAGCCTCAGAGAGGGTCATTGTCTGGCCAGGGAAGGCGAATATTTATGAGGTGTCATTAAAGTTTCAGAGAGGGCCGTTTTCTGGTCAGAGAGCCAGGCATGGGTGAGTTCAAAACATGGTCAGGCATTCTAAGCAGGTTCAGAATTTTCAGTAATTTATAGTAAAGCAAAAATTATCTTTTCATGGCTTTGTGGCAAGATGGCTCACAATTTTAAAGAAAGATCATGTTGGGTGATCAACCCTGTCCCCTACTTTTGGAAAATCCTCTACCACCTCCAAGGTTGTGAACTCCTGAGCATTTTCCATTCCAGATATGTATTCACAGAATTTCTAACTCTTCTTCTCTAATTGCGTCTTACTTGGGGCGAAGTTAATGTCAAGCCATTGTTCTGGATGAGAGTGGGAAGAATATTGTGCAGCACATAATTGCATACACATTGGATTCACTTTCCAATTTTCCAATTGAAATACTGAATTCCTGACAATAACCCATACCCTTCTAGACGCTAACTACAAATACTAATATGATGGAGAAAAATAACCCAAACGGAATTGAAATACAAGCAGTTCAGAGGAGGCATGGTGTATATTGGACTTGCCTTTTGCAAGATAAAAGGTAGGTGTTATAAATCTATTCATTTTTTAATTGAAATAGTTTTATATGTGTATTAAAGTTAACAAATATGTGAATTCCTATCTCCCTTTCGCTGTAACCTATTCAGCACATTAATTTTTATATACACATATAGAATCCTACCTGATATCACACGTACATTTTTGTGAGGTGCCTGACATTGCAGATACAAATTGTGAGAAGAGATTACTCCACCTAAATGCTGTTGGAACTGAAAATTCAAGCTAATGGTGAGCTTCCTAGTTGAATAACATTATACATAAATCCATGTTCAGTAAAATGAATATTTTTGGATCTGTGGATGATATATATTTCATGGTGAAATTCGATTGGCATATATAATTCTACTTTTGAATGTCTTTGTTTGTGTGTGTGTTTGTGTGTGTGTGTGTGTATATATATATATATATATATATATATATATATACAAAATAAATCTCCAGATTTTTCAAAATATGAAATATATGTGTCTTATATACACTCCCTAAATTCATTCATGTTCATGTATGTGGATTAATAATCAACTTTTCACAAGATTATTCTCAGAAATATTCATCCACCTGAAATACATATTTGTTTCCTAGTACTGAAAACTAACTTCAGTGAAAGGTGCAAACAAATCCTAGTATTTCTACATTAACTGACCTAGTTTAACATCAATGCTAGTAGATTCCTATGGGACATGATGTGTATTTTGACATTAATTATTATTCAACACTGGTACATTACTATTTCTTCAGTTTATGCACATCATAGGATATATATTTCATCCACTACTTAGCAAATTTATAGGCATTTGTTTCACTTTCAATCACTTCTTGCTCCAGAACACATGTATTTCCCTATGTTTCTTGACTGGTCTTTTCATGAGACTTTTTTCAAATATATTATTTTCAATTTCCATGATCAATTTTTAAGCAAAACTCACACATCCTTCATGATAAAACATAACCCTAAGATGACCATTAGATATATAACTGGTTGGAATGATTGATTGTGCATCTTTATAACATTTCTTATATATTTTCTGATATCCATTCAATCCATTATTTAAAGTGGATCCAGTTATATTATTTATTCCCAGTATGGTCTATTCATGCGTTATTGCTATATTCATAGACAGAGGGTATACCTATTTGTACCCCAATACAAATTTATATGTCTTCAAAATATTGCTCCTGGAAATGGTGGAAGAAATACTCATGTCACGTGATATACATATACATTTTATCACAGAAATATTCTGGACACAAGAAGCAAAGGTCACACTTTCAATTGTACCAAAGCCTAAATGGAAAGTGAGCATGGATTACTAAAAACATCTATGTCCATGTTGCCTAATGCTCTCAAATGTCAATCCTATTGGTGACTACATATTTGATTCTTCCTAAGATTATATATTCAACCTCAAGCCTGTTGAAAATGTCTAATCCTATCACTCACTTTGTACTTTGCTTGATTTCCTAATGTCTTTATTGATATCTGCTTTCCCTCATATTTTCCCCAGTTCATCATTGTGACTGACTCTTCACATGTGCTGACATTAACACTCACTCTCTAACCGAAACCCTATTGCTAAAGAACTTTTTGTTCAAATCCAATACTCACTCTTCATTCTAAACCTAACTACTACCTTCCTCATCGTACTGAATATCGCTTTTTGACTGGATGTTCTCTTCAACATTCAATCATCCAAGGTACAAGGTCCTATGCCATTGTATATTGATTTATCTGAGACAACTGTGCAGCACATAACTCAAAGCTAAGTATACCACTTAAGGGTCCAATTCCCTTCTAGGCTTCAAATCTTTCCTAATTTTCTGCTTTCATACTTATATTTCACCTATATACTCTTGTAAATATCGAAGGTTGCCAATACCATTATTCATCTCGCAAAATGATTCCTAACCCAAATCAAACATGTTATTAACCCTAAACATACACTGTTCCATCAATATAACTTACAGAAGAGCAGGGACAGAGTTGGTCTTACAATATAGGAATGTAGGTGATCTTCCACCTTCTGAGAACCTCAAAGATCCATGCAGAAATGATCCTTGGAGAAGATTTATGCAGCTATGTTGGACCTGAGAGAGCAATAGAAATCTTCCATGGCAAACAACCTGGTCAGGATGAATTGATGGGTCTAAGTCAGCCTCTCTTTTCTTATTGTAAAGAAGTTGGAAGAAACCAGGCCTGTGTGGAGAGCTGTACCTGGGTGCCTAAGGTTGATATTCCATTCTAACTTCTGAATGTGTCAGAGGATGTTGGGGCAGCCTCCATCTCATGGGACCCTTGGAAGCAACTGTTAGGACAAAGTGGTTTTCAAGGCAGTGACCTCATTCAGTTCCTGAAGGAAGTGACCTCTCCTCACTTCCTTGGTGATTGAATTCTCTGAACTTGGGATCCAGGAAGACAGGCACCCAGAGCCAGTCCCAGTCCTAGTCCCATTGGGCTAACTTGTTTGCTTTTTCCAAGGACAGAGTCAGTCTTTCTTGGTACCTACTGATGTGAGGATGGCCAATTGCCAGCAGAGCTCTGAAGAGGCACCTTCCCTGAGAAAGCAGGTAGTGGCTCACCGCTGTCTCCTGACAACTTCACATAGTTGGCCAAGGAGACCAGATCTGAGAGAGGACAGGCCACTTCGGGGGAACATAATATGGCCCACCAGTCAGAAGACACTCTGGATAGTCACAGACCTACTTGGGGGAAGGACGTGGCTTTGCCGTTGTGGGTGTGAGTTTGTGGTTTTTTTCTCATGTTCTGAGAATAGGTAGGAAAGGCGTTTTTTTCTGGTGTGGAGTGAACTGTTTCTAGTAAGTCCTTTGACATTGTGAGGGTTTCTATGTCTGTGTATCCCACTGTATCCGTGGTTGTAGACATTAGAAAAGAGAATGCATCAATGGATTTGTTTTCTCTAGTAGAAAGCTTCCCCACATTAATACTGCCCAATAGATTAATGGACTTCACTTTGCCTTATGGATGGGCAACACCTACTGTCTTCTTAAGTTACTGTTTTCTTCATGAATTCTGGCCACTCTACAGAATACGCTCATGGTTTTGTGTCCCAGATATGTAACACCACAAGGCTATGTGACATGGCCATGTACTGGATAGCTGAAGAGATTGAGAGCATCTCAGAAAACTCAGATATCAGTGTGACCAGTAAAGTCTCAGTGAAAAAACCCTTCTTGGGCCATTTGCTTACTTGTGTTTCAATTACCCTGAATTTCAGGAAGGTCTTTGCCTCATGTCAACCCTTTGTGAAGCCTGAAGAAAACTGTTTTCATATGGAAATGAATGGGCTTCACCTGTGGCTCTTTGCTTAATTGCTTTGGAATGGGATGTGTCTGAATCAGTCTCTGGTCCTTGTGTGAGGCTGTGACTTAGATTCTCAGCACCCAATGGATCTAAAGAAAAATCCCATGTGCTTCCCAAACCGAAATGGCCAAAAGAGAAGTCATTGTGGATGAATTTTTTTGCCTTCTTGTTTTAGGTTCCTGACCTCCATTAAGTGAGAATAGGGATTCTTTGGATTAAATGAGTTCTTCAAATCCCTGCAGAGGCTTGCCCATATGTGCTTGGGTTTTCTCATGACTCCAAATCACATAAAGAATCTATACCTCACAGCCAGTAGGCCTCAAATTGGAGAAGCGGAACACTTTAACAGCAGGAATATTTGATCACTCCAGGTTCACAGGAGGAGTGTCCAGGCCACCATGATTTTAGGCAAATGAGGGGCAAGTGAGCTTATTTTTTACACTTTCTTAGGCTGTGCCCCTCATAGAAATCTCCAGCCAGAGGTTATGATGAGTGTCTATATGGAAGAAGATGAGGGCCCTGTGGGAGTGTTTTGATTTTAATTGTGGTCATTTTTGTGGTGGTTGGAAGGAATGACTGGTTCCACCTGGGCTTGAACTCTGGCGTGATTCCCCTTAGAGACTGAGTTCTGGAACTGAACTCAGAGAAGTATTGCCATGAATTGTGTTGGGATTTTAGAAGGCCATGCATGAGACTCACCCATGGAAAATGAGATCTAGGCCCAGGGTGTCTTTCCACAAAACAATGGGAACCTCAGCCAGGATATCACATGATTTTATTCTGAAAGATTGGCAGGTATAGTTGAGAGTCAAAACACACATGGACCTCACATTGTAGGCCTCAATTTGCCTGGCTTCATGTGACCTTTTGGCAACTCTTTGAGAAGCCTTGCCTGTGAGTGTTCTCCAGAGCTTTCATTGAAATGAGCTTTCTCAACACGTAATGGTTCCTGAATGATTTGAAACCCACAGTGCCTCCAACTTAATCTTTGAAAAATGGCTAGATAAATACCATGAAATTTTTGAAATTTCCATGACCAGGTGGCACTGGAGAATCTTTGGAAGTCCTGTGGTTGATCATGTGTATACCAGAGAATGCCTTGTTTTACTGGGTTTTATGAAAATGGTGTAGAACAGAGATGCCAGTAATTTGTATCCTGCTGATTAGTGGGCCTAGAGCAGTGGTGGGCAGGTGTGTGATAAAACACCATGGTGGGGCCATGTGGATCGGCCATTGGCTTCCAAATGGATTATGACTGACATAGTGCAGAAATCAGACACTTATATGTAAAGGCATTTTTTATATGGAGAGGTTCAGGTCAATGTTCAGAATCAGTTTACTATGGTTATTGGGGCAAGCTGTGTGGGATAGAAGCCTGGTTGGTGCATTCTCCTGCAGACCCTGACCCACCACACGTGACAGAACTCCCTTCAGCACTGTATCCTAGTAGAACTCCTTGTATTTGGTGAAGCAAATACCAAATTCCCAGTGCAGCAGAAAGAAACACCACGAAAAGTGGAGGATGACCAAATGTCTTCACAGTCCACACGAGGAGACACTTAGCCTCCAGTGGCCACAGTTTACATACAAAGAGAGAATTCAGCACTGCTGCCTCATGGTCATTGGAATATAAGAAACCATGTCTTCCAGGTCACATAGATGCAGACCCATTTTGATGGTCTCACTACAAAGGAAGTTAAAGCTCATGACAACAACATATATTTCAAGTGCCCAACCTCAGAGGCAGTTTTCCAAGAAGTCTTAGGCCAGCAGAGCTCCATGTTTGTGGAGTGTTTACACTGTTCTTTACGTTTGGAAACTCCTCTACCACCACCAAGGTTGTGAACTCCCGAGCATATTCCATTCCAGATATGTATTCACAGATTTTCACACTTTTCTACTCTAATTGTGTCTTACTTGGGCCAAGGTAATATCAAGGCATTGTTCTGAATGTGAGTGGGAAGATTTTTGTGTAGCACATATTTACATACACATTCGATTCATTTTTCAATTTTCTATTTGAAATACTGAAGCCCTGAAACTAACACATACCCTACTATACTCTGACTAATAATTCTAATATGATGGTGAAAAATAACCCAAACAGAATAGAAATACAAGCAGTTCAGAGGAGGCATGGTGTATTGTTACAATTGCCTTTTGCATTATATAGTGTAGGAGTTATAAATCTAGTCATTTTTTTGTTGAAATAGTTCTACATGTGTTTTTAAAATTAACAAATATGTGAATTCCTGTCTCCCTTTCTCTGTAGCCAATTCAGCACATGTATTTTTATATGCACATATAGAATTCTACCTGGTACCACACGTACATACTTGTGAGGTAACTGAATTGGCAGATGCAAATTGTGAGAAAGGATAACTCCTCCTAAATGCTGTTGGAACTGAAAATTCAACCTATGGGTGAGCTTCCTAGTTGAATAACATTATACATTAATCCATGTTCAGTAAAATGAATATTTTTCGATCTGTGGATTATATATATTTCATGATGAATTTCGATTGGCATATATATTGCTACTTTTTTTCTTTTATTGGTTGCTCAAAACATTAAAAATCTCTTGACATATAATATTTCATACATTAGATTCAAGTGGCTTATGAACTCCCATTTTTAGCCCAAATAGAGATTACAGAATCACATCGATTACACATCCACATTTTTACATAATGCCCTATTAGCTACTGTTGTATTCTGCTACCTTTCCTATACTCTACTATCTCCCCTCCCCTTCCTTCCGATCTTCTCTTTTTTCCCCATCTACTGTAATTTATTTCACTCCATGTTTATTTTCCCATTCCACTCACAACAATATGTAATTTTGTGTAACAATGAGGGTCTCCCTCCATTACCATGCAATTTCCCTTTTCTCTCACTTACCCTCCCACCTCATGTCTCTGTTTAAAGTTAATCTTTTCTTCCTGCTATTGCTCCCTGCTCTGTTCTTAGTTGCTCTCATTATATCAAAGAAGACATTTGGTATTTATTTTTTAGGGATTGGCTATCTTCACTAAGCATAATCTGCTCCAGTGCCATCCATTTTTCTGCAAATTTTATGATTTTGTCATTTGTTAGTGCTGCGTAATACTCCATAGTGTATAAATGCCACATTTTTTTATCCATTCATCTATTGAAGGGCATCTGGGTTGGATCCACAGTGTATCAATTGTGAATTGTACTGCTATGAAAATCCATGTGGTAGTATCCCTGTATTACTCTCTTTTAAGGTCTTCAGGGAATAGTCAGAGAAGGGCAATAGCTGAGTCAAATTGTGGTTCCATTCACAGCTTTCCCAGGAATCTCCATACTGCTTTCCAAATTGGCCACACCAGTTTACAGTCCCACCAGCAATGTACAAGAGTATCTTTTACCCCACATCCTTGCCAGCACTTGTTGTTGTTTGACTTCATAATGGCTACCAATTTACTGGAGTGAGATGGTATCTTAGGGTGATTTTGATTTGAATTTCTCTGACTGCTAGAAATGGTGAGCATTTTATTATGTACTTGATGAATGATTGTATGTCCTCCTCTGAGAAGTGTCTGTTCAAGTCCTTGACCCATTTGTTTATTGGGTTATTTGTTATCTTATTGTCTAATTTTTTGAGTTCTTTGTATATTCTGGATATTAGGCCTCTATCTGAAGTGTGAAGAGTAAAAATTTGTTCCCATGATGTATGCTCCTTATTTACCTCTCTTATTCTTTCTCTTGCTGATAAAAAACTTTTCAGTTTAAGTAGTCCCATTTGTTGATTCTTGTTATTAACTCTTGTGCTATGGATGTCATATAAAGGAATTTGGAGCCCGATCCCATAATATGTAGATCAGAGCCAACTTTTTCTTCTATCAGACACAGAGTCTTTGATTTGATATCTAGCACCTTGATCCACTATGAGTTAACTTTTGTGCATGGCGAGAGAAAGGAATTCAGTTTCATTTTGTTGCACATGGATTTCCATTTTTCCCAACACCATTTGTTGAAGATACTATATTTCCTCCATTGCATGCTTTTAGCTCCTTTATCAAATATAAAATAGTTGTAGCTTTTTGGATTAATCTCTGTGTCCTCCATTCTGTACCATTGGTCCACCCGCCTGTTTTGGTACCAGTACCATGCTGGTTTTTTTTAAATTAATTTTATTGTAGGTTGTTCAAAACATTTCATAGTTCTTGATATATCATATTTCACACTTTGATTCAAGTGGGATATGAGCTCCCATTTTTACCCCATATACAGATTGCAGAATCACATCAATTGCACAACCATTGATTTACATATTGCCATTCTGGTGACTGTTGTATTCTGTTGCCTTTCCTATCCTCTACTATCCCCCCTCCCCCTCCCCTCCCCTCTTCTCTCTCTACCTCCTCTACTGTAATTCGTTTCTCCCCCTTATATTTTTCCTCCTTTCCCCTCATTTCCTCTTGTATGTAATTTTGTATACCCCTGAGGGTCTCCTTCCATTTACATGCAATTTTCCTTCTCTCTCCCTTTCCCTCCCACCTCTCATCCCTGTTTAATGTTAATCTTCTTCTCATGCTCTTCGTCCCTACTCTGTTCTTAGTTAATCTCCTTATATCAAAGAAGATATTTGGCATTTGTTTTTAAGGGATTGGCTAGCTTCACTTAGCATAACCTGCTCTAATGCCATCCATTTCCCTCCAAATTCTATGATTTTGTCATTTCTTAATGCAGAGTAATATTCCATTGTGTATAAATGCCACATTTTTTTTATCCATTCTTTTATTGAAGGACATCTATGTTGGTTCCACAGTCTTGCTATTGTGAAATGTGCTGCTATGAACATGGATGTAGCAGTGGCCCTATAGTGTGCTCTTTTTAGGTCTTTAGGGAATAGACCGAGAAGGGGAATAGCTGGATCAAATGGTGGTTCCATCCCGAGCTTTCCAAGAAATCTCCATACTGCTTTCCAAATTGGGTGCACCAATTTGCAGTCCCACCAGTAATGTACAAGAGTACACTTTTCCCGACATCCTCGCCAGCACTTGTTGGTGTTTGACTTCCTAAAGGCTGCCAATCTTACTGGAGTGAGATGGTATCTTAGGGTGGTTTTTATTTGCATTTCTCTGACTGCTAGAGATGGTGAGCATTTTTTCATATACTTCTTGATTGATTGTATGTCCTCCTCTGAGAAATTTCTGTCCAGGTCCTTGGCCCATTTGTTGATTGGGTTATTTGTTATCTCATTGTCTAATTTTTTTAGTTCTTTGTATATTCTGGATATTAGGGCTCTGTCTGAAGTGTGAGGAGTAACGATTTGTTCCCAGGACGTAGGCTACCTATTTACCTCTCTTATTGTTTCTTTTGCTGAGAAAATAACTTTTTAGTTTGAGTAAGTCCCATTTGTTGGTTATAGTTATTAACTGTTGTGCTATGGGTGTCCTATTCAGGAATTTGGATCCCGACCCCACAGTATGTAGATCATAGCCAACTTTTTCTTCTATCAGACGCCATGTCTCTGATTTGATATCAAGTTCCTTGATCCACTTTGAGTTAACTTTTGTGCATGGTGAGAGAAAGGGATTCAGTTTCATTTTGTTGCATATGGATTTCCAGTTTTCCCAACACCATTTGTTGAAGATGCTAGCCTTCTTCCATTGCATGCTTTTAGCCCCTTTATCGAATATAAGATAGTTGTAGTTTTGTGGATTGGTTTCTGTGTCCTCTATTCTGTACCATTGGTCCACCCGCCTGTTTTGGTACCAGTACCATGCTGTTTTTGTTTCTATTGCTCTGTAGTATAGTTTGAAGTCTGGTATAGCTATACCGACTGATTCACACTTCCTGCTTAGCAATGTTTTTGCTATTCTGGGTCTTTTATTTTTCCATATGAATTTCATGATTGCTTTCTCTATTTCTACAAGAAATGCCATTGGGATTTTGATTGGCATTGCATTAAACCTATTGAGAACTTTTGTTAATATCGCCATTTTGATGATGTTAATTCTACCTATCCATGAACAGGGTATATTTTTCCATCTTTTAAGATCTTCTTCAATTCTCTCTTTAGTGTTCTGTAGTATTCATTGTATAAGTCTTACACCTCTTTTGTTAGGTTGATTCCCAAGTACTTTATTTTTTCTGAGGATATTGTGAATGGGGTGGTTGTCCTCATATATATTTTAGAGGATTTGTCGCTGATATACAGGAATGCCTTTGATTTATGCGTGTTGATTTTATATCCTGCCACTTTGCTGAATTCATTTATTAGCTCTAATAGTTTCTTTGTAGACCCTTTTGGGTCTGCTAGGTATAGAATCATGTTATCTGCAAATAGTGATAATTTGAGTTCTTCTTTTCCTATTTTTATGCCTTTTATTTCTTTTGTCTGTCTAATTGCACTGGCCAGTGATTCGAGAACTATGTTGAACAGAAGTGGTAAGAGAGGCCATGTCTGTCTTGTACCAGATTTTAGAGGGAATGCCTTCAGTTTTTCTCCATTCAGAATGATGCTAGGCTGAGGCTTAGCATAGATTTCTTTTACAATATTGAGGTATGTTCCTGTTATCCCTAGTTTTTCTAGAGTTTTGAACATAAAGGGATGCTGTACTTTGTCGAATGCTTTTTCCGCATCTATCGAGATGATCATATGGTTCTTATATTTAAGCCTATTGATGTGGTGAATAACATTTATTGATTTTCGTATATTGAACCAACCTTGCATCCCAGGGATAAATCCTACCTGATCATGGTGCACAATTTTTTTGATATGTTTTTGTATCCGGTTCGCGAGAAGTTTATTGAGCATTTTTGCATCTAGGTTCATTAGAGATATTGGTCTGTAGTTTTCTTTCTTTGGAGTGTCTTTGTCTGGTTTAGGAATCAGGGTGATGTTGGACTCATAGAATGAATTTGGAAGTTCTCCCTGTTTTTCATTTTCCTGAAATAGCTTGAAAAGTATTGGTATTAGTTCCTCTTTAAAGGTTTTGTAAAACTCTGCTGTATACCCATCCGGTCCTGGGCTTTTCTTAGTTGGTAGTCTTTTGATGGTTTCTTTATTTCCTCAGTTGATATTCGTCTGTTTAGGTTGTCAATATCCTCCTAACTCAATCTGGGCAAATCATATGACTTAAGAAATTTATCGATGCCTTCACTATCTTCTAATTTATTGGAGTATAAGGATTCAAAATAATTTCTGATAATCTTCTGTATTTCTGAAGTGTCTGTTGTGATATTGCCTTTTTCATCCCATATGCGAGTAATTTGAGTTCTCTCTCTTCTTCTCTTCATTAGCGTGGCTAAGGGTCTGTCAATTTTATTTATTTTTTCAAAGAACCAACTTTTAGTTTTGTCAATTTTTTCAATTGTTTCTTTTGTTTCAATTTCATTAATTTTTGCTCTGATTTTAATTATTTCTTGTCTTCTACTTTTTTGCTGTTGTTTTGCTCTTCTTTTTCTAGGACATTGAGTTGAAGTATTAGATCATTTATTTGTTGGTTTGTTTCTTTTTTTAAGGAATGAACTCCAAGCAATAAATTTTCCTCTTAGAACTGCTTTCAATGTGTCCCATAGATTCCGATATGTTGTGTCTGTGTTTTCATTTATCTCTAAGAATTTTTTAATATCCTCCTTGATGTCTTCTATAACCCATTTATCATTCAGTAACCTATTTTTCATTCTCCAATTGATGCATGATTTTTCCTTACTTCTTTTATCGTTGATTTTCAATTTCATTTCATTATGTTCAGATAAGATGCATGGTATTATCTCTACTCCTTTCTATTGTCTAAGAGTTGCCCTGTGACATAATATATGATCTATTTTTGAGAAGGATCCAAGTGCTGCTGAGAAAAAAGTGTAACTGCTTGATCTTGGGTGGTATATTCTATATATGTCAATTAAGTCTAGGTTATTAATTATGTTATTGAGTTCTATAGATTCCTTATTCAACTTTTCTTTGTAAGATCTATCCAGTGGTGAGAGAGGTGTGTTGAAGTCTCCCATAATTATTGTATGGTGGTCTATTAGACTCTTGAACTTGAGAAGAGTTTGTTTGATGAACATAGCTGCACCATTGTTTGGGGCATATATATTTATGATTGTGATGTCTTGTTGGTGTATGGTTCCCTTGAGCTGTATGTAGTGTCCCTCTTCATCCCTTTTGATTAACTTTGGCTTGAAATCTATTTTATTTGATATGAGTATGGACACTCGTGCTTGTTTCCGAAGTCCATAAGAGTGATATGATATTTCCCAACCTTTCACCTTCAGTCTATGTATGTCTTTTCCTATCAAATGCGTCTACTGAAGGCAGCATATTGTTGGGTCTTGTTTTGTGATCCATTCTACTAGCCTGTGTCTCTTAATTCGTGAGTTTAAGCCATTAACATTTAGGGTTATTATTGAGATATGGGTTGTTCTTCCAGTCATATTGGTTTATTTATGTTACTAAACATGGTTTGTTTTCCTCTTTGATTATTCCCCCTCTTTACTGTACTCCCTCCCGCTGTTGGTTTTCATTGTTATTTTCCATTTCCTCTTCCTGCAATGTTTTGCCGAGGATGTTTTGAAGAGATGGTTTTCTAGCCGCAAATTCTTTTCACTTTTGTTTATCATGGAAGGTTTTAATTTCATCTTCCATACTGAAGCTTAATTTTGCTGGATACACAATTCTTGGTTGGAACCCATTTTCTTTCAGTGTTTCAAATATGTTATTCAAGGATCTTCTAGCTTTCAGAGTCTGTGTTGAAAGATCAGCTGTTATCCTGATTGGTTTACCCCTAAATGTAATCTGCTTCCTTTCTCTTGTAGCTTTTAAAATTCTCTCCTTATTCTGTATGTTGGGCATCTTCATTATAATGTGTCTAGGTGTGGATCTCTTATGATTTTGCACATTCGGCGTCCCGTAGGCTTCTAGGATATGGGATTCTGTCTCATTCTTCAAGTCTGGGAAATTTTCTCGTATTATTTCATTGAATAGATTGCTCATTCCTTTTGTTTGGAACTCTATACCTTCCTGTATCCCAATGACTCTTAAGTTTGGTCTCTTTATGTTATCCCATATTTCTTGAATGTTCTGCTCATGGTTTCTTAACAGCTTTGCTGAGCTGTCTATGTTCTTCTCCAGTTGAAATACTTTGTCTTCATTTTCTGATGTTCTATCTTCTAAGTGTTCTACTCTGCTGGTAGTATTCTCAATTGAGTTTTTAATTTGGTTTATTGTTTCCTACATTTCCAGGATTTCTGTTTGTTTGTTTTTTATAACCTTGATCTCCCTGTATAATTGATCTTTTGCTTCTTGTATTTGTTTATGTAATTCATTTTCGAAGTGCTCGAAGTGGTCTTTCATTGTCTGATTATGCTGTCTAATGTCTTCCTTGAGACTCCAGATAATCTGAAGCATGTATATCCTGAATTCTTTATCTGACATTCCATCTGCTGCAGATATTACCTTTTCTAAAGTTGAGTTGACCTGCATTGCTTGTGGTCCTTTCTTTCCTTGTCTTTTCATACTGATCGCGTTTCTTTCTGCTTGGTGAAACTGTTTTGTTATTGATTTTCCCCCTATATATTTATATTGCTCTTATATAGTTGCAAAGTCTCCCTCGCAGGCTTTGGCGGTGGTTCTGCCCCTCCTCCAATTGGGGCAATGTGCCTACTACGCCGGCAGGCTGCTGTGCCTCTACTTTCGGTGGGCCTGTTCTTTCGGTGGTCACAGGTTCGCCTCCCTTGCAGGCGTGAGAAGCGGCTCTGCACCTCTGCTGGCCGCTAGGCCTGTTCTGTCTGTCGTTTGCAGGTCTGTTTACCTAACAGGTGCTGGTGGCGGCTCTGCCCCTCCCCCAAACGGGGTGATGTGTCAGACGGCCACTGGGCCTGTTTTATCAGTGGTCACGGTATCGCCTACCTTGCAGGTGGGTGGGGCAGCTGTGCCCCTCTGCAGGTTTCTGGGCCTGACCTGCCGGTGGGTCGCAGGTCATTCATTATTTAGTTCTAGTAGTTTTTGTACACCTTTTTGTGTCTTCTATGTATAGAATAATGTCACCCGAAAATAGTGATAATTTGCGTTCTTATTTTCCTATTTTTATGCCTTTTATTTGTTTAGTATGTCTAATTGCTCTGGCCAGTGTTTCGAGAACTATATGGAATAGAAGTGGTGAGAGAGGGCATCCCTGTCTTGTTCCAGATTTTAGAAGAAATGCCTTCAATTTTTCTCCATTCATAATGATGCTAGCCTGAGGCTTAGCATAGATAGCTTTTACAATGTCGAGGTAACTTCCTGTTATCCCTATTTTTTCTAATGTTTTGAACATAAAGGGATGCTGTACTTTGTCAAATGCTTTTTTTGCTTCTATCGAGATGATCATATGGTTCTTATCTTTAAGTCTATTGATGTGGTGAATAACATTTATTGATTTCCGTATATTGAACCATCCTTGCATCCCAGCTATGAATCCTACTTGATCATGGTGCATAATTTTTTTGATGTGCCTTTGTATTCGATTCACCAGAGTTTTATTGAGGATTTTTGCATGTAGGTTCATCAGATATATTGGTCTGTAGTTTTCTTTCTTTGAGGTGTCTTTTTCTGATTTCGGAATCAGCGTGATGTTGGCCTCATAGAATGAATTTGGAAGAGCTCCCTCTTTTTCTCTATGCTGAAATAACTTGAAAAGTATTGGTATTAAATCTTCTTTAAATGTTTTGTAAAACTCCGCTGTATAGCCATCCGTTCCTGGGCTTTTCTTGGTTTGTAGTCTTTTGATTGCTTCTTCTGTTTCATCCATTGACATTGGTCTGTTTAAATTGTGTGTATCCTTCTGACTCAGTCTGGGAATATCATATGACTTAAGAAATTTATCGATGTCTTCACTATATTCTATTTTATTGGAATATAGGTTTTCTAAATAATTTCTAATTGTCTTCTGTATTTCGGAAGCATCTGTTGTAATATTGCCTTTTTCATCCCATATGTTAGTAATTTGAGTTCTCTCTCTTCTTCTCTTCATTAGCATGCCTAAGGGTCTGTCGAACATATTTATTTTTTCGAAGAACCACCTTTTAGTTTTGTTAATTTTTTCAATAGTTTCTTTTGTTTCAATTTTGTTGATTTCTGCTCTGATTTTAATTATTTCTTGCTTTCTGCTACATTTTTTGTTGTTTTGCTCTTCCTTTTCTAGGGCTTTGAGTTGAAGTGTGAGCTCATTTATTTGTTCGTTTTTACTTTTTTTCAGGAATGACCTCCAGGCGATGAATTTCCCTCTTAAAACTGCTTTCATTGTGTCCCATAGATTCTGATATATTGTGTCTGTATTTTCATGTATCTCTAAGAATTTTTTGATTTCCTCCTTTATATCTTCTGTAACCCACTGATCATTCAGTAACATATTGTTCATTTTCCATGTGATGTAGGATTTTTCCTTCCTTTTTTTATCATTGGTTTCCAGTTTCATTCCATTATGATCAGAAAAAATTCATGGTATTATCTCAACCCCTGTATATTTACTGAGGGTTGCCCTATGACATAATATATGGTCTATTTTTGAGAAGGATCCACGTGCTACTGAGAAAAAAGTATATCCACTTGATGATGATTGATATATTCGATATATGTCAGTTAAGTCTAGGTTATTGATTGTGATATTGAGTTCTATAGTTTCTTTATTCACTTTTGTTTGGAGGATCTGTCCAATGGTGAGAGAGGTGTGTTGAAGTCACCCATAATTATTGTGTTGTGGTCTATTTCATTCTGGAACTTGAGGTGAATTTGTTTTTTGAACATTGCAGCACCATTATTTCGTGCATAAATATTGATAATTTTTATGTCTTGTTGATGAATGGTTCCTTTTAACAGTATATAATGTCCTTTCTTATCCCTTTTGATTAAATTAGTCTTGAAGTCGATTTTATTCGATATGAGCATGGCCACCCCTGCTTGCTTATGGGGAGCGTTGCATGGTATATTTTTTCCAAAACTTGCACCTTCAGCCTGTGTATGTCTTTTCCATTCAGATGTGCCTCCTGGAGGCAATATATTGTTGGATTCATTTTTAATCCAAGTTACCAGCCTATGTCGCGTTATTGGAGAGTTTAAGCCATTAACATTTAGAGTCACTATTGATATATGGTTTGTACTGCCGCTCATGATTGATGATTCATCTTTTTTTTTTTAATTTAGTTTGTTTCTCCATGATTAGCTTTTCCCCCACCCTCAGTCATTACTGAGGCACTTCCCACTGATGGTTTTGGTTGTTGATTTTCATTTCTTCTTCGTGTATTGTTTTGCTCAAGATGCTTTGCAATGCTGGTTTTCTGGCTACAAATTTTTTTACCTTTTGTTTATCATGAAATATTTTTATTTCATCGTCATACCTGCAGCTTAATTTTGCTGGATACAGAATTCTTGGTTGGCATTCATTGTCTTTCAGTGTTTGAAATACGTTGCTCCAGGATCTTCTCGCTTTCAGCGACTGTGATGAAAAATCCATTCTCAACCTTATTGGTTTACCCCTTAATGTAATCTGCCTCCTTTCTCTTAGAGCTATTAATATTTTCTCTTTGTTTTGTATATTGGATATCTTCATAACAATGTGTCTGGGTGTTGGTCTACTGTGATTTTGTGTTCTCCGTGTCCTGTAAGCATGTCCAATTTGTATATCTATTTACTATGTATTTCTGGAAATATTTCTGTAATTATTTCATTCAATAGATTACTAATTCCCTTGGTTTGAATCTGTGTACCTATCCAGATGACTCATTAATTTTTTTTTTATGTTATCCCATATCTCTTGGATGTTTTACTCATGATTTTTTACCAGCCTTTCTGTGTTGGCTAGATTCATTTCAAGATGATATATTTTGTCTTCATTATCTGACATTCTGTCTTCTACTTGCTCCACAGTGTTAGTGATACTCTCAATTGACTTTTTAATTTGGTTTATCATTTCCTTCATTTCTAGAATTATTGTTTGATTTTTTTAAAATCTCTATCTCCTGATAAAGATGCATAACTTCTTCTTTTATCTGTTTATGTAATTCATTTTCAATGTGTTCTTTCACTGTTTGGATTTGCTGTCTCGTATCCTCTTTAAGTTTCAATTCCATCTGTCTAAGGTATTCCTTGAGTTCTTTATATGACCATTTTTCTGATGACTATAGGTCCTCCTGAATATTTTGGCTGTCCTTCGTTGTTTGTACTTATTTTCTTCCTTGATTTTTTGTGCTGCTCATGTTACTTCTTGCTCTGTTTGACTGTTGAGTTACTGCTTACTCTTATAAATTTATTTGATGCTTGGAAGAAAAGATATTAGAAAGAAAGGGAAGAAGTCACTAAAGAGAATGAGAGTAGGCAGGTAGAATTCGAGGAAGGGGAAATCAGAAAATTGAAAAGAAATGATAAGACAAAAGAAAAAATAGAAAAGAAAGAAAGAAAGAAAAAAATTTAAAAATAATGATCATTTAAAAGATGTAAATTAAAGTTTAAAATAATAATAATAATAAAATAAAAATATTTAAAAAATGAAAACATATTAAAAAGTTAAAGTACAACAACAAAAAATATGAATTTACATAAAGAATCTAAACCCCACACTCAGTAGGCCTCAAGTTGGAGAAGTAGAGCAGTATTAACGCCAGGCCTATTTTTTCACTTCTGTTTCACAGGAAGGCAGTCCAGGCAACCCTGATGTTAGGCAAATGAGGGGCAAGGGAGCTTATTTTGGACACGGACGTGGGCTGTGTACCTCATGGAAACCTCCAGCCGGAGGTTATGATGAGTGTCTACATGGAAGAAGATGAGGGCCATGTTGGGGTGTTTTGGTTTTAACTGTGAACATTTGTATGGCGGTAGGAAGAGATGACTGGGTACACCTGGGCTTGAACTCTTGTGTGATTCAACATAGAGACTGAGTTCTGGAATTGACCTCAGAGAAGTATTGCCATGGATTGTGTTGGGCTTTTAGAAGGCCATGCATGAGAGTCGCCCTTGGAAAGTGAGATCTACGCCCAAGTTGGCTTTCCACAGAGCAAAGGGAATCTCAGCCAGGATATCACATGATTTTATTCTGAAAGACTTGGCAGCCATAGTTGAGAGTGAAAACACACATGGACCTCACATTGTAGACCTCAATGGGCCTGGCTTCATGTGACCTTTTGGCCACCCTTTGGGAAGCCTTGCCTCTGAGAGTTCTCCAGAGCTTTCATTGAAGTGAGCTTACTCAACATTTAATGGTTAATGAATGAATTGAAACCCACAGTGCCTACAACTTCTTCCTTGAATAATGGCTAGATGAATACCATGAAATTTTTGAAATTCCCAAGACTAGGTGTCACAGGAGAACCTTTGGATGTCCTCTAGCTGATCATGAGAATACAAGACATTGCCTTTATTGACTGGGTTTCATGAAAATGGTGTATAACAGAGATGCAAGTAAGTTGGAACCTGCTGAGTAGTGTTCCTAGAGCCGTGGTGGGCAGGTGTGTGATAAAATATCTCTGGTGTGGCCATGTTTATCTGCCATTGGTGTCCAAATAACTTGTGACTGACATTTTGCAGCCAGTAGACCCTTATATGTAAAAGAATCTTGTTATATGGAGAGGTTTCAGGGCAATGTTCAGAATCAGGTTGCTATGGTCAATGTTGCAAGCTATGTGGGATAGAAGCCTGGTTGGTGCATTCTCCAACAGAACCCAACCCACCACAACTGAAAGAACTCCCTACAGCACTGTGTCCCAGTTGAACTCTTTTTATTTCATGAAGCAAATACCACACTCCTAGTGCAAGAGCAAAAAACACCACAAAGAGTGGAGGATGACCAAATGGCTTCACAGTCCAGATGAGGAGACACTTGCCCTCAGTGGCCACAGTTTACCTACAAAGAGAAAATTCAGCACTGCTGCCTCATGTTCATCGGAAAATAAGAAACCATGTCATCCATGTCACATAGATGCAGACCCAGCTTTGATGGTCTCACTACAAAGGAAGCTAATGCTCCTGACAACAAAATATATTTCAAGTGCTCACCCTCAGAGGTAGTTTCTCCAGATGTTAGGCCAGCAGAGCTTCATGTTTGTGGAGTGTTTACCCTGTCCCTTACTTTTGGAAACTCCTCTACCACCTCCAAATTTGTGAACTCCTGAGCATTTTCTATAACAGGAATGTATTCACAGATTTTCTAACTCTTCTCCTCTAATTGTGTCTTACATGGGGCGAAGGTAATGCCAAGGCATTGTTCTGAATGAGAGTGGGAAGATTTTTGTGTAGCACATATTTGCATACACATTGGATACATTTTCCAATTTTCCATTCGAAATACTGAATCCCTGACACTAACAAATTCCCTTCTAGACTTTTACTTCTAATCTTAATATGATGGAGAAAAATAACCCAAACAAAATAGAAATACAAGAGGTTCACAGGAGGCATGGTGTATAGTTGGACTTGCCTTTCCTATGATAAATGGTAGGTGCTATAAATCTAGCAAATTTTTATTGAAACAGTTCTTTATGTGTTTTAAAAGTTAACAAATATGTGAATAACTGTCTCCCTTTCTCTGTAGTCTATTCAGCACATGTATTTTTTTATGCACATATTGAATTCTACCTGGTATCACACATACATTTTGTGAGGTGGCTGACTTGGCAGATACAAACTGTAAGAAAAGATCACTCCTACTAAACGCTGTTGGAACTGAAAATTCAACATATGGGTCAGCTTTCTAGTTGAACAACATAAATTGATGTTCAGGAAAATGAGTATTTTTGGATCTGTGGATGATATATATTTCATGGTGAATTTCAATTGGCATACATAATGCTACTTTTTAATGTCTCTCTCTGTGTGTGTATCTATCTATCTATCTATCTATCTATCTATATATATGTATTCACTCTCCAGATTTTTCAAAATATGAAATGTATTTGTCTTATTTTACACTCCCTAAATTCATTCATATTTATGTATGTGGATTTATAATCAACTTTTCACAAGTTTATTCTCAGAAATGTTCATCCACCTGAAATACATATTCGTTTCCAGTACTGAAAACTAACTTCAGGGGATCATATGATGGCAGCGAAAGGAGTGCATCAACCCCATATACAGCATCACTGTGCAATAGAATGACGAATTTCCAGCAAAATTTGGGTGCTCCAAAACCTAGTGGAAGTATTTCCATCTCATGAGGATTAGCTACGGGGCTCAAACGTGAGTGATTTGTCCGCATAGAGCGTCATGCTGCTTATTCAGCAAATCGCCCTGCGGCTAGAGTCTGTGGCGCATGCTGGCAAACAATGAGATAGCAACACAAATATTCAGTGGTGCGGATTCTGTGGGCTCCAGCCAGCTGTACAATCACTGTGCTCATTGCTGAATTCTGGGTTTGAGACCGGGGAAGGACGCGGTCCAATTCGGTTTTCCACACCAGTCAGACCACAGAGGAAGCCAGGGGCCACCATCTTGGAGAGCTGACGTCACCATTCCTGTTTTCAACTCATAGCAGCTCATTCAGCTATAGAATAGGTAATCTCAGGCTGCCATTCGCCTGTGTCTCGGAGACAAATTACTCAGGCCTGTTCCTATCAGAACATACACCAAGCCCAGAGCGGCCGAATTCTGGCTCCTGGAACTGATCAGGCCCAGGGCTAAAGAACCCGCGGAAACTCCTTCTCGGTCTAGGTCTTGCTGAATACTGTGGAGGTAAATACCTATCTAGCCTTCATAGGCAGTGGCAACAGGATTGAGACGGGGCTTGTGAGGGCTGGTCAGGACTCACCCATTGCTTTGGTCATCCGGCAAAGGGAACGAAATGCTGCCATTCGCATGGGATACCAACATGTTAGAGATCTGATGTCATCACAAAGTGGTGGAGGAGATAACTTCATCGATACCAGCGGTGACAGAAACAGTTGGTCTCCTGGTAAAAAAAGTGAGTCACAAACACCCGAGTCTCTCTCACTTTGTCTTCAAGCCAGAGGGGCAGAGCAGAGCCGCCGCCCATGCCCGGCACAGGCCCAGCGACCTGCAGGCGTGGTAGTCATGTCATCCCAATTGGAGTAGGGGCAGAGCAGAGCCACCGCCTATGCCCAGAACAGGCCCAATGACCCGCTGGTGTGGTAGACACGGCACCCCTATTGGAGTAGTGGCAAAGCAGAGCCTTCTCCCGCGCCCAGTACAAGCCCAGCGGCCCACCAGCGTGGTTGTTAGGTCACCCCAATAGGAATAGGGGCAGAGCAGAGCCACTGCCCAAAACAAAACAGTTTCAACAAGCAGAGAGAAACGCGAGCAGTATGAAAAGACAAGGAAATAAAGGACCACAAGCAATGCAGGTCAACACAACTTTAGAAGAGGTAATAGCTGCATCAGATGGAATGTCAGATAAAGAATTCAGGATACTCATGCTTTAGATGATCTGGAGTCTCAAGGAAGACATTAGACAACAAAATCAGACAATTAAAGATCACTTCGACAATGAATTACATAAACAAATCCAATAAGCAAAAGATCAAATATATAGGGAGATAGAGGTTGTAAAAACAAACAAACAGAAATCCTAGAATTGCAGGAAGGAATAATCCAACTTAAAAACTCAATTGAGAATACTACCAGGAGAGTAGAACACTTAGAACATAGAACATCAGACAATGAAGACAAAGTATTTCAACTTGAAAAGAACATAGACCACTCAGCAAGACTGTTAAGAAACCACGAGCAGAATATCCAAGAAATATGGGATAACATAAAGAGGCCAAACTTAACAGTCATTGGGATACAGGAAGGTATAGAGGTCCAAACCAAAGGAATGAGCAACCTATTCAATGAAATAATACGAGAAAACTTCCCAGACTTGATAAATAAAACAGAATCCCAAGTCCTAGAAGCCTACAGAACGCCGAATGTGCAAAATCATAAGAGAGCCACAACTAGACACATTATAATGAAGATGCCCAACAAACAGAAAAAAGAGAGAATTTTAAAAGCTACAAGAGAAAGGAAGCAGATTACGTTTAAGGGTAAACCAATCAGGATAACAGCTGATCTTTCAACACAGACTCTGAAAGCTAGAAGATCCTGGAATAACATATTTCAAACACTGAAAGAAAATGGGTTCCAACCAAGAATTGTGTATATAGCGAAATTAAGCTTCAGTATGGAAGATGAAATTAAAACCTTCCTCGATAAACAAAAGTGAAAAGAATTTGCAGCTAGAAAACCATCTCTTCAAAACATCCTCGGCAAAACATTGCAGGAAGAGGAAATGGAAAATAACAATGAAAACCAACAGTGGGAGGTAGGACATTAAAGGGGGGAAAATAATCAAAGAGGAAAACAAACCATGTTTAGTAACATAAATAAACAAATATGGCTGGAAGAACAACCCATATCTCAATAATAACCCTAAATGTTAATGGCTTAAACTCACCAATGAAGACACACTGGCTAGTAGAATTGAACAAAAAACAAGACCCAACAATATGCTGCCTACAGGAGATGCATTTGATAGGAAAATGCATACATAGACTGACGGTGAAAGTTTGGGAAAAATCATATCACTCATATGGACTTCGGAAACAAGCAGGAGAGTCCATACTCATATCAAATAAAATAGATTTTGAGCCAAAGTTAATCAAAAGGGATAAAGAGAGACACTACATACTGCTCAAGGGAACCATACACCAACAAGAGACAGCAATCATTAATATATATGCCCCAAACAATGGTGCAGCTATGTTCATCAAACAAACTCTTCTCAAGTTCAAGAGTCTAATACACCACAATACAGTAATCATGGGAGACATGAACACACCTCTCTCACCACTGGACAGATCTTCCAAACAAGGAATAAGGAATAAGGAAACTATAGAACTCAATAACACAATTAATAACCTAGACTTATTTGAGATATGTAGAATATAACACCCAACATCAAACAGTTACCTTTTTTTCTCAGCAGCACATGTATCCTTCTAAAAAATGATCATATATTATGTCACAGGGCAACTCTTAGACAATATAAAGGAGTACAGATAATACCATGCATATTATCTGATCATAATGGAATGAAACTAAAAATCAATGATAAAAGAAGGAAGGAAAAATCATGCATCACTTGGAGAATGAACAATAGGTTACTGAGTGATCAATGGGTTATAGAAGACATCAAGGAGGAAATTTAAAAATTCTTAGAGATAAATGAAAACACAGACACAACATATCGGAATCTATGGGACACATTGAAAGCAGTTCTAACAGGAAAATTCATTGCTTGGAGTTCATTCCTTAAAAAAAGAAACAACCAACAAATAAATGATCTCATACTTCATCTCAAAATCCTAGAAAAAGAAGACGAAAGAAACAGCAAAAGAAGTAGAAGGCCAGAAATAATTAAAATCAAAGCTGAAATTAATGAAATTGAAACAAAAGAAACAATTGAAAAAACTTGACAAAAGTAGAAGTTGGTTCTTTGAAAAAATAAATAAAATTGACAGACCCTTAGCCATGCTATGAAAGAGAAGAAGAGAGAACTCAAATTACTAGCATAAGGGATTAAAAAAGAAAATATCACAAGAGATATTTCTGAAATACAGAAGATAATCAGAAATTATTTTTAATCCTTATACTCCAAACAAATAGAAGACAGTGAAGGCATCGATAAATTTCTTAAGTCATATGATATGCCCATATTGAGTCAGGAGGATATAGACAACATAAACAGACCAATATCAATTGAGGAAATAGAAGAAACCATCAATCCACTACCAACTTAGAAAAGCCCAGGACCGTATGGGTATACAGCAGAGTTTAACAAAACCTTTAAAGAGGAACAAATACCAATATTTTTCAAGGTGTTTCAGGAAATTGAAAAAGAGGGAGATTCTTCCAAATTCATTCTACGAGGCCAAGATCACCCTGATTCTTACACCAGACAAAGACACTTCAAAGAAAGAAAACTACAGACCAATATCTCTAATGAACCTACACGAAAAAATCCTCAATAAAATTCTGGCGAATTGGATACAAAAACATATCAAAAAAATTGTGAATCCTGATCAAGTAGGATTCATCCGTGTGATGCAAGGCTGGTTCAATATACGGAAATCAATAAATGTTATTCACCACATCAATAGACTTAAAAATAAGAACCATATGATCATCTCGGTAGATGCAAAAAAAACATTCTATAAAGTACAGCATTCTGTTATGTTCAACACTCTAGAAAAACTAGTGATAAGAGGAACATACCTCAATATTGTAAAAGCAATCTATGCTAAGCTTCAGGCTAGCATCATTCTGAATGGAGAAAAATTGAAGGTATTCTCTCTAAAATCTGGAACAAGACAGGGATGCCCTCTCTCACCACTTCTGTTCAACATTGTTCTCGAAACACTAGCCAGAGCAATTAGACAGACGAAAGAAATAAAAGGCGTAAAAATTGGAAAAGAAGAACTTAAATTATCAGATCACATGATTCTATGTCTAGCAGTCCCAAAAGGGTCTACAAAGAAACTAATAGAGCTAATAAATGAATTCAGCAAAGTGACAGGATATAAAATCAACATGCATAAATCTAAGGCATTCCTGCATATCAGCGACAAATCCTCTGAAATAGAAATGAGGACAACTACTCCATACACAATATCCTAAAAAAAAATAATAATAATTAGGAATCAACCTAACAAAAGATGTGAAAGTCTTATACAATGAAAACTACAGAACCCTAAAGAGAGAAATAGAAGAAGATCTTAGAAGATGTAAAAATATATCCTGTTCATGGATAGGCAGAACTAATATCATCAAAATGGTGATATTACCAAAAGTTCTCAATAGGTTTAATGCAATGCCAATCAAAATCCAAACGGAATTTTTTCTAGAAATAGAGAAAGCAATCATGAAATTCATATGGAAAAATAAAAGACACAGAATAACAAAAACAACACTAAGCAGGAAGTGTGAATCAGGCGGCATAGCGATACCAGACTTCAAACTATACTACAGAAAAATAGTAACAAAAATACCATGGTAATGGTACCAAAACAGGCAGGTGGACCAATGGTTCAGAATAGAGGACACAGAAACCAAGCCAGGAAACTACAACTATCTTATATTTGATGGAGGGGCTAAAAGCATGCAATGAAGGAAAATAGCATCTGCAAAAAATGGTGCTGGGAAAACTTGGAATCCATATGTAACAAAATGAAACTGAATCCCTTTCTCTCGCCATGCACAAAAGTTAACTCAAAATGGATCAAGGAGCTTGATATCAAATCAGAGACATGGCGTCTGAGAGAACAAAAAGTTGGCTACAATTTACATACTGTGGGGTCGGGCTCCAAATTCCTGAATAGGACACACATAGCACAAGAGTTAATAACTAGAATCAACAAATTGGACTTACTCAAACAAAAAAGTTTTTTATCACCAAAAGGAACAATAAGAGAGGTAAATAGGGAGCCTAAATCCTGGGAACAAATCTTTACTCCTCACACTTCAGATAGAGCCCTAATATTCAGAGTATACAAAGAACTCAAAAAAATAGACAATAAGATAACAAATAACCCAATAAACAAATGGGCCAAGAACCAGAACAGACACATCTCAGAGAAGTACATACAATCAAAAAACAAGTACATGAAAAAATGCTCACCATCCCCAGCAGTCAGAGAAATGCAAATCAAAACCACCCTAAGATACCATCTCATTCCAGTAAGATTGGCAGCCATTATGAAGTCAAACAACAACAAGTGCTGGTGAGGATGTGGAGAAACAGGTACACTTGTACATTATTGGAGGCACTGCTAATTGGTAGAGCCAATTTGGAAAGCATTATGGAGATTTCTTGGAAAGCTGTGAATGGAACTACCATTTGACCCAGCTATTCCTCTTCTCGGTCTATTCCCTAAAGACCCTAAAAGAGCATGCTACAGGGACACTGCTACATTGATGTTCATAGCAGCACAATTCACAATAGCAAGACTGTGGAACCAACCTAGATGCTGTTCAATAGAAGAATGGATAAAAAAAATGTGGCACTTATACACAATGGAGTATTACTCTGCTTTAAAAAATGACAAAATCATAGAATTTGCAGGAAAATAGATGGCATTAGAGCAGATTATGCAAAGTGAAGCTAGCCAATCCCTAAAAAACAAATGCTAAATGCCTTCTTTGATTAAAAGGAGAGTAACTACGAACAGAGTAGGGATGAAGAGCATGAGAAGAAGATTAATATTAAATAGGGATGAGAGGTGGGAGAGAAAGGGAGAGGGAAGGGAAATTGCATGGAAATGGAAGTAGACCCTCAGGGTTATACAAAATTACATAAAAGAGGATGTGAGGGGAAAGGGAAAAATAATACAAAAGGGAGAAATTTATTACAGTAGAGGGGGTAGAGAGAGGAGAGGGGAAGAGAGCGGAGGGGAGGAGGGATAGTAGAGGATAGGAAAGGCAGCAGAATACAATAGACACTAGTATGGAAATGTGTCAATCAATTGATGTGTAACTGATGTGATTCTGCAATCTGTATACGGGGTAAAAATGGGAGTTCATAACCCACTTGAATCAAAGTGTGAAATATGATATATCAAGAAATAAATAATGTTTAGAACAACCATAAAAATTAAAAAAAAAAAAGAAAACTAACTTCGGTGAATGAGGCACGCGAATCCTAATATTTCTACAGTAACTGACCAAGTTTAACATCAATGCAAGTAGATTCCAATGGACATGATGTGTATTTTTACGTTAATTTTTATTCAAAACTGGTACAATTTCATCAGTTTATGCACATCATAGGATATATATTTCATAAAAAATTTAGCAAATTTATAGGCATTTGTTTCACTTTCAATCACTTCCTGCTTCAAAACACATGTATTCCTCCATATTTCTTGACTGGTCTTTGCATGAGAATTCTTTCCGAACACATTATTTTCGATTTCCATAATCACTTTTGAAGCAAACTTCACACACTCTTCATGATAAATCAAAACACTAATATTACCATTAGATGTATAACTGGTTGGAATGAATGAATATATATCAATATAAGATTTATTGTATATTTTCAGATATCAATTCAATCCATTATTTAAAGTTGGAACCAGTTATATTATTTATTCACAGTATGGTGTATTCATGCTTAATCTCTATATTCATGGACACAGGGTACACCTCTTTGTACCCCCAATACAAATTTTACGTCTTCAGTATATTGCTCCCAGAAATGGTGGTAGAAATACTCATGTCACCTGATCTACATATAGATTTTATCACAGTAATATTCTGGACAAAAAATGTAAAGGTCACACTTATGATTGTACCAAAGACTAAATGGAAAGCGATCATGGATTACTAAAAACATCCTTGTCCAGGTTGCCTAATGCTCTCAAATGTCAATCCTATTGGTTACTACATATTTGTTTCTTCCTAAGATTATATATTCAAACTCAACCCTGGTGAAAATGTCTACTCCTATCACTCACTTAATACTTTGCCTGATTTCATAATGTCTCTATTGTTATCTGCTTTTCTACATATTTTCCCAATTTCATCATAGTGACTGACTCTTCATATGTGCTGACATTTACATTCACTCTCTATCCGAAACCCTATAGCTAAAGAATTTTTAGTCCCAATCCTACACTCACTCTTCTTCCTAAACCTACCGACTATCTTCCTAATTCTACTGACTATCCCTTTGGATTGGATGTTCTCTTCTACATTCAAACATCCAAGGTACAAGGTCCTATGCCATTGTATATCAAATTGTCTGAGACATCTTTGCAGAATATAATTCAAAACTAAGTATCCCAATTAAGGGCCCAATGCCCTTCTGGGCTTCAAATCATACCTAGATTTTTGTTTTCATACTTATATTTCACCTCAATATTCTTGTAAATATCGCAGGTTCCCAATACCATTATTTATCACACAGAATGATTGCTAACCCAAATCGAACCTGTTATTAAGCCTAAACATACACTGTTTCCTCAATCTCATTTTACAGAAGAGCAGGGATAGAGTCGTTCTTACAATACAGGAAAGTAGGGGACATTCCACCTGCTGAGAACCTCAAAGGTCCATTCAGAAATGATACCTGGAGAAGATGTAGGCAGCTATGAAGGACCTGAGAGAGCAAAAGTCATCTTCCATGGCAAACAACCTGGTCAGGATGAAGGGATGTGTCTGAATCAGCCTCTCTCTTTTTATTGTAGAGAAGATGGACCAAACCAGGCCTGTGTGGAGAGCTGGTGCTGGGTGCCTATGGTTGACATACCATTCTACCTTGTGAAAGTGTCACAGGAAGTAGGGGCAGCCTCCATCTCATGGGACACTTGGAAGCAACTGTTAGGACAAAGTGGTTGCCAAGGCAGTGACCTCATTCAGTTCCAAAGAAAGTGATATACCTCATTTCCTTGGTGATGGAACTCTCTGAACTTTGTATCCAAGAATCCAGGCACCCCGAGGCAGCCCCAGTCCAGTGGACTCACTTGTTTGGATTTACCAAGGACAGAGTCAGTCTTTCTTGGTACCTACCGATGTGAGGATGGCCAAATGCCAGGAGAGCTCTGAAGAGGGACCTTTCCAGAAGAAGCAGGTAGTGGCTCACCCCTTTTTCTTGACAACTTCACAGAGTTGGCCAAGGAAACCAGATCTGAGAGAGGTCAGGCCATGTTCTGAGAATAGGTAGGAAAGTTGGTTTGTTTGGTTTGGAGTGGATTGTTTTTAGTAAGTCGTTTGACCAGGCGAGTGTTTCTATGTCTGTGTATCCCACTGTGTCCATTGTTGTAGACATTAGAAAAGAGAATGCATTAATGGATGCGTCCAGTCTACTATAAATCTTCCCATAATTCAACCTGCCCAATTTATGAATGGACTGCAGCTTGTCTTATCGAGAGGCAACACATTCTATCTTCCTAAGTTCCTGTTTTCTTCCTGAATTCTGGCCACTCTCCAGAATAGGCTCATGGTTTTGTGTCCAAGATATGCACCACTACAAGCTCTGTGACATGGCCATGTACTGGATAGCGGAAGAGAATGGCCAGCCTTTCAGAAAACTCAGATATCAGTGTGAACAGAAATGTCTCAGTGGAAAAACCCCGCTTTGGGCCTTTTGCTTACCTATTGTTCTGTTGCACTGAATGTCAGGAAAGACTTGGTCTCAGGCCACCCCTTTGTGAAGCCTGAAGAAAGAGTTTTCAAATGGAAATGAATGGGCATCACCTGTGGCTCTTTGCTTAATTGCTTTGTAAAGGGATGTGGCTGAATTAGCCTCTTGGCCTGTGTGTGGCTGTGTCTTACATTCTCAGCACCTGATGGATCTAAAGAATGATCCCATGTGTGCATCAAAAACCATAATGGCAAAAAGATCAGTCTCTTGCCTTCCTCTGTTAGGTTCCTGACCTCTGTCAAGTGACAAAATGGATTCTTTGGGTCAAAAGAGTTCCTCAAAGCCCTGCAGAGGTGCTTGGGGTTTCGCATGACTCCAAATCACAAAGAATCTATACCTGAAAATTAGTAGGCCTCAAATTGGAGAAACAGAGCATTATTAATGACAGGCTTATTTGATCACTCCTGGTTCACAGGAAGGGTGTCCAGGCCACCCTGACTTTAGGCAAATGAGGGGCAAGTGAGCTTATTTTGGACACTTTCTTGGGCTTCGCCCCTCATGAAAATCTTCAGCCAGACATTATGATGAATGACAATATGTAAGAAGATGAGGGCCATGTGGGAGTCTTTTCGTTTTAATTTTGGTCATTTGTGTGGCGGTTGGAAGAAATGACTTTGTCCACCTGGGCTTGAACTCTGGTGTGATTCCCCTTAGAGACTGAGTTGTGGAACTGACCTTAGAGAAGTATTGCATTGAATTTTGTTGGGATTTTAGGAGGCCACGCATAAGAGTCACCCTTGGAACTGAGATCTAGGCCCAGCGTTGCTTTCCACAGATTTTTCAATTTCTGAAAAAAGTGACCTCACCTCACTTCCTTGGTGATGGAACTCTCTGATCTTGGGATCCAGGAATTCAGGCAAAAGAGCCAGGGCCAGTTCCAGTCCGAGTGGTCTCATTTGTTTGGATTTACCAACGACAGAGTCAGTCTTTCTTAGTACCTACTCATGTGAGGATGGCCAAATGGCAGGAAATCTCTGAAGAGGGGCCTTTCCTGAGAAAACAGGTAGTGGCTCACAGCTGGCTCCTGACAATTAAATAGAGTTGGCCATGGAGTCCAAATCTGAGACAGGAGTGTCCATTTCGGGGGAACATAGTATGGCCCATAAGTCAGAGGACACTCAAGATAGTCAAAGACCTACTTGACAGAAGGAGGTGCCTTTGTAGGTTTGGTTGTGGTTTTGTGGTTTTGTCTCATGTTCTGAAAATAGGCAGGGAAGTCGGTTTGTTTGGTTTGGAGTGAACTGTTTCTAGTAAGTCGTTTGGCAAGGCGAGTGTTTCTATGTCTGTGTATCCCACTGTTATCTATGGTTGTAGACATTAGAAAAGATATTGGATCAATGGATATGTCCTGTTTAGTAGAAAGCTTCCCAGAATTCATCCTGCACAATTTATGAATGGACTACGGCTTGCCTTATCAATTGGCTACACCTGCTATCTTCCTAAGTTCCACTTTTCTTCCTGAATTCTGGCCACTCTCTAGAATAGGCTCATGGTTTTTTGTGCAAGATATATACCACCTCCAAGCTCTGTGACATGGCCATGTACTGGATAGCTCAAGGGAATGGCGAGCATCACAGAAAACTCAGAAATCACTATGACCATTAAAGACTCAGTGGAGAAACCCTGCTTTGGGCCTTTTGGTTACCTATTGTTCTGTTGCCCTAAATGTCAGGAAGGTCTTTGCCTTAGGCCACCCCTTTGTGAAGCCTGAAGAAAACAGTTTTCAAATGGAAATGAATGGGCATCACCTGTGGCTCTTTGCTTAATTGCTTTGAAAAAGATGTGTCTCATTCAGACCATTGGCCCTGTGTGAGGCTGTTGCTTAGTTTCTCATCACCTGATGGATCTAAAGAAAGATTCCATGTGTACATACAAAACCAAAGTGGCAAAAAGAGCAGTCATTGTGGATGAAGTCTCTCGTCTTCCTCTGTAAGGTTCGTGACCTCCATCAAGTGAGAATAGGGATCCTTTGTCTCAAATGAGTTCCTCAAAGCCCTGCAGATTCTATCCCCTAGGTGCTTGGGTTTTATCATGACTCCAGTTCACATAAAGAATCTAAAACCCACAGTCAGTAGTCCTCAAATTGGAGAAGCGGAGCAGTATTAATGGCAGACCTATTTGATCACATCTTGTTCACAGGAAGTGTGTACAGCCACCCTCAGTTTAGTCAAATTAAGGGGCACGGGAGCTTATTTTTGACACTGGCTTGGGCGGAGCCCCTTATGGAATCCTCCAGCCAGAAGTTATGATGAGTGTCTATATGGAAGAAAATGTGGGTCATGTGGGAGTGTTTTGGTTTTAATTGTGGTCATTTGGGTGGTGGTTGGAAGTGACGACTGGGTCCACCTGGGCTTGAACTCTGGTGTGATTCCCCTTAGATACTGAGTTGAGGTACTGACCTCAGAGAAGTATTGCCATGAATTGAGTTGGGATATTAGGAGGCCACGCATGAGATTTGCCCTTGGAAACTGAGATCTAGGCCCAGGTTGGCTTTGCACAGAGCACTTGGAATCTCAGCCAGGGTATCACATAATTTTATTCTGAAAGACTTGGCAGCCATAGTTGAGAGTCAAAACACACATGGACCTCACATTGTAGACCTCAATGTGCCTAGCATCATGTGATCATTGGCCACTCTTTAGGAAGCCATGCTTATGAGAGTTCTCCAGAGCTTTCATTGAAATGAGCATCCTCACCATTAAATGGTTCCTGAATGAAGTGAAACCCACAGTGCCTTCAACTTCATCCTTGAAAAATGGCTAGATAAATACCGTGAAATTTTTTTAAATTTCCATGACCAGGTGGCACTGGAGAATCTTTGGATATCCTGTTGCTGACTATGAGTATACCAGACAGTGCCTGATGGACTGGGTTTCCAGAAAATGGTGTAGAGCAGAGATGCCAGTAATTTGGAGCCTGCTGATTAGTGGGAATAGAGCTGCAGTCGGCAGGTGTGTGATAAATCATCTGTGGTGGAGCCATGTGGATCTTCCATTGGCTTCCAAATTGCTTGTGACTGACATGGTGCAGCGAGCAGACCCTTATATGTAAAGGCGTATTTTTATTTGTAGAGTTTTTAGGGCAATGTTCAGAATCACGTTGCTATGGTCAAGAGGCAAGCTATTTGGGATAGAACCTTGGTGGGTGCATTCTCCTGCAGACCCTGACCCACCACACGTGAGAAACTCCCTCCAACACTTTGGCCCAGGTGGACTCCTTGTATTTTGTGAAGCAAATACCAAACTAACAGTGCAGCAGCAAGAAACACCACAAAATGTGGAGGATGACCAAATGGCTTCACAGTCCACACGGGGAGACACTTAGCCCCCAGTGACCACAGTTTACCTACAAAGATTGAATTCAGCACTGCTGACTCATGTTCATTGGAACATAAGAAACCATGTCCTCCAGGTCACATAGATGCAGACCCAGCTTTGATGCTCTCATTACAAAGGAATCTAAAGCTCCTGACAACAACATATATTTCAAGTGCCCAACCTCAGTGGCAGTTTCTGAAGAAGTCTTTAGGCCAGCAGAGCTCCATATTTGTGGAGTGTTTACCCTGTCCCTTACTTTAGTAAACTACTCTACCACCTCCAATGTTGTGAACTTTTGAGCATATTAAATTCCAGCTATGTATTCGCAGATTTTCTAACTCTTCTCCTCTAATGATGTATTACTTGGGGCGAGGGTAATGTCAAGGCATTGTTCTGGAAGAGAGTGAAATATTTCTCCATGTGTTTTTTTTTTCAATTATTTTATTTCATATTATTTTTTTATTTTTTTAATTGGGTGTTCAAAACATTACAAAGCTCTTAACATATTATATTTCATACATTAGATTCAAGTGGGTTATGAACTCCCATTTTTATCCCAAATACGGATTGCAGAATCATATGTGTTACACATCTGCATTTTTATAATGCCCTATTAGTAACTGTTGTATTCTGCTACATTTTCTATCCTCTAGTATCCCCACTCCCCTCCCATCTTCTCTCTCTACCCCATCTACTGTAATACATTTATATCTTTGTTAATTTTCCCATTCCCCTCACAACCTCTTATATGTAATTTTGTGTAACAATGAGGGTCTCCCTACATTACCATGCAATTTCCTTTATCTCTCTCTTTCCGACCCCCACCTCATGTCTCTGTTTAATGTTGATCTTTTCTTCCTGCTCTTCCTCCCTGCTCTGTTATTAGTTGCTCTCATTATATCAAAGAAGACATTTTTATTTGTTTTTTAGGGTTTGGCTAGCTTCACTAAGCATAATCTGCTCTAGTGCCATCCATTTCCCTGCAAATTCAATGATTTTGTCATTTTTTAATGATGCATAATACTCAATGGTGTATAAATGCCACATTTTTTTATCCATTCATCTACTGAAGGGCATCTGGGTTGGTTCCACAGTCTAGCAATTTTGAATGGTGCTGCTATGAACATCAATGTGGCAGTATCCCTGTAATATGCTCTTTTAAGGTCTTCAGGGAATAGTCTGAGAAGGGCAATAGCTGGGTCAAATGGTGGTTCCATTCCCAGCTTTCCCAGGATTCTCCATACTGCTTTTCAAATTTGCCACAACAGTTTGCAGTCCCACCAGAAATGTACAAGAGTACCCTATTCTCCACATCCTCGCCAGCACTTGTTGTTTGACTTCATAATGGCTGCCAATCTTACTAGAGTAGGATGGTTTCTTAGGGTGATTTTAATTTGCATTTCTCTGACTACTAGAGATGGTGAGCATTTTTTCATTTACTTACTGATTGATTGTATGTCCTCCTCTGAGTAGTGTCGGTTCAGGTCCATGGCCCATTTTTTGATTGGGTTATTTATCATCTTATTGTCTAATTTTTTGAGTTCTTGGTATACTCTGGATATTAGGGCTCTATTTGAAGTGTAAGGAGTAAAAATTTGTTCCCATAATTTAGGCTCCCTATTTACCTCTCTCATTTTTTATCCTGCTGAGAAAAAACTTTTCAGTTTAAGTAAGTCCCATTTGATGATTCTTGTTATTAACTCTTCTGCTATGGGTGTCCTGTTAAGGAATTTGGAGCCCGGCCCCACATTATGTAGATCGGAGCCAACTTTTTCTTGTATCAGATGCAGAGTCTCTTATTTGATATCTAGCTCCTTGATCCACTTTGAGTTAACTTTTGTGCATGGCAAGAGGAGGGGATTCGATTTTATTTTGTTGCATATGGATTTCCATTTTTTACAACACCATTTGTTGAAGATGCTATATTTCCTCCATTGCATGCTTTTAGCTCCTTTATCAAATATAGCATAGTTGTAGCTTTGTGAATTAGTCTTTGTGTCCTCTATTCTGTACCATTGGTCAACCTGCCAGTTTTGGTACCAGTGCCATGCTGTTTTTGTTAATATTGCTCTGTAGTATAGTTTTAAGTCCGGTATCGCTATACCGCCTGATTCACACTTCCTGCTAGAATTGCTTTTGCTATTCTGGGTCTTATATTTTTCCATATGAATTCCATGATTGCTTTATCTATTTTTACAAGAAATGCCATTGGAATTTTGATTGGCATTGCATTGAACCTATAGAAAACTTTTGGTAATTTCGCCATTTTGATGATGTTAGTTCTGCCTATCCAGGAACAGGGTATATTTTTCCATCTTCTAAGATCTTCTTCTACTTCTCTTTTTAGGGTTCTGTAGTTTTCATTGTATAAGTCTTTCACCTTTTTTGTTTGGTTGATTTTTAAGTATTTAATTTTTTTGAGGGTATTGTGAATGGAGTGTTTTTCCTCATTTCTGTTTCAGGAGGTTTGTCGCTGATATACAGAAATGCCTTTGATTTATGCGTTTTGATTGTATATCCTGCCACTTTGCTGAATTCATTTATTAGTTCTAGTAGTTCTTTTGTAGACCCTTTTGGGTCTTCTATGTATAGAATCATGTCACCAGGAAATAGTGATAATTTTCGTTCTTATTTTCCTATTTTTATGCCTTTGATTTCTTTCGTCTAATTGCTCTGGCCAGTGTTTTGAGAACTATATTGAATAGAAGTGGTGACAGAGGGCATCCCTGTCTTGTTCCAGATTTTAGAGGGAATGCCTTCAATTTTTCTCCATTCATAATGATGCTAGCCTGAGACTTAGCATAGATAGCTTTTACAATGTCGAGGTTAGTTCCTGTTATCCCTATTTTTCTAATGTTTTGAACATAAAGGGATGCTGTACTTTGTCAAATGCTTTTTCTGCATCTATCGAGATGATCATATAGTTCCTATCTTTAAGTCTATTGATGTGATGAATAACATTTATTGATTTTCGTATATTGAACCATCGTTGCATACCAGGGATGAATCCTACTTGATCCTGGTGAACAATTTTTTTGATTTGCCTTTGTATTCGATTAGGCAGATTTTTATTGAGGATTCTTGCATCTAGGTTAATCAGATATATTGGTCAGTAGTTCTCTTTCTTTGAGGTGTCTTTTTCTGGTTTTGGAATTAGGGTGATGTTGGCCTCATAAAATGAATTTGGCAGAGCTCCCTCTTTTTCTATTTCCTGAAATAACTTGAAAAGTATTGGTATTAATTCTTCTTTAAAGGTTTTGTAAAACTCCGCTGTATAGCCATCTGTTCCTGGGCTTTTCTTGGTTGGTAGTCTTTTGATTGCTTCTTCTATTTCATCCATTGATATTGGTCGGTTTAAATTGTGTGTATCCTCCTGACTCAGTTTGGGCAAATCATATGACTTAAGAAATTTATCGATGTCTTCACTATTTTCTATTTTATTGGAATAATGGTTTTCAAAATAATTTCTAATTGTCTTCTGTATTTCTGTAGCATCTGTTGTGATGTTGCCTTTTTCATCCCATATGTTAGTAATTTGAGTTCTTTCTCTTCTTTTCGTCTTTAGCATGGCTAAGGGTCTGTTGATCTTATTTATTTTTTCGAAGAAGCAACTTTTAGTTTTGTTAATTTTTTCAATAGTTTCTTTTGTTTCAATTTTGTTGATTTCCACTCTGATTTTAATAATTTCTTGCCTTCTGCTAAATTTGCTGTTGTTTTGCTCTTCCTTTTCTAGGGCTTTGAGATGAAGTGTGAGCTCACTTATTTGTTGGTTTTTCCTTTTTTTTCAGGAATGACCTCCAGGCGATGAATTTCCCTCTTAAAACTGCTTTCATTGTGTCCCATAGATTCCGATATGTTGTGTCTATAATTACATTTATCTCTAAGAATTTTTTGATTTCCTCCTTTATGTCTTCTGTAACCCATTGATCATTCAGTAACATATTGTTCATTTTCCATGTGATGTAGAATTTTTCCTTCCTTCTTTTATCATTGATTTCCAGTTTCATTCCATTATGATCAGATAAAATGCATGTTATTATCTCCACACCTTTATATTTACTGAGGGTTGCCCTATGGCATCATATATGGTCTTTTTTTGAGAAGGATCCATGTGCTGCTGAGAAAAAAGTATATCCACTTGATGATGGTTGATATATTCTATATATGTCAGTTACATGTTGGTTATTGATTGTGATATTGAGTTCTATACTTTCTTTATTCAACTTTTGTTTGGAGGATCTGTCCAATGGTGATAGATGTGTGTTGAAGTCACCCATAATTATTGTGTTGAGGTCTATTTCATTTTGGAGCTTGAGGAGAATTTGTTTCATGAACATCGTAGCACCATTATTTAGTGCATAAATATTGATAATTGTTATGTCTTGTTGGTGAATGGTTCCTTTTAACAGTATATAATGTCCTTCCTTATCCCTTTTGATTAACTTAGTCTTGAAGTCGATTTTATTTGATATGAGGATGTCCACCCCTGCTTGTTTATGAGGATAAGTGTGCATGGTGTATTTTTTCCCAACCTTTCACCTTCAGCCTGTGTGTCTTTGCATTTCAGATGTGTCTCCAGGAGGCAACATATTGTTGGATTTGTTTATTTAATCCAAGTTACCAGCCTATGTCGCTTTATTGGAGAGTTGAAGCCATTTACATTCAGAGTTACTATTGATGTATGGTTTGTACTGCCAGCCATGTTTGATTATTTATCTTTTTTTAAATTTAGTTTGTTTCTCCATGATAAGCTTTCACCCTGCCTCTGTCATTACCAAGGTACTTCCCACTGATGGTTTTGGTTGTTGTTTTTCATTTCTTTCTTGTGTAGTGTTTTTCTCAAGACGCTTTGTAAAGCTTGTTTTCTGGCTTCAAATTCTTTTAGCTTTTGTTTATCATGAAAGATTCTTATTTTATTGTAGTACCTGATGGTTAATTATGCTGGATACATAATTCTTGGTTGGCATCCATTGTCTTTTAGTGTTTGAAATACGTTTTTCCAGGATCTTCTCGCTTTCAGCATCTGTGATCAAATATCCGTTGTTAACCTTATTGGTTTACCACTGAATGTATTCTGCCTCCATTCTCTTGTAGATTTATTATTTTCTCTTTGTTCTGTATATTGGATATCTTCATAACAATGTGTCTTGGCATTCGTCTACTGTGATTTTGTGTGCTCTTGTCCTGTATGCATCTACAATTTGTATATCCATTTCCTTTTTTATTTCTGGAAAGTTTTCTGTAATTATTTCATTCAGCAGTTTTCTCATTCCCTTGGTTTGAGTCTCTGTACCTTCCTCTATCCTGATGACTCGTAAGTGTGGTTTTATTTATGTTATCCCAAATCTCTTGGATGTTTTTCTTGTGATTTTTTTGCCAGCCTTTCTGAGTTGGCTGGACTCGTTTCAAGATGATATATTTTGTCTTCATTATCTGACGTTCTGGCTTCTACTTGCTCCACTCTGTTAGTGATACTCTCAATGGAGTTCTTAATTTGGTTTATCATTTCCTTCATTTCTAGAATTATTGTTTGATTTTTTTTATAATCTCTATCCACTGATAAAGATGCTTAACTTTTTCTTTTATATGTTTATGTAATTCATTTTCAATGTTTTCTTTTACTGTTTGGATTTTCTGTCTCGTATCTTCTTTAAGTTTCCATTCCATCTGTCTAAGGTATTCCTTGAGTTCTTTATATGACCACTTTTCTGATGAATCCTGGTCCTCCTGAATATTTAGGGTGTTCTTCGTTGTTTGTTCTCCTTTTCTTCCTTGCTTGTTTATGCTGCTCATGTTACTTCTTGTTCTGTTTGACTGCTGAGTTACTGTTTACTCTTATAAATTTATTTGATGCTTGGGAGGAAAGATTTTAGAAGGGAAAGGAAAAAGTCACTAAAGAGAATGAGAGTAGGCAGGTAGAATGCAAGGAATGGGAAATAAGAAAATTGAAAAGAAATGAAATACAATAGAAAAAATAGAAAATAAAGAATGAAAATGATTTTTTTTAAAAAATGATAATGATAATATAAAATTAAAATTAAAATTTTAAAAAATAATAATAACAAAATAGGGGAGGGGAGGGGGGATTGCAGAGGAAAGGAAAGGCAGCAGAATACAACAGTTACTAGTATGGTATTATGTAAAAATGTGGATGTGTAACCCATGTGATTCTGCAATCTCTACTTGGTTTAAAAAAGGGAGTTCATAACTCACTTGAAGCTAATGTATGCTAATGTATGAAATATGATATGTCAAGAGCTTTGTAGGGTTTTGAACAACCAATAAAAAAATAAAATGAAATAAAATTATTTTGCCATTTAAAAAAAAAAAGAAAATAATTTTGAAGTTTATCTATGATCCAGGGGCAAGTTAAATGAAACAGTTTCCAGTTGTTAAGTCACCAAGAAATTTATTATTTAATGTGTTATTTATTTGCTTTGTAGTATGTTTAAATTTTATTTTTGGAAAGTTTTTAACCTTATTAAATTTGTTTATTTGTTGTGGGGGAAACAATTGTATATAGGTTAAGTATTGTTTATCAAAAATGCTTAGAACAAGAAGCATTTCAGATTTTGGATTTTTTTGGAATTATGGAATATTTATACACACATAATCTTGGGGATAAGACTCAAGTGTAAATATGAAATTCATTTATATTTCATACATGCCTTAGACCCATAGCCTGGAGGAAATTTCATACAACATTTTTAGTATACCTGCATTTTGACTGTAACCTGTCAAATGAAGCCAAGTAGGAAACTTTTCACTTGTCACATTCCAGTACTAAAACACGTTAGATTTGGCATTTTGGATTTGGGATTTGGGGATTAGGGGTGCCCAGTTTCCAGAGGGCAAATTCTATTTTTCTACTAAAGTAAACTCATTTATCATAGTAAGTTGTCCTAAGTTAATTATCTTTGTATCCACAAAATTCCTAAAACTTATTGTGGTGCCTATATTTCTCCTTAAAATCATATTTCAAACATTTAATCTTGCTTCATTGAATAAAAACAAATCATATTTTCATCTAATTTTTAGATTCTTTAATTAATTAACACAATTGCTGTCTTATTAAAGGTTCTTTCACTTAAAATACATATTTTACATTGATATTAATAATAGATTTTCTGGAATTATCAATAAAATTTTTATACAATAGCTTTTGCTCCCTGTATTTTCAAACACCACTTAACTTGTGTGTTTGTGTTGCAAACAACTTAGAGCTGATTTTGTATTTTTACTTCAAATGACATTTTCTACACACTTTCATTTATTTTTTATAATTTATTCTTTTTTACTAGTTTTTTTAGTTGTTGATGGATCCTTATTTAATTAATTAATTTATATGCAGTGCTGAGAATCCAACCAGTGCCTCACACATGCTAGACAAGTGCTCTACCACTGATCCACAACTCTAGCCCACTCCAGTTTATTCTTAAAATTCACATTTTTTTTTAGTTTATGTATAGGTATTTTTTTATTGGCTCTACACAGCACTGGTATACTATCATATTTCTTTTTTTAATTGGTTCTTTTTATACATAACATTAAGATTATACATAACATTAAGATTCATTTTGGCATAATTATAAAAGCATGAAATATAATTTGCTCTAATTCAGTCCCCAGTACTTCCTCTTTTTCTCCTTTCCTCCCTCTTTCTATTCCCTTCCCTCCACTCTACTGATCTTTCCGCTATTTACTTTTAGTTTGGGGGGATTGTGCAGGTGTGTGTTGTGTGTATACATAATGGTGAGATCCAATACGTTTTTTCCCTTTCATTTGTTGTTTTATGGTAATACCCTGTGATTATTTTTATAGTGTTTAAGTTCTTTTATGAGGATTTTGGAAAATAAAAGCAATAAATTTGTGTTCTCAGATGGTCATCATGAACCGGAAAAAAAAATAAAATAAAATAAAAAATTTTAAAACATTTTTTAAAAGTTAAAGAACAGCAACAAAAAAATGAAAATGAAAGAAAACAAAAAAAACAAAAACAAAAACAAAAAAAAAAACAAATTAAAATAATAATAATAACAATAAATGCAGTCATAGATTGCAATAAACTTCTTTTCCAGTACGTAGAGCTGTGCCCACTGGGCCAAGCTTCTCCTTTCAATAAGTGGGAACCAATCACTGTGCAGCAGCTCTTCCTCCCAGACTGGGTGGGTGTCCAATCCTGAGTGCCTAGGGCCTTCTTTTGTGTTTCCTCAAGCCAGGCCCCACTCACCTGTGACACTCACCACAATACTGGCTACATGCCAGGTCTGCTGCTCCTAGGAGCCCTGTTTTCATGAACGCCTGGGAACACTCTCCCTGTTTGTCTCCCTCAGACCCTAAGTTTGTAGAGCTTAGGCCTGAGAACCCCCAGCGAATTTGCTTGCACTCCGGAAGCCATGCCCCCAGAAGCTGGAGCAAGAGACTTCAGTTTTCAGCACTGGTGGGAGCGGTGGCCTGGAGGTCTGCACCACGAGTCCCGTGCCACTCCTAATTCCCTCGGTCTGGCTATCGCGCTCAAGGGAGAGCTGGGAGGGGCTCTTAAGATTTCCCCACAAGTTCGCAAATTTACAGGAATTTGTTTCACTTTCAATCACTTCCTGCTTCAGGACACATGTATTCTTCCATGTTTCTTGACAGGTCTTTTCATGAGAGTTCTTTCAAGACACATTACTTTCAATTTCCATAATCACTTTTGAAGCAAAACTCACATAAACTTTATGATGAATTATAACTCTGATATTACCATTAGATGTATGACTGGTTGGAATTAATGATTGCATAACGATATAGGATTTCTTATATATTTTCAGATAAAAATTCAATCCATTATTTAAAGTGGAACGAGTTATATTATTTATTCACAGTATGGTCTATTCATGCATTATCTCTATATTCATAGACGCAGTGTACACTTCTTTATACCCCCAATACTAATTTATATGTCTTCAAAATATTGCTCCCTGAAATGTTGGAAGAAATACTCATGTCACCTGATCTACTTATACATTTAATCACAGAAATATTCGGAACACAAAATGCAAAGCTCACACTTATGTTTGTACCAAAGCCTAAAAGGAAAGTAAACATGGATTACTAAAAACATCCATGTCCAGCTTGCCTAATGCTCTCAAATATCAATCCTATTGGTGACTACATATTTGTTTCTTCTTAAGATTATATATTCAAACTCAACCCTACTGAAAATGTCTAATCCTATCCCTCACTTTATACATTGCCTGATTTCATTATGGCTCTATTTCTATCTGTTTCCTACATATTTTCCCCAGTTCATCATTGTGACTGACTCTTCACATGTGCTGACATTTACATTCACACTCTAATCGATAACCTATTGCTAATAAACGTTTGTTCCTAATCCTATACTCATTCTTTTTCTAAACCTACGGACTATCTTCCTAATCCTACCGACTATCCTTTTTTGACTGGATATTCTCTTCTACATTCAATCAAGCAAGGTACAAGGTCTTATGCCATTGTATATTGATCTATCTGAAACCTCTGTGCAGAATGTAATTTTATTCTAAGTATCACAATCAAGGGTCCAATGCCCTTCTGGGCTTCAAATGTTACCTAGATTTCTAGTTTCACACTTATATTTCACATATATATTCTAGTAAATATCGCAGTTTCAAATACCATTATTCATTCTGCAGGATGATTCCTAAACCAAATCCAACATGTTATTGACCCTAAACATACACTGTTCCCTCAATCTAACTTTACAGAAGAGCAGGGACAGAGTTGGTCTTACAATACAGGAATGTAGGGGATCTTCCACCTGCTGAGAACCTCAAAGGTCCATGCAGACATGATCCCTGGAAAAGAGGTAGGCAGCTATGAAGGACCTGAGAGAGCAAAAGTCATCTTCCATGGCAAACAACCTTGTCAGGATGAAGGGGTGTGTCTGAATCAGCCACTTTCTTCTTAATGTAGAGAAGATGGACCAAACAAGGTCTGTGTGGAGAGCTGTTCCCGTGTGTCTATGGTTGATATACCATTCTAACTTGTGACAGTGTCACAGGAAGTAGGGGCAGCCTCCATCTCATGGGACCCTTGGAAGCAGCTATTAGGACAAAGTGTTTGCCAAGGCATTGACCTCATTCAGTTCCTGAAGGAAGTGACCTACCTTACTTCTTTGGTGATGGAACTCTCTGAACTTGGGATCCAGGAAGCCAGGCATCCAGAGCCAGTCCCAGTCCCAGTACCAGTGGGCTCACTTGTTTTGTTTTACCAATGACAGATTCTGTCTTTCTTGGTACCTACTGATGTGAGGATGGCCAAATATCAGGAGAGCTCTGAAGACGGGCCTTTCCTTAGTAAGTAGGTAGTGACTCACCGCTGGCTCCTAACAACTACAGAGAGTTGGCCAAGGAGACCAGATCTGCCACAGTACAGGCCATTTCGGGTGAACATAGTAGGGCCCGCTAGTCAGAGGACACTCTGGATATTCAGAGACTTACTTGGGGGAAGGAGGTGCTTTGTGTTTGTGGGTGTGAGTTTGTGGTTTTGTCTCATTTTCTTAGAATAGTTAGGAAAGCTGGTATGTCTGGTTTGCAGTGGACTGTTTCTAGATAGTCTTTTGACAAGGCAAGTGTTTCTATGTCTGTGTATAACACTGTGTCCGTGGTTGTAGACATTAGAAAAGAGAATGCATCAATGAATGTGTCCTGTCTAGTAGAAAGCTTCCCAGAATTCATCCTGCCCAATTTATGACTGCACTGCAGGTTGCCTTATCGATGGGCAACACCTACTATCTTCCTAAGTTTCAGATTTCTTCCTGAATTCTGACCAATCTGCAGAATAGTCTCATGGTTTTGTGTCCAAGATAGGTACCACCCCAAGCTCTGTCACATGGCCATGTACTGAATAGCTGAAGGTAATGGCGAGCTTCTTAGAAAACTCAGATATCAGTGTGACCAGGTAAGTCTCAGTGGAGAAACCATGCTTTGTGCCTTTTGCTTACCTATTTTTCTGTTTCACTGAATGACAGGAAGGTCTTTGCCTCAGGCCACCCCTTTGATAAGCATGAAAAAAACAGTTTTCATATGGAAATGATTGGGCATCACCCGTGGCTCTTTGCTTAATTGCTTTGAATGGGATGTGTCTGAATCAGCCTCTAGGCCCTGTGTGAGGCTGTGGCTTATATTTTCAGCACCTGATGGATATAAAGAAAGATCCCATGTGTGCATCCAAAACTAAAATGGCAAAATTCAGTCATTGTGGATGATGTCTCTCTCCTTCCTCTATTAGGTTGCAGACAATCATCAAGTGAGTATAGGGATCCTTTGGGTCAAATGAGTTTTTCAAAGCCATGCAGAGGTGCTTGGGTTTTCTCATGATTCCACTTCACATAAAGAATCTAAACCCCACAGTCAGTAGGCCTCAAATTGGAGAAGCAGAGTAGTTGTAATGGCAGGCCTATTTGATCACTCCTGGTTCACAGGAATGGTGTCCAGGCCACCCTGACTTTAGGCAGATGAGGGCCAAGGGAGCTTATTTTGGACACTCTCTTGCGCTGCACCCCTCATGGAAATCTCCAGCCAGAGGTTAAAATGAGGGTCTATGTGGAAGAAGATGAGGGCCATGTGGGAATGTTTTGGTTTTAATTTTGGTAATTTGTGTGGCAGTTGGAAGGGATGACTGGGTCCCCCTCGGCTTGTACTCTGGTGTAATACTCCTTAGAGACTGAGTTGTAGAACTGACCTCAGAGAAGTATTGCCATGAATTGTGTGGGGATGTTAGGAGGCCACGCATGAGAGTCGCCCTTGGAAACTGAGATCTATGCCAAGGGTGGCTTTCCACAGAACACTGAGAATCTCAGCCAGGATATCACATGATTTTATTCTGAAAAACTTGGCAGCCATAGTTGAGAGTCAAAACACACATGGACCTCACATTGTAGACCTCAATGGGCCTGGCTTCATGTGACATTTTGGCCACTATTTGGGATGCCTTGCCTGTGATTGTTCTCCAGAGCTTTCATTGAAATGAGCTTCCTTAACATTTAATGGTTCCTGAATGAATTGAAACCCACAGTGACTACAACTTCTTCCTTGAATAATGGCTAGATAAATACCATGAAATTTTTGAAATTTCAATGACCAGTTGGCACTGGAAAACCTTTGGATGTCCTGATGCTGATCATGAGTATACCAGACAGTGACTTGATTGACAGGGTTTCATAAAAATGGTGTAGAACAGAGATGCCAGTTAGTTGGTGCCTGCTGATTAGTGGGCCTAGAGCAGTGGTGAGCAGATGCGTGACAAAACATCTGTGGTGAGGCCACGTGGAACTGCCATTGGCGTCCAAATGGCTTGTGACTGATATGGTTTCAGCCAACAGACCCAATAGGTAAAGGCATCTTGTTATATGGAGAGGTTTCAGGGAAATGTTCAGAATCAGGTTGCTATGGTCAAGGGGGAAAGCTATGTGGGATAGAAGCCTGGTTATTGCATTCTCCTGCAAACCCTCACCCACCACACGTGACAGAACTCCCTCCAACAATGTGTCCCAATTGACCTCCTTTATTTCGTGAAGCAAATACCAAACTCCCAGTGCAGCAGCAAGAAACACCACTAAAAGTGGAGGATGAACAAATGTCTTCCCAGTTAGCACAGGGAGAAACTTAGCCCCAGTGTCCACAGTTTAGCTACAAAAAAATAATTCAGCACTGCTGCCACATGTTCAATGAAAAATAAGAAACCATGTCTTACAGGTCACATATATGCAGAACCAGCTTTGATGGTCTCTCTATAAAAGAACTAAATCTCCTGAAAACAACATGTATTTCAAGTGCCCAACCTCAGAGGCAGTTTCTCAAGAATTTTTTAGGCCAGCAGAGCTCCATGTTTGAGGAGTGTTTACCTTTTGCCTTACTATTTTGAACTCTGCTACCACCTCCAAGGTTGTGAACTCCTGAGCAAATTCCATTCCAGATATGTATTCACAGATTTTCTAACTCTTCTCCTCTAACTGTATCTTACTTTGGTAAAAGATAATGTCAAGGCATTGTTCTGGATGAGACTGGGAAGATTTTGGGGTAGCACATATTTGCATAGACATTGGATTCATTTTTCAATTTCCCTTTAAAACACTGAATCTCTAACCCTAACCAATTCCAAACTAGACTCTGACTACTAATCCTAATATGATGGAGAAAAATAACAAAAAACAGAAAAGAAGTACAAGCAGTTCAGAGGAGGCAAGGTGTATACTTGGACTTGCCTTTTGCATAATATAGGGTAGGAGTTATAAATCTTGCAAATTTTTTTTGAAATAGTTCTCCATGTGTTTTTAAAGTTAACAAATATGTGAATTCCTTTCTCCCTTTCTCTGTAGCCTATTAAGCACATGTATTTTTATATGCACATATAGAATTCTACCTGGTACCACACGTACATTCTTGTGAGGTGGTTGACTTGGCAGATACAAATTGTGAGAAGAGATCACTCCTCGTAAATGCTATTGGAACTGAAATTTCAAACTATGGGTGAACTTTCTAGTTGAACAACATTATACATAAATCCATGTTCAGTATAATGAATATTTTTGGATCTGTGGATGATATATATTTCATGATGGATTTTGATTGGCATATATATTGTTAGTTTTTAATGTCTCTCTCTCTGTCTCTCTCTCTCTCTCTCTCTCTCTCTCTATATATATATATATATATATATATATATATATATATATATATACACTCCAGATATTTCAAAATATGTAATATATGTGACTTATTATACACGCCCTAAATTCATTCATATTCATTTATGTGGATTTATAATCAACTTTTCACAAGATTATTTTCCAAACTATTCATCCACCTGAAATTCATATTTGTTTCCTAGTACTGACAACTAACTTCAGTGAATGGTGTATACAAATCCTAATATTTCTACAGTAACTAACCCAGTTTAATATCAATGCAAGTAGATTCCTATGGGACATGATATGTATTTTGACGTTCATATTTATTCAACAGTGGGACATTATTATTTCTTCAGTTTATGCACATCATAATATATATATTTCATCCAAAAGTTCAAAAATATATAGGAATTTGTTTCACTTTCAATCACTTCCTGCTTCTGAAAACATGTATTCCTCCATGTTTCTTTACTGCTCTTTTCATGAGACTTCTTTCTAAACACATTATTTTCGATTTCCATAATCAATTTTGAAGCAAAACTCACACACTCTTCATGAAAATCCTAATACTAATATTATCATTGATGTATAACTGGTTGTAATGAATGTCTGTATATCAATATTTGATTTCCTGTATTTTTTCAGATATCAATTCAATCCATTATTTATAGTGGAATGAGTATATGTTTTATTCAGAGTATGTTCCATTCATGCATTATCTGTATATTCATAGAAACAGGGTACACCTGTTTGTACCCCCAATACTAATTTATACGTCTTCAAAAAATTGCTCCCAGAAATGGTGGAAGATATACTCATGTCACCTGATCTACATATATATTTTATTACAGTAATATTATGGACACAAAATGCAAAGATCACACTTATGATTGTACCAAAGCCTAAATGGAAAGTGAGCATGGATTAGTAATAACATCCATGTCCAGGTTGCCTAATGCTCTCAAATGTCAATCCAATTGGTGACTACATATTTGTTTCTTGCTAAGATTATATATTCAACCTCAACCCTGTTGAAAATGTCTAATCCTATAACTCACATTATACTTTGCCTGATTTCCTTTTGTCTCAATTGATATTTACTTTCCTACATATTTTCCCCAGTTCATCATTGTGAATGACTCTTCACATGTGCTGACATTTACATTCACTCTCTACCCGAAACCCTATTGCTAAAAAAGTTTTTGTCCAAATCCTATACTCACTCTTCTTTCTAAACCTACTGACTATCTTCCTAATCCTATCGACTATCCCTTTTTGACTGCATGTTCTCTTCGACATTCAATCATCCAAGGTAAAGGTCCTATGCCATTGTATAGCGATTAATCAGAGACATCTGTGCAGAACATAATTCAAAGCTAAGTATCCTACCCAAGGGCCCAATACACTTCTGGGCTTCAAAACTTACATAGATTTGGGTTTTCAAACTTATATTTCACCTATATATTCTTTTAAATTTCGCAGGGTCCCAATAACATTATTCATCCCGCAGAATGATTCCCAACCGAATTCGAACCTGTTATTAACCCTAACCATACGCTGTTCCCTCAATCTACCTTTACAGAGGAGCAGGGATAGAGTTGGTCTTACAATACAGGAATGTAGGGGATCTTCCACCTGCTGAGAACCTCAAAGGTCAATGCAGAAATGATCCTTGGAGAAGTTGTAGGCAGCTATGTAGTACCAAAGAGAGCAAAAGTCTTCTGACATGGTAAAGAACCTGGACAGGATGAAAGGATGTGTCTGAATCAGCCTCTCTCTTCTTAATGTAGAGAAGATGGACCAAAGCAGGCCTGTATGGAGAGAAGTTCCCCGGTGCATATGGTTGATATACCATTCTAACTTGTGACAGTGTCACAGAAAGTAGGAACAGCCTCCATCTCATGAGACCCTTGGCAGCAACTGTTAGGACAAAGTGGTTGCCAAGGCAGTGACCTCATTCATTTCATGAAGAAAGTGACTTCACCTAACTTACTTGGTGATGGAACTCTCTGAACTTGGGATTCAGGAAGCCAGGCATCCAGAGCCAGTCCCAGTAACAGTCCTAGTGGGATCACATGTTTGGTTTTACCAAGGGCAGAGAGAGTCTTTTTTGGTACCTACTGATGTGAGAATGGCCAAATGCCAGGACAGCTCTGAAGAGGGTCCTTTCCTAAGAAAACAGGTAGTTGGTCATCGCTGGCTCCTGACAACTTCACAGATTTGGCCACGGAGACCAGATCTGAGACAGGGCAGGCCAGTTCAGGGTAACAATATGGTCCACAGTCAGAGGACACTCCGGATTGTCACAGACATATTGGGGGAAGGAAGTGCCTTTTTGGGTGTGGGTGTGAGTTTGTGGTTTTGTCTCATGTTCTGAGAATAGGTAGGAAAGGCGATTTGTTTGGTTTGGAGTGGACTGCTTCTAAAAAGTCGTTTGACAAGGTGAGTGTTTCTATATCTGTGTATCTCACTGTGTCCGTGGTTGTAGACATAAGAAAAGAGAATGCATCAATGGATATGTCCTGTCTAGAAGAAAGTTTTCCATCATTCATCCTACCCAATTTATGACTGGACTGCAGGTTGCTTTATGGATGGGCAACCCCTACTATCTTCCTAAGTTCCTGTTTTCTTCCTAAATTTTGGCCACTACCCAGAATAGGCTCATGGTTTTGTGTCCAAGATATGTAACACCTCCAAGCTCTGTGACATGGCCATGTACTGGATAGCTGAATGGAATGGCGAGCATCTCAGGAAACTCAGATATCAGTGTGACCAGGAAAGTCTCAGTGGAGAAATACTGTTTTGGGCCTTCTGCTTACCTATTTTTCTGTTGCCCTGAATGTCAGGAAGGTCCTTACCTCAGGCCACTCCTTTTTGAAGCCTGAAGTAAACAGTTTTTAAATGCAAATGAATGGGCATCACCTGTGGTGCTTTGCTTAATTGCTTTCGAAAGGCATGTGTCTGAATCAGCTGCTTGCCTCTGGGTCAGGCTATGGATTAGATTCTCAGCACCTGATGGATATAAAGAAAGTTCCCATGTGTGTATTGAAAACGAAAATGGTAAAAATATCAGTCATTGTGGATGAAGTTTCTTGCCTTCCTCTGTTAGGTTCCTAACCTCCATCAAGTGAGAATAGGATCCTCTGGGTCAAATGAGTTCTTTGAACTCCTGCAGAAGTGCTTGGGTTCTCCCATGATGCCAAATCACATAAAGAATCTATACCTGACAGTCAGTTGGCCTCAAATTGGAGAAGCAGAGCAGTATTAAAGGCAGGCCTATTTGATCACTCCTGGTTCACAGGAAGGGTGTCAAGGCCACCCTCATTTTAGGCAAATGACGGGCAAGGGTGCATATTTTGGACATTGCCTTGGGCTGCGCTCCTCATGGAAACCTCCAGCAAGAGTTTATGATGAGTGTCTATATGGAAGAAGATGAGGGTCATGTGGGAATGTTTTGGTTTCAATTGTGGTCATTTGTGTGGCGGTTGGAAGAGATGACTGGGTCCACATGGGCTTGAACTCGGGTGTGATTCTCCTTCGAGACTGAGTTCTGGAACTGACCTCAGAGAAGTATTGCCATTAATTGTGTTGGGATTGTAGGAGGCCACGCATGAGAGTCACCCTTGAAACCTGAGATTGGGCCCTGGGTGGCTTTCCACAGAGCACTGAGAATCTCAACCAGGATATCACATGATTTTATTCTGAAAGACTTGGCAGCCATAGTTAAGAGTCAAAACACACATGGACCTCACATTTTAGACCTCAAAGGGCCTGTCTGCATATGACATTTTGACCACTCTTTGGAAAGCCTTGCCTGTGAGAGTTCTCCAGAGCTTTCATTGAAATGAGCTTCCTCACCATTTAATGGTTCTTGGATGAATGAAAACCCCAAAGTGCCTCCAACTTCATTCTTGAACAATGGATAGATAAATACCATGAAATTTTTGAAATTCCCAATGACCAGGTGGCACTGGAGAACCATTGGATGTCCTATTGCTGCTCATGAGTGTACCAGACAGTGCCTTGATTGACTGGAGTTCTTGAAAATGGTGTGGAACACAGATGCCAGTAAGTTGGAGCCTGCTGAGTAGTGGGCCTAGAGCAGTGGTGTGCAGTTGTCTGATAATATATTTGCGGTGTGGCCATGTGGGTGTGTCATTGGCTTCCAAATGGCTTGTGACTGACTTGGTGCAGCCAGCAGAAAATTATATGAAAAGGCATCTGGTTATATGTACAGGTTTCAGGGCAATGTTCAGAATCAGGTTGCTATGGTCAAGGGAGCAAGAAATGTGGGATAGAAGCCTGGTTGGTGCATTCTCCTGAAGTCCCTGACCCACCACACCTTACAGGACTCCCACCAGCACTGTGACCCATTTGAAATCCTTGTATGTTGTGAAGCAAATACAAAACACCCAGTGCAGCAGCAAGAAACACCACGAAAATTGGAGAATGACCAAATGGCTTCAAAGTCCACACAGGGAGACACTTAGCCCCCAGTGGCCACAGTTTATCTACAAAGAGAGAATTCATCACTGCTTCATCATGTTCATTAGAAAATAAGAAACCATATCCTCCAGGTCACATAGATGCAGACCCAGCTTTGATGGTCTCCGTACACAGGGAGCTAAAGCTCCTGACAACAACATATTTTTCAAGTGTCCAACCTCAGAGGCAGTTTCTCAAGAAGTCTTAATGCCAGCATAGCTCCATGTTTGTGGAGTGTTTACACTGTCCCTTACTTTTGGAAACTCCTCTACCACCTCCAAGGTTGTGAACTCCTGAACATTTTCCATTCCAGGTATGTATTCACAGATTTTCTAACTCTTCTTCTCTAATTGTGTCTTACTAGGGGCGAAGATATTGTCAAGGCATTGTTCTGGATGATAGTGGGAATTTTTTGTAGCACATATTTGCATACACATTGGATTTATTTTCCTATTTTCCATTTGAAATACTGAATAACTGACACTAACCCATACCCTAATAGACTCTTACTACTAATCCTAATATGATGGAGTAAAATAACCCAAACAGAATAGAAATGCAAGCATTTCAGAGGAGGCATGGTGTATAGTTAGACTTGGCTTTTGCATGATAAAGTGTAGGTGTTATAATTCAAGTTAATTTTTAATTGAAATAGTTCCATGGGTACTTAAAGTAAACAAATATGTGAATTCCTCTCTCCCTTTCTCTGTAGCCTATTCAGCACATGTATTTTTATATGCACATATAGAATTCTACCTGGTACCACAGGTACACTCTTGTGAGGTGGCTGACTTGGCAGATAGAAATTGTGAGAATAGATCACTCCGCCTAAACGCTGTTGAAACTGAAATTTCAAACTATGGGTGAGCTTCCTAGTTGAACAACATTATACATAAATCCATGTTCAGTAAAATGAATATTTTTGGATCTGTGGATGATATATATTTCATGGTGAATTTCGATTGGCATATGTATTACTAATTTTTAATGTCTCTCTGTGTGTGTGTGTGTGTGTGTGTGTGTGTGTGTGTGTATATATATATATATATATATATATATATATATATATATATACACACACACACACTAAATTTTTTTAAAATATAAAATATATGTGTCTTATTATACACTCCCTAAATTCATTCATATTCATGTATGTGGATTTAGAGTTAACATTTCACAAGATTATTCACGGAAATATTCATCCACCTGAAATACATATTTTTTCCTAGAAATGAAAAATAACTTCAGTGAATGGTGGATACAAATCCTAATATTTCTACAATAATTGATCCAGTTTGTCATCAATGCAAGTAGATTCCTATGGGACATGATGTGTATTTTGATGTTCATTTTTATTCACCACTGGTACGTTACAATTTCTTCAGTTTATGCACATTATAGGATATATATTTCATCCATACGTTAGCAAAATTATAGGCATTTTTTTCACTTTCAATCATTTTCTGCTTTAGAACACATGTAATCCTCCATGTTTCTTGACTGGTTTTTTCATGAGACTTCATTCCAAACATATTATTTTCGATTTCCATAATCAAATTTGAAGCAAAACTCACACACCCTTTATGATAAAGTATAACCCTAATATTAATATTAGATGTATAACTGGTTGGGATGAATGATTGTATATCAATATAAGATTTCTTATATATTTTCAGATATCAAATCAATCCATTATTTAAAGTGGAACCAGTTATATTATTTATTCACACTATTGTCTATTCATGCATTGTCTCTATATTCATAGACACAGAGTACACCTCTTTGTAAACCCAATACTAATTTATACGTCTTCAAAATTTTGCTCCCAGTAATGGTGGAAGAAATACTCATGTCATCTGATCTACATATACATTTTATCAGAGTAATATTCTGGACACAAAAAGAAATGGTCACACTTATGTTTGCACGAAAGCCTAAATGTAAAGTGAACATGGATTACTAAAACCATCCATATCAAGTTTGGCTAATGCTCTCAAAATTCAATCCTATTTGTGACAACATATTTGTTTCTTGCTAAGATTATATATTCAAACTCAACCCTGTTGAAAATATCTAATCCTATCTCTCACTTTATACTTTTCCTGATTTCATAATGTCTCTATTTATATCAGCTTTCCTACATACTTTCCGCAGTTCATCATTGTGACTGACTCTTCAATTGTGCTGACACTTACATTCACACTCTAATCCAAACCCTATTGCTAAGGAACTTTTGTTCCCAATCCTATACTCACTCTTCTTCTTAAACCTACTGACTATCTTCCTAATCCTACCCATTATCCCTTTTTGACTGGATGTTCTCTTATACATTCAATAATCCAAGGTACAGGGTCTAATGCCATTGTATATCGATCTATCTCAGACATCTGTGCAGAACATAATTCAACGCTAAGTATCACAATCAAGGGCCCATCCCCATTCTGCGCTTCAAATCTTACTTAGATTTCTGTTTTCATACATATATTTCACCTATATATACTTATAAATGTCGCAGGTTCCCAGTACCATTATTCATCCAGCAGAATGATTCCTAATTCAAATTGAACATATTATTAACCCTAACCATACACTGTTCCCTCAATCTAACTTTACAGAAGAGCAGGGACAGAGTTGGTCTTACAATACAGGAATGTAGGGGATCTTCCACCTCCTGAGAACCTCAAGGTCCATGCAGAAATGATCCCTGGAGAAGATGTAGACAACTATGAAGGACCTGAGAGAGCAAAAGTCAGCTTCCATGGAAAACAACCTCGTCAGGATGAAGGGTTGTTTATGAATCAGCCTCTCTCTTCTTAATGTAGAGAAGATGGACCAAACCAGGTTGGTGTGGAGAGCTGTTCCTAGGTGCCTATGGTTGATATACCATTCTACCTTGTGAAAGTGTCACAGAAAGTAGGGGCAGCCTCCATCTCATGGTAGTCTTGGAAGCAACTGTTAGGACAAAGTGGTTACCAAGGCAGTGATCTGATTCAGTTCCTTAAGGAAGTGACCTCACTTCACTTCTTTGTTGATGGAACTCTCTGAACTTGGTATCCAAGAAGCCAGGCACCAAGAGGCAGTCCCAGTCTTAGTGGTCTCACTTGTTTGGACTTACCAAGGACAGAGTCAGTCATTCTTGCTACCTACTGATGTGAGGACGGCCAAAACCAGGAAAGCTCTGAAGAGGGGCTTTTCCTGAGAAAGTAGGTAGTGGCTCACTGCTGGCTCCTGACAACTTCACAGAGTTGGCCAAGGAGACCAGATCTGAGACAGGACAGGCCATTTCATTGGAACATAGTATGGCCCACCAGTCAGAGGACACTCCGGATAGTCACAGACCTACATGGGGGAAGGAGGTGTCTTTGTGGGTGTGGGTGTGGGTTTGTGGTTTTGTCTCATATTCTGAGAATAGGTAGGAATGGCGGTTAGTTTGGTTTGGAGGGAACTGTTTCTAGTAAGTCATTTGACAAGGCGAGTGTTTCTATGTCTGTTTATACCACTGTGTCCCTGGTTGTAGACATTAGAAAAGAAAATGCATCAATTGGTGAGTCCTGTCTAGTAGAAAGCTTCTCAGCTTTCATCCTGCACAATTCATGAATGGACTGCGGCATGACTTATCGATGGGGAACACCTGCTAACTTCTTAAGTTCCTGTTTTCTTCCTGAATTGTGTGCACTCTCCAGAATAGGCTCATAGTTTTGTGTCAAATATATGTACCACCTCAAATCTCTGTGACATGGCCATGTACTGGATAGCTGAAGGGAATGGCGAGCATCTCAGAAAGCTCAGATATCAGTGAGACCAGGAATGCCTCATTGGAAAAACCCTGCTTTGGACATTTTGCTTACCGATTCTTCTGTTGCCCTGAAAGTCAGGAAGGTCTTTGCATCAGGTGTGTCATGTGGGAGTGTTTTGGTTTTAATTGTGGTCATTTTTGTGGCCGTTGGAAGACATGGCTATGTCCACCTGGGCTTGAACCCTTATGTGATTCCCCTTAGAGACTGAGTTCTGGAACTGACCTCAAAGAAGTATTGCCATGTATTGTGTTGGGATTTTAGGAGGCCACGCATGAGAGTCGCCCTTGGAAACTGAGATCTAGGCCCAGGGAGGCTTTCCGAAGAGCACTGGAAATCTCAGGAAGGACATCACATGATTTTATTCTTAAAGACTTGGCAGCCATCGTTGCAAGTCAAAACACACATGGACCTCACATTGTAGACCTCAAATGCCTGGCTTAATGTGACCTTTTAGCCTGTCTTTGGGAAGCCTTGCCTGTTAGAATTCTCCAGAGCTTTCATTGAAATGAGCTTCTTCTCCATTTAATGGTTCCTGAATAAATTGAAACCCACAGTGCCTTCAACTTCATCCATGAAAAATGCCTAGATAAATATCATTAAAGTTTGGAAATTCCCATCACCTGGTGGCACTGGAGAACCTTTAGGTGTCCTATTACTGATCATGAATGTACCAGACAGTGCCTTGATTGACTGGGTTTCATGAAAATGGTGTAGAACAGAGATGCCAGTAACTTGGAGCCTGATGAGTAGTCGGCCTAGAGCAGTGGTGTGCAGGTGTGTGTTAAAACATCTGTGGTGGGCTGATGTGGATATGCCATTGGCTTTCAAATGCCTTGTGACTGATATAGTGCAGCCCCCATACCCTTGTATGTAAAGGCATCTTGTTATATGGACAGGTTGAAGGGCAATGTTTAGAATCAGATTGCTGTGGTCAAGGGGGCAAGCTATGTGGGATATAAGCCAGGTTGGTGCATTCTCCTGCAGACCCTTACCCACCACACATGACAGAACTCCCTCCATCACTGTGTCCCAGTTGAACTTCTCGTATTTTGTGAAGCAAATACCAAACTCCCAGTGCAGCTGCAAGAAACACCACGAAAAGTGGAGGATGACCAAATGGCTTCACAGTCCACACTGCAAGACACTTAGCCCCCAGTAGCAACAGTTTACCTATAAAGAGAGAATTCAGCCCTACTGCTTCATGTTCATAGGAAAAAAAGAAACCATGTCCTCCAGGTCATATAGATGCAGACCCAGCTTTGATGGTCTCACTACAAAGGAAGCTAAAGCTCCTGTCATCAACATATATTTCAGGTGCCCAATCTCAGAGGCAGTTTCTCAAGAAGTCTTTAGGCCAGCAGAGCTCCATGTTTTTGGAGTTTTTACCCTGTCCTTTACTTTTGGAAACTCCTCTACAACCTCGAAGGTTGTGAACTCCTGAGCATTTTCCATTACCGATATGTATTCACAGATTTCTAACTCTTCTCCTCTAATTATGTCTTACTTGGAGTGAAGGAAATGTCAAGGCATTGTTCTGAATGAGAGTGGGAAGATTTTTGGGTAGCACATATTTGCCTACACATTGGATTCATTTTCGAATTTTCCATTCGAAATACTGAATCCCTGACTGTCAGGGGTAGAAGGAATTCTTCTTCAAAGAACAGCCTGACACTTACAAGAAACAGCCCCCAGGAGACATCCTGTCTGGAAGACATCCTGTAGCCATATATGTCCCTGAGACATCCTGTGGCCATCTTTCTTCCAGAAACATCCTGAAGTTATCTCACCTTGTGAAGACATCCAGGAACTGCTGATAAGAGAGCTTTCCCATATCCAGCATATTAATACCCATGTGTGAACAATAAAATTTTGCAGCTTGATCAGAACTCCTGTGTTGCTCTCATCTCTCATGCCTCTTGTCCCTTCATTCCTCCCCATCTAGGTTCGCTGACCACGTTGATGTGTCCTGCCGGCCGGGACATCTGGCGCCCACCGACTGGGGCTCAAGCCTTTGACTGAGGGGGAACCCCTTCCTCCTGGAAGACTTGGTCAAGAGGAGCTCACGATCGCCTCAGCAGACACCACCCGGAGACATATCCAGGAGGAAGGTGGGGATGATGCACGGTGAGTGACGCACCATGTGACAAGCAGTATCGTCACATGATTTGTTTATTTCAGGCCTCAAGGAGTCCTTCAAGACATGAGGGGCACATGTTAAGAAAAAGGACTTAAAATTTTTCTTTTCATACATAGGAGAATTGTGTCCATGGTTTCCTCTTGAAGGGACCATTGATGGCAAAAATGGCTTAGAGTAGGAGACTGTTTAAAAGATTATTATGAATCATTTGGCCCAGAAAAAAATGCCAGTTCCCACCTTTTCTTACTGGAACTTAATTAATGAAATTCTTAAAAGTTTTCGCTTTGACAATGGTACCTTACAACTTGTCAGGATTGGGGAAGAGATTATGCAAAAGACCTCTCGTCCCCCCTCTGCATGCCCATCATTAGTATAGACATAGAACCTTCTCAGTCTTCCCAGGACCCTGAGAACCTTCCTGGTCCCCCTCAAAATACGACCCTAATTAATAAGGCTCCAATGATTAAAAACCACCTTTATCCAGTTTTAAATCCCAGAGACACATTGACCCCTGGGGAGGACGCTATCTTGGAGAAGGAAGCAGCTCTCTACCATTCAGAACACCCGCGACCTCTCAGGACCGTGCCACAGCCTATAGGATTTACCAAGCGAAGGTGAAAGCACCTATGTAAAACATCTTGCCTTTGAAAATGCTAACCCAGCATGTCAGAATGTTCTTCAACCACATAAGGATAAAGGGAAACTTTCTGAAGTTATTAGACTCTGTGCAGACGTGGGTGCAGCCCATGCCATGGGTCTGGCTTTAGGGACCGCCTTTACCAAGGCCTTTCACAATCCTGGCTCACGTACTTGCTTTACTTGTAAACAACCTGGCCATTTTGCATGTGAGTGTCCCACAGGCAAACAAAGCCTAGGAATAGTGTCTCCTCAAACTGGGGCTTAACCGCCCCCAGCTACCCTTTTCCATAGAAGTGGTAAAGGTCATCACTGGGCCAGTGAGTGTAGATCTAAGACAAATGCCCTCACACAGCCTATTTCTTCCTACTTCTCGGGAAACTCCCTGCGGGGCCAGCCCCCGGCCACAACATCCCCCACGACAAACACAGGAGCAATAAAGTTTGTTCCCTCCTAAACTCCCAACCTACCACAAAATCCTTCTCCACAATTGCCTCCCTCCAACTAGCCACCCCAGGCAGCACAAAATTGGACCTCTGTGCTGCCACAAATACAATATTAGACCCAATGCAAGGGCCCCAGATAATACCCAATGAAATTATGGGTCCCCCTCCATCTCATACATGTGCCCTTAATCTTGGAAGAGCCTCCACTACCATACAAGGTGTTCAGGTCTTCGTTGGCATTAATGATAATGATTTCACTGGAGAAATAAAAATACTGGCCACTGCTATTAATGGAGTTGCCGCCATCCCAGCAGGAACAAGACTTGCACAATTAATTCTCCTTCCCTTGGATTCAGGAGGCATTTCCAAAACCCAAACCTACCTCGGGGGACTGCCTTCTTGGGCTTCTCTGATGTGTATTGGGTTCAGCCCATTTCTCACAATAGACCCACCCTTACCTTACTTACTGAAGGAAAGGAATTCCAAGGAGTTCTAGATATTGGAGCTGATGCCACAATTATTTCTCAAAAATACAAGCCATCAGGTTAGCCCCTCACTCCATCCTTGACTGACCTTAAAGGGATAGGAAAATAAAAAAATCCTCTGGTCAGCTCTAGGTCTATTAGCTGCACTGATAAAGATGGTAATAAGTCAACTGTCACTCCTTTCGTTGATTCTGACCTCCCTGTTAACGTATAGGGAGGAGATATTTTGAGTTATTGGAAGTTATTCTCGCCAGTCCCAATTCCATGGTGACTCATCAAATGCTTCCTATGAATTTTGTTCCTGGTACAGGCCTGGGGATACTGAAACAAGGACTGGTGGAGGCTATACAACCCATACAAAAACAAATACATGTGGACTTGTGTATTCAGATTTTTAGTGTCAGTCCCTGACCCTCCTGTACCCCATGCAGATAAAATTATTTGGGAGACTCAGACTCCTGTGTTGGTGGATCAGTGGCCCCTTACCCAAGAAAAATTGGAGGCTGCCTCCACGTTAGTGCAGGAACAGCTTGCAGCCGGCCATGTAAAGCCCTCAACCTCATCATGGATTACTCATATTTTTATTATCAAGAAAAAATCAGGCAAGTGGTGCCTTTTACAATATTTGTGTGCCATTAATAAAGTTATGCGCCCGATGGGAGCACTACAGCCAGGCATTCCCACACCAGTGGCGATTCCAAAAAACTATTGTAAAATGGTTATTGACTTAAAAGATTGCTTTTTTACCATCTTTTTACATCCTGAGGATAGACCCTATTTTGCCTTTAGTCTCCCTCACATTAATTTTCAGGGCCCTATGCAGAGATTTCAATGGAAGGTTCTTCCCCAAGGTATGGCCAACAGCTCTAGTCTTTGCCAAAAACACGTTGCTCAAGCAGTAGACCCTGTGAGAGAGCGATGAGCACAAAATTATATTTTACATTATATGGATGATTTGTTAATTGCTGCACCTAATACCCATGACCTTAATAATTGTTACTTGGACTTTTACAAAACCTCACTACCTTGGGACTACAGATAGCTCCAGATAAGTTTCAAACACAGGACCCTTATACCTATTTGGGCCTTAAACTTCAAGATAATCAGATCCAAATTCCTAAAATACAACTATGTGTTTACCATCTTCACACACTTAATGATTTTCAAATATTACTGGGGGATATTCAATTGCTAGGAACATATTTAAAATTACCCACTTGTGTACTTTTGCCCCTTAATGATATTTTGATAGGTGATTCCCACCCCTCCTCCCCTCAAAAGCTTACTCCTGAGGCATGACATGCATTAAACCAAGCCACAGAAGCCATTGCCCAAAAGTTTGTTACACAAATTTCTTATAACCTTCCTCTGGTTCTGGTTATTTTCCACACTCCTCATACACCCACAGGAATATTTTGGCAGCGAGATCCACATTTTAAAAATAAAGGCTGCCCCTTGCTTTTGGTCCTTGTATCCACCACATCCTCCAAGGTTATTACTGTTTATCTTGCTCAGGTAGCTTCTCTTATTTTTAAAGGTCGTTTGCTTTCTCGACAACATTTTGGCAAAGACCCTGATAATATTTTAATTCCATATACTAAGGACCAAACCCTTACTACAATTTTTACTAGAGACATGGATCAATGGGGTATTGCCCTATCAGGCTTTTTGGGAACAATTCATAACCACATCCCCAATGACCCCGTTTTAAATTTTGTCCAGTTACATTCATTTATTTTTCCCAAAATTACTCAAAAGGCTCCCATTCCTCAAGAACTTACTGTCTTTACAGATGGTTCCAGTAATGGCCGTGCAGTCTTTGTTGTCAATAACAAGCCTACCACCTTTGATACTGTCTATCAGTCAGCTCAGTTTGTGGAATTGTTCACCATAACACAAGTTTTCATAAAGTTTTTTTGATAATCTTGTTAATATTTATACAGACAGTGCCTACATTGCTCTTTCTGTGCCCCTGCTGGAGATTTCACCCACCATTATGGCTTCTTCCAATTCCCCCATTCTGTTTCACCAGCTTCAGCAGCTAATTCAGGCCAGAAAACATGCATTTTCCTTAGGACACATCATGACACACTCTGACCTTCTGAGCCCTCTAACACAAGGTAATGCCCAAGCTGATGCAGCAACACGTTCCATCTTTCCAATTTTTGTTGGCTCCATTCAAAAGGCCATGGAGTTACAAAATCTTCACCATCTAAATTCCCAGAGCCATCGATTACTTTGGAAAATTACCAGGCAACATGCATGAGAAATAGTAAAAGCATGCCCTGGTTGCACTGTCTCCCTCCCCATTCAACACTTGGGAGTTAACCCCCGAGGATTACAGCCCAATCAGGTTTAGCAAATGGATGTTATTCATTTTCCTGAATTTTGAAAAACCAAATATATATACGTTTCTATAGATACCTTCAGCGGCTTTAGTTTTGCATCACCACATTCTGGAGAGGCTACCAAAGATGTCCTTTCTCATCTTGTTTCAGCCTTTTTCGTAATGGGTAAACCAATACATATTAAAACAGATAAATGTCCTGCATATACCAGTGCCAAGTTTAAACAGTTTTGTGCTACCTTGCAATTTTGTCATACTACTGAAATTCCATACAACTCTCAGGGCCAAGGCATGTGGAACTTGCCCAGCTTAGCTTAAAGACTTGGCTATCCCGTCTTAAGGCTTCCGCCCTTGTATTTACCACTCCCAGGGATTGCCTTAACCATGCATTATTTGCCCTTATTTTTCTTACCTTAGACAGTGAAGGCCATTTGGCCACAGACAGACACTGGCATCCTTCGTCCAATTCTGTTCGCTCGCCTGTTATGTGGTGCAATCCCATTACAAATAAATGAAAACGCCCAGATCCTATCCTCATCAGGGGATGAGGCTCAGCTTGTGTTTTGGACCAAGAGCAAGCATCCCCAAGATGGTTACCAGAATGCCTGGTTAAACAGGTAAATTACTTACCTCAACCCAGGGACGGAGGCCCTCCCCCTCAGGACAAATTTTCCTCCATTTCAGATACAGCCAACAATCTGTGCGAGGATCCTGCTTAAGGCACTTCTGCTGAACAGGTTTGAACACGGAGACCTTGGACCTCCAATTTCCAACATCATGGAGTACCTTTTTGCCCCCCCCCCGTGAATGCAAAGGAGGATTTTGGACTGAGGCTCCCACTAGTTGGACCCAGACTGCTGACTGCATGACTAAGGTGACTTACCTCCGTGCCAAGGTTGACCATAATCTCGGAGGAGTTCATCAGCCTAAATGGGTATGTGTTAACAAGCCAAAGATTATTCCCCCTAGTACAAGTAAAGCTCTCCAAAATTGTTCTGCAACTTGTACGCATACCCAGGCGATGCATGTCTCTTGTAATGTGTCGGCTTCACTTTGTGTTAATAAACAGGGAGAACAATTTTTTGAAGCCTCCCTAACTAAAACTCATGCAGCAGGGGGACCACTATTCATTATACCCCCATTCTCTTTGACCATGGAGGAGATGGCAAATACACCAAGCTACAGTCAGCTGGGTGCCAAGGCACTGTCGGAAAAGGTTCCTACTGGCCCATTAAGGCCGCTACAGGGGTCTCTGATGGTGGAGGACCCACTTATTCTGTCAAGCATCCTCAGATAATCAAACTTTTGAAACCCCAAATCCCTGAGCTCACATATCATCCCTTAATGTAGCCTAAATCCCAGTTCCCAGGTTTAGATACCAATACATTAGATATTTTGCAAACTACATTCTCCTAGCTTAATAATTCGAACCCCACCCTTGCTGGTGATTGCTGGCTCTGCATGACAGCAGGGGCAATCATGCCTATGGCAGTTCCTATTAATTCTATCATGGACAATGATAATACATGCCAACCCGGATTTCCCTTTAAAGTACAGCCAATAGGCACTTTTACATTATTTCTTTTAGGCGCGATGCAGAATAATACCTATGATACTGATGTTCGACTTACTTCCTTTGGAAATTGCTCAACAGTATAAAATTATTCCTCACCCACCCCATCTCTTTGTTCCTCCAATGGCACAGTTTTTATGTGTGGAGGAAACTCGGCCTTCCCACGCTTCCAGCGAATTGGACCATTGGTTGTGTTCTTGCTTTATTACTCCCTGATATAACTATTGTCCCAGGAGATGAACCTATACCAATTTCTAGCCTAGACACTTTAGTCAAAAGACATAGGTGGGCAATACAGGCTTTACCACTCATTGCCAGCCTTGGAATAACAGCTGCTGTGGGCACAGGTACAGTGGCTTAGGCACGGCTATTCACTCTTACCATCGCCTGTCTCAACAACTTATAAATTATGTACAAACTTTATCAGGAACCTTTAAAGATTTGCAGGACCAAATAAATTCCCTGGCAGAAGTGTTCCTTCAAAACAGACGGGGCTTAGATTTGCTGACAGCTAACCAGGGAGGTATTTGCTTAGCCTTAGGGGAACGATGCTGCTTTTATGCCAATAAATCAGGCATAGTACGCATTAAAATTAAGCAGCTTCAAGAAGATCCAGAAAAGAGACAAAGGGAACTATTTGAAAATCCCCTCTGGATTGGGCATAATGGATTTCTACCCTACCTTCTTCCCCTATTAGTCCCTTTGTTGGGTTTACTTTTAATGGTGTCCATAGGCCCCTGCATTATAAAGAGGCTGGTACAATTTATTAAAGAACAGATTAATATTTTGGTTTCTAAGCCCATACAGGTCCACTATCATGGTCTGGAGATGGAAGACAGCACTGCCAACATTTAAAAGAATGTTCAACCCTTCTCACAGGCTTATTAAGTTTACATCCCCACAGATCTCTCTTTCTTACAGAAAACTATAAGTAACAGCTCTGAGCAACCATCTTCTACCCTTGCAATAAGGGTTCCTTCTCCATGGGCCCCTCCACTTGGGGGAGGACACACCCTTGGAATGAGCACGTTAGGCCATAATAACGGAGGGTCCAGGAAGGACTGCAGGAGGATGGATCCACGGATCCCCAAACACAAGACCTCTGAATGACACGCTCTGGTGCATGGCGGTTGGCATGCTATCCCCTCAAAGACGTCTCCTCCAAAAACATGCCAAAGCCAACACGAAATCTCCTAGGAAAGATGCTCACTCAAATCAGGAGATATTCTAAGGCATTCTAGAGAAACAGAGCCACTATCACCCCCTAAATCCATGGCCTGTAAGGTATGGTCGAATATTTTATATAACAAAAGGGGAGATTTCAGGGGCTAGAAGGAAGTTCTCCTTCAAAAAATAGACTGACACAAGTAACATCCCCCTGGGACACAACCTGCCTGGGAGACATCCCACAGCCATCTATCTCCTTTTGACATCCGGCTACCATCTGTCTACCTGAAACATCCTGAGGTTATCTCACCCTGTGAAGACATCCAGCAACTGCCGATAAGAGAGCTTTCCCATCCGCAGCATATAAATACCCTCTGAGAATAATAAAAGTTTGCAGCATGATCAGAACTCCTGTCTTGCTGTCATCTCTCGTGTCTCTTGTCCCTTCATTCCTCCCCAACTAGGATCGACACCCAAGTTGATGTGTCCTGCCAGCCGGGCCATCTGACACTAACCCATACCCTCCTAGACTCTGATGACAAATCCTAATATGATGGAGAAAAATAACCCAAACAGAATAGAAATACAAGCAGTTCAGAGGAGGCATGGTGTATAGTTGCACTTGCCTTTTGCATGATATAGGGTAGGTGTTATAAATCTAGTTAATTTTTAATTGAAATAGTTCTCCATGTGTTTTTAAAGTTAACAAATATGTGAATTCCTGTCTCCCTTTCTCTGTAGCCGATTCAGCACATGTATTTTTATATGCACATATAGAATCCTACCTGGTATCAGATGTACATTCTTGTGAGGTGGCTGACTTGGAAGATACAAATTGTGAGAAGAGATCACTCCTCCTAAACGCCGTTGGAACAGAAAATTCAACCTATGGGTGAGCCTCCTAGTAGAACAACATTATACATAAATCCATGTTCAGTAAATTAAATATTTTTGCATCTGTGGATGATATATACTTCATGATGAATTTCGATTGGCATATATATTGCTACATTTTATTGCCTGGGTGTGTGTGTTGTGTGTGTGTGTGTGTGGGTGTGTATATATATATATATATATATATATATATATATATATATATATATATATATACACTCTCCAAATATTTCAAAATATGAAATATATGTGTCTTACATATACTACCTAAATTCATTCATGTTCATGTATGTGGATTTATAATCAACTTTTCACAATATTATTCTCAGAAATATTCATCCACCTGAATTACATATTTGTTTTATAGTACTGAAAACTAACTTCAGTGAGTGGTGCATACAATCCTAATATTTCTACAGTAACTGACCCAGTTTAACATCAATGCAACTAGATTCCTCTTGGATATGATGTCTATGTTGAAGTTCATTTTATTCAACACTGGTACATTACTATTTGTTCAGTTTATACACATCATAGGATATATATTTCATCAACAACTTCAATAATTTATAGGATTTTGATTCACTTTCAATCATTTCCTGATTCAGAACACATGTATTCCTCCAGGTTACATGATTGTTTTTTCATGAGACTTCTTTCCAAACGCTTTTTTTTTCGATTTCCATAATCATTTTGAAGAAAAACTGACACACTCTTCATGATAAACCATAACCCTAATATTACCATTAGATGTATTTCTGGTTGGAATGAATGATTGCATATAAATATACGATTTTCTGTTTATTTTCAGATATCAATTCAATCGAATATTTAAAGTTGGAACAAGTTATAATATTTAATCACAGTATCGTCTATTCATAAATTATCTCTATGTTCATAGACACAGAGTAAATCTATTTGTAACCCCAATACTAATTTTTTCATCTTCAAAATGTTGCTCCCAGAAATGGTGGAAGAAATACTCATGTCACCTAATCTACATATACATTTTATCACAGTAATATTCTGGACACAAAAAGAAGAGGTCACACTTATGATTGTATCAAAGCCTAAATGAAAAGTGAGCATAGATTACTGAAAACATTCATGTCCAGTGTGCCTAATGCTCTCAAATGTCAATCCTATTGGTGACTACATATTTGTTTCTTCTTAAGACTATATTTTGAACCTCAACCCTGTTGCAAATGTCTAATCCTATCACTCAATTTATACTTTGCCTGATTTCCTAATGTCTCTATTGATGTCTGCTTACCTAAATATTTTCCCCAGTTCACCATTGTGACTGACCCTTCACGTGTGCTGACATTTACATTCACTCTCTACCCGATACACTATTGCTAAAGAACTTTTGGTCCAAATTCTGTACTCAGTCTTCTTCTGAAACTTATCGAATATCTTCCTAATCCTACCGACTATCCCTGTTCTAGTGGATGTTCACTTCTACATTCAATCATCCAAGGTACAAGGTCCTATGCCATTGATTATTGATTTATCTGAAACACCTGTGCAGAACGTATATCAAAGCTAAGTATCCCAATCAATAGCGCAATGCCCTTCTGGGCTTCAAATCTTACCTAGATTTTTGTTTTCATACTTATATTTCACCTATATATTCTTATAAATATCACAGGTTCCCAATACCATTATTCATCAATTAGAATAATTCCTAACCCAAATCAAACCTGTTATTAACCCTAACCATACACTGTTCCCTCAATCTAACTTTACAGAAGAGCAGGGACCAAGTTGGTCTTACAATACAGGAATGTAGAGAATCTTCCACCTGTTGTAAAACTCAAAGGTCCATGAAGAAGTGATCCCTGGAGAAGATGTAGGCAGCCATGAAGGACCTGAGAGAGCAAACGTCATCTTCCATTGCAAACAACCTGGTCAGGATGAAGGGTTGTGTCTGAATCACCCTCTCTGTTCATAATGTAGAGAAGATGGACACAAACAGTCCTTTTTGGAGACCTGTTCCTGGGTGCCTATGGTTCATATACCATTCTAACTTGTGAAAGTGTCACAGGAAGTAGGAGAAGCCTCGATCTCATGGGACCCTTGGAAGCAACTGTTAGGACAAAGTGGTTGCCAAAGCAGTGACCTCATTCAGTTCCTGAAGGAAGTGACCTCACCTCACTTCCTTGGTCATGGAACTCTCGGTACTTGGGATCCAGGAAGCAAGGTACCAAGAGCCTGTCCCAGTCCCAGTCCCAGTGGGCTCACTTGTTTGGATTTACCAAGGACAGAGTCAGTCTTTCATGGTACCTACAGATATGAGGATGGCCAACTGCCAGGAAAACTCAGAAGAGGGGCCTTTCCTGAGAAAGCAGATAGTGGCTCACCGCTGGCTCCTGACAAGTTCACAGAGTTGGTGTTTTCCGGGGAACATAAGTTGGCCCACCAGTCAGAAGACACTCTGGATAGTCACAGACATACTTTGAAGAAGGTGGTGCCTCTGTGGTTGTCGGTGTGGGTTTGTGGTTTTGTCTCATGTTCTGAGAATAGGTAGGAAAGGCGGTTTGTTTGGTTTGGAGTGAACTGTTTATAGTAAGTCGTTTGGCAAGCAAGTGTTTCTATGTCTGTGTATCCCACTATGTGCATGGTTTTAGATATTAGAAAACTGAATGCATCAATTGTTGTCTCCTGTCTAGCAGAAAGCTTCCCAGCATTCATCCTGCCGAATTTATGAATGGATTTCAGCTTGCCTGATCGATGGGCAACATGTGGTATCTTCCAAAATTCCTGCATTCTTCATGAATTCTGGCTACTCTCCAGAATAGGCTCATGGTTTTGTGTCCAAGATATGTAGCAGTTCCAAGACCTGTGACATGGCCATGTACTGGATAGCTAAAGGGAATGTCGAGCATCTCAGAAAACTCAGATATAAGTGTGACCATGATAGTCTCAGTGGAGAAACCCTGCTTTGGGCCTTTTGCTTACCTATTGTTCTGTTGCCCTGAATGTCAGGAAGGTCTTTGCCTCAAGACATCCGTTTGTGAAGCCTGAAGAAAACAGGTTCAAATGGAAATGAATGGACATCACCTGTGGATATTTGCTTAATTCCTTTGAAAATGGAAGTGTCTGAATCAGCCTCTTGGCCCTGTGTGAGGCCGTGGCTTAGATTCTCAACCCCTGAAGAATCTAAAGAAACATCACATGTGTGCATCCAAAACAAAAATGGCCAAAAGTGCAGTTATTGTGGATGAAGTCTCTCCCCATTCTCTGTAAGGTTCCTGACCTCCATCAAGTTAGAATAGGGATCCATTGGGCCAAATCATTTCTTCAAATCCCTAAATTGCTTGAGTTTTCCCGTGACTACAATTCACATAAAGAATCCAAACTGCACAGTCAATACGCCTCAAATTGGAGAAGCAGAGAAGTATTAACAGCAGGCCTATGTGAACACTCCTGGTTCACAGGAATGGTGTCCAGGCCACCCTGAATTTAGGCAAATTAGGGGCAAGAGAGATTATTTAGGAGACTGTCTTGGGCTTCGCCCCTCGTGGAAATTTCCAGCGATAGGTTATGATGAGTGTCTATATAAAAGAACATGAGGGCCATGTGGGATTGTTTTGGTTTTAATTGTGGTTGTTAGTGTGGTGATTGGAAGAGATGACTGGGTCCACCTTGACATGAACTCTGGTGTTTTTCCCCTTAGAGACTGAGTTCTGGAACTGACCTCAGAAAAGTATTGCCATTAATTGTGTTGGGATTTTAGAAGGCCATGCATGAGAGTCGCCCTTGGAAACTGAGATCAAGGCCCAGGGTGGCTTTCAACAGAGCACTGGGAATCACAGCCAAGATATCACATAATTTTCTTCTGAAAGACTTGGCAGCCGTAGCTGAGAGTCAAAAGTCACATGGACATCACATTGTAGAACTCAATGGGCCTGGCTTCATTTGACCTTTTGGCCATTCTTTGGGAAGCATTGCCTGTGAGATTTCTCCAGAGCTTTCATTGAAATGAGCTTCGTCAACATTAATGGTTCTGGAATGAACTGAAACTCACAGTGCCTCCACCTTCATTGTTGAAATATGGCTAGAAAAATACCATGAAATTTTTGAAATTTCCATGACCAGCTGGCACAGGAGAACCTTTGGATTTCCTGTTGCTGATCATGAGTATAACAGACACTGCCTTGATTGACTGGTTTTAATGAAAATTGTGTAAAACAGAGATGCCAATAAGTTGGAGCCTGATTATTAGTGGGCCTAGAGCAGTGGTAGGCAGGTGTGTGATAAAACATCTGTGGTGGGGCCATGTGGATCTGCCATTGGCTTCCAAATGGCTTGTGACTGACATGATGCAGCCAGCAGTCCCTTCTAAGTAAAGGCATCTTGTTATTTGGAGAGGTTTCAGGGCAATGTTCAGAATCGATTTGCTATCGTCAATGGGGCAAGCTATGTGATATAGAAGCATGGTTGGTGCATTCTCCTGCAGAAATTGAAATACCACACGTGACAGAACTCCCTCCTGCACTGTGTCCCAGTTGAACTCCGTGTATTTCATGAAGCAAATACCAAACTCCCATTGTAGCAGCAAGAAACACCATGAAAATTGGAGGATGAACAAATGGCTTCACAGTCCACACAGGGAGACACTTAGAACCCAGTGGCCACAGTTTACCTACAAAGATCAAATTCAGGACTGCTGCCTCATGTTCATTGGAAAATAAGAAACTATGTTTTACAGGTCACATAGGTGCAGACCCAGCTTTGATGATCTCACTACAAAGGAAGCTAAAGCTCCTGATAACAACATATGTTTCAAGTGACCAAACTCAGAGGCAATTTCTCAAAAAGTCTTTAGGCCAGCAGAGCTCCATGTTTGTGGAGTGTTCACCCTGTCCCTTACTTTTGAAAACTCCTCTACCACCTCCAAGGTAGTGAACTCCTTAGCATATTCCATTCCAGATAAGTATTCACTGATTTTCTAACTCTTCTCCTCTAATTATGTCTTACTTGGGGCGAAGATAATGTCAAGCCATTGTTCTGGAGGAGTGGGAAGATTTTGTGTAGCACATATTTGCATACACATTGGATTCATTTTCCAATTTTCCATTCGAAATACTGAATCCCTGACTCTAACCCCTACCCTACTAGACTCTGACTACTAATCGTAATATGATAGAGAATAAAAACTCAAACAGAATAGAAATACAAGCAGTTCAGAGGAGGCATGGTGTATAGTTGGAATTGCCTTTTGCATTATATAGGTTAGAAGTTATAAATCTAGTCAATTTTTTGTTGAAATAGTTCTCCGTGTGTTTTGAAAGTTAACAAATATGTAAATTCCTGTCTCCCTTTCTCTGTAGCCTATTCAGCACATGTAATTTTATATGCACATATAGAATCGTACCTGGTATCACACGTACATTTTTGTGAGGTGACTGACTTGGCAAATACAAATTTTGAGAAGAGATCACTCCTCCTAAATGCTGTTGGAACTGAAAATTCAACCTATGGGTAAGCCTCCTAGTTGAACAACATTATACATAAATCCATGTTAAGTATATGAATATTTTTGGGTCTGTGGATGATATGTATTTCATGATGAATTTCAATTGACATATATATTGCTAGTTTTTAATGTCTGTGTGTGTGTGTATATGTATGTATATATATATATATATATATATATATATATATATATATATATATATTCTCCGGATTTTTCAAAATATGAAATATTTGTGTCTTATTATGCACTCCCTAAATTCATTCATATTCATGTATGTGGATTTATAATCCACTTTTTAAAAAATTAATCTCAGAAATATTCATCCACCTGAAATACATATTTTTTCCTAGTACTGAAACAGTTTTCAGTAAATGGTGCATCCATATCCTAATATTTCGGCATTGCAAGATGACTGTGAAGACAGTGTATCACACCCAGTGTACCCTGCCACTGCGCAGGTGAATAACGAGTTAGAACGATGAAAAACTATCTTGTTAGGATCTTACAGGAAAATGGGTGTTTACCGAAATCTAGAAGAATGATTTCCACCACCGAGGTCCGGTAACTGAGTCTCAAACACAAGCCACTTGTGCAACCGGAGATCCATTCTGATTTATCCGCGTGACCTGCCCCGTGTCTACAAATGGTGAGGCACCACCGAGAAGCGACCAGCAAGCAGGGAGAAACGTTGCTGCAGATTCTGTGGAATCCTGCTGGCTGAGCATCCACTGAGCCCCCAGCTGAATTTGGGATTTCAGACGGGAAAGTTAGCAGTACATTTCTATCCCCCAAAGTGGAAACTCCACAAAGGAAACCAGCAGCCACCATCTTGGAGAGCTGAAGTAACCACCACCACTCCCAGACAGATTGCAACAATAAAACAGGTGTGTGTTTCTCAGCTCATCTCACATACAGAGGAAAATTCGCATAAAATCTCTCCTAGGCTTTTGGGGGAGGGATAATCAGAGCAAGTCTGCATAAAGACTGGGGGAAAACTAGAGGCACCTGACCTTCATCTCCCCTTCCCATCAGCGGCAAAAATGAAACTTGTCTAGCCAGTGCGGGGCGAGGGGCAAGCGGAAAATATTAAAACAATAGAGTTCCAGGGTTCACAATAGACACCCTCCCCACCCAACAAACGGCAGACCCGGAGAACAGTTTGAGCTGCCGAGAAGCATCACTCAGGAGAAATCTGGTCTAGCAGGAGAAATCAGGACTAGCAGGATAAACCAGGGGACTAAAGGCCAGGCCCTCCTGACTGGGTGGCTGGAGAACGCCAGAGCGCTGCCAGTGTGACTGGGCAACTGGAGACCACCTTCCTGCCGGCGCCAGCCCACCTGCTGACGGCATGTCTTGATGGCTGGAGAACGCTCGCCTGCCGACGACCGAACGCGCAACTGTGTGGCTAGAGATCACCCACCCGCCGGCGACAGCCCATCCGCTGCCCGCGCTACTGGGTGGCTGGAGACTGCCGGCATGCCAGCGACCGGGAGCTGAAACCAACAAGAGACAATCCAGTCCACCCCCCCAATTCGGACACTCCGGCAAGGAGCCTGGGGCCCACCACAGCAGAGAGGTGACATTACTGGAGCTCGGCTGTCAGAATTCCAGAACAGCGAAATCCACTTAAGCAGGCATAGTCTAGCAACACAAAGGAGAGAAAACAGAGATATATAAACCCATAACAAATCTATAGAAGAGAGCAGAAACACAGCAATCAAATAGAGCCAGAAAATAACGTGAACATCATGAAAAAACAAGGGGAAAAAAAGGTGTAGAAACAATGAAGGACAACTTAATACTACAGGAGAACCTAGAAGCATCAGAAACAGGGATAGGGAAAAAACTTAAGTCATACCTAACTCAGATGGAAAGGAATAATAGAGAAGACATGAGGCAGCAAGTCCAAGAAATAAAAGTATATTTTGAAAATGAATTAAACAACCAAATTCAAATGGCAAAGAACAAGGTTTACCAGGAGATAGAGATCTTTTAAAAAATCATACAGTAATTCTAGAAATGCAGGAAACTATAAACCAAATTAAAAACTCAAACAAGAATATTTCAAATAGACTAGATCAAGTAGAAGTCAGAACATCAGATAATGAAGACAAAGTTTGTCAACTTGAAAATAATATAGTCAACACAGAAAACATGCTTAAATCCCATGAGCAACTATTCAAGAGATATGGGATGTCATAAAAAAACCAAAATTGGGAGTCATCGGGATAGAAGAAGGCATAGAGATTCAAACCAAAGGAATGGACAACATATTAAATGAAATAATTCTAGAAAACATCCCAGAGATGAAAGATGGAATGGATTGCCATATCCTGGAAGCCTACAGGACCTCAAACATTCAAAACCATAATAGACAAACTCCAAGACATATAATTATGAAGATAGCCAACATACAGAACAAGGAGAGAATATTAAAAGCTACGAGAGAAAGTAGGCAGGTAACATTCAGGGGTAAACCAATTAGGTTAACAATTGATTTTTCATCACAGACTTTGAAAGCGAGAAGATCTTTGAACAATGTATTTCAAACACTGAAAAATAATGGATTCCAACCAAGAATACTGTATCCAACAAAATTAAGCTTCAGATTTGACAATGAAATTAAGTCTTTCTTGATAAACAAAAGCTAAAAGAATTCGCAGACAGAACACCAGCACTGCAAAGCATTTTGAGCAAAATACTACAAGAAGAGGAATTGAAAAATAGTGCCCAAAACTAACAGTGGGAGGTATCTCAGTAAAGGGGTAAGAAAATAACCAAAAAGTAAAAACTACCCAAATTAAAATAAATAAATAAATAAACATGACTGGAAGTATAAATCATATTTCAATTGTAACCTTAAATGTTAAAAATCTAAACTCACCAATCAAGAGACATAGGCTAGTAACCTGGATCAAAAAAATAAATCCAACAAAATGCTGCCTTCAGGAGACTCTTTTGATAGGTAAAGACATACACAGGCTGAAAGTGAAAGGTTGGGAAAAATCTTACCACTCACATGGCCCTCGGAAGCAAGCAGGAGTGGCCATACTCATATCATATAAAATCAACTTCAAACCTACGTTAATCAAAAGGGATAAAGTAGGACACTATATATTGTTAAAAGGAACCATCCACCAACAAGACATAACAATTATCAATTGGTATGCACCAAACAATTGAGCTGCAACGCTTATAAAACAAACTCGCCTCAAGTTCAAGAGTCAAATAGACTACAACACAATAATTATGGGTGACTTCAACACACCACTCTCGCCATTAGACAGATCCTCTATAAAAAACTGAATAAAGAAACTATAGAATTCAACAGCACAATCAATAACCTTGACTTAACCGACATATATAGAATATATCAACCATCATCAAGTGGATACACTTTATTCTCAGCAGCACATGGATCCTACTCCAAGTTAGACCATATATTATGCCATTGGGCAACTCTTAGTAAATATAAAGGCGTGGAGATAATACCATGCACCATATCTGATCATAATGGAATGAAACTGGAAATCAATGAGAATAGAAGGAAGGAAAAATCCTACATCACATGTAAAATGAACAATATTCTACTGAATGATCAATGGGTTACAGAAGACATAAAGGAGGAGATAAAAAAATTCTTAGAATCAAATGACAATACAGACACAACATACTGGAATCTATGGGACACAAAGAAGGCAGTTTTAAGAGGGAAATTCATTTCTTGGAGTTCTTTCCTCAAAAAAAGAATAAAACAACAAATAAATAAACTCACAGTACACATCAAAAACCTAGAAAAGGAAGAGCAAAACAACAGCAAATGTAGTAGAAGACAAGAAATAATTAAAATTGGAGCAGAAATCAACGAAACTGAAACAAACAAACAAAAAAAAAACATTGAAAAAATTGATAAAACTAAAAGTTGATTCTTTGAAAAAATAAATAAGATTTACAGGCCCTTAGCCATGCTAAGGATGAGAAGAAGAGAGGGAACTCAAATTACTAACATACGGAATGAAAAAGGCAATATCACAACAGACAGTACACAAATACAGAAGATAATTAGAAAGTATTTTGAAATCCTATATTCCAATAAAATAGAAGATAGTTATAATATCGATAAATTTCTTAAGTCATACGATCTGCCCATATTCAGTCAAGAAGACACACACAATTTTAACAGACCAAAAACAAAGAAAGAAATGGAAGAAGCCATCAAAAGACTACCAATCAAAAAAAGCCCTGTACCTGATGGGTATACAGCGGAGTTCAACAAAACCTTCGAAGAAGAATTAATACCAATACTATTCAAGCTATATCAAGAAATGGAATAATAAGGAGCTCTTCCAAATTCATTCTCGGAGTCCAAAATCACCCTGATCCCAAAACCAGACAAAGACACTTCAAAAAAGAAAACTACAGACCAATATCTCTAATGAAGTTGGATGCAAAAATTCTCAATAAAATCCGTGTGAATTGAATACAAAAACATATCAAAATAGTTGTGCACCATGATCAAGTAGGATTCATCCCTGGAATGCAAGGCTGGTTCAATATACGGAAATCAATAAATGCTATTCACCACATCAATAGACTTAAGGACAAGAACCATATGATCATCTCGATAGATGTAGTAAAACATTCAACAAAGTTCAGCATCCCTTTATGTTCGAAACACTAGAAAAACTAGGGATAGCAGGAACTTACCTCAACATTGTAAAAGCTATATATGCTAAACCTCATGCTAGGATCATCCTAAATGGAGAAAACTGAAGGCATTCCCTCTGAAATCTGGAACAAGACAGGGATGCCCTCTATCACCACTTCTATTCAATTTAGTTCTTGAAATACTAGCCAGAGCAATTAGACAGACAAAAGAAATTAAAGGCATAAAAATAGGAAAAGAAGAACTTGAATTATCGCTATTTGTGGATGACATGGTAATATATTTAACAGACCCAAAAGGGTCTACAAAGAAACTGCTAGAGTTAATAAATGAAGGATATAAAACCAACACGCATAAATCAAAGGCATTTCTGTATATCAGCAACAAAACTTCTGAAATGGAAATGAGGAAAACCACTCCATTCAAAATATCCTCAAAGAAAATAAGATACTTGGAAATCAACCTAACAAAAGAGGTGAAAACCACAGAACCCTAAAGAGAGAGATAGAAAAAGATCTTAGAAGATGGAAAAATGTACCCTGTTCATGGATAGGCAGAACTAAATTCATCAAAATGGCGAAATTACCCAAAGTTCTCTACAGGTTTAAAGCAATGCCAATCAAAATCCCAACGGCACTTCTTGTAGAAATGATAAAGCAATCATGAAATTCATATGGAAAAACAAAAGACACAGAATAGCAAAAGGAATTCTAAGCAGGAAGTGTGAATCGGGAGGTATAGCGATACTAGAGTTCAAACTTTACTACAAAGCAAGAGTAACAAAAACAGTGTGGTACTGGTACCAAAACAGGCAGGTGGACCAATGGTATAGAATGGAGGACAGAGAAACCAATCCACAAAATTACAACTTTCTTATATTTGATAAAGTGGCTATAAACATGCAATGGATGAAGGATAGCATCTTCAACAAATGGTGCAGGGAAAATTAGAAATCCATGTGCAACAAAATGAAACTGAATCCCGTTCTCTCACCATGCACAAAAGTTAACTCAAAATAGATCAAGGAGCTAGATATCAAATCAGAGACACTGCGTCTCATAGAAGAAAAAGTTGGCTATGATCTATATACTGTGGGGTCGGGCTCCAAATTCTTTAATAAGACATCAATAGCCCAAGAGTTAATAACAAGAATAAACAAATGGGACTTACTTAAACTAAAAAGTTTTTTCTCAAGAAGAGAAACAATAAGAGAGGTAAATAGAGAGCCTACATCCTGGGAACAAATTTTTACCCCTCACACTTCAGATAGAGCCCTAATATCCAAAATATACAAAGAACTCAAAATATTAAACAATAAGATAACAAATAACCCAATCAACAAATGGGCCAAGGACCTAAACAGACACTTCACAGAGGAGGACATACAATCAATCAACAAGTACATGAAAAAATGCTCACCATCTCTAGCAGTCTGAGAAATGCAAATCAAAACCACCCTAAGATACCATCTGACTCCAGTAAGATCAGCAGCCATTATGAAGTTAAACAACAATAAGTGTTGGCGAGGATTTGGGGAAAACGATACACTTGTACACTGCTGGTGGGACTGCAAATTGGTGAGGCCAATTTTGAAAGAAGTATGGATATTCCTGGAAAAGCTGGAAATGGATCCACCATTTGACCCAGCTATCACCCTTCTTGGAATGTTCTCTCAGGATCTTAAAATAGCGTACTATAAGGATACTGCCACATCAATGATCATAGCAGCACAATTCACAATAGCTAGACTGTGGAACCAACTTAGATGCCCTTCAATAGATTAATAGATAAAAAAAAATGTTGCATCTATACACAATGGAGTATTACACAGCACAAAAAATGACAAAATCATAGAATTTGCAGGGAAATGGATGGCATTAGAGCATATTATGCTAAGCGAAGCTAACCAATCCTTAAAAAACAAATGCCAAATGTCTTCTCTGTTATAAAGAGAGCAAATAAGAACAGAACAGGGAGGAAGAGCATGAGGAAAAGATTAACATTAAACAAAGACGAATGGGGGGAGAGAAAGGGAGAGAGAAGGGAAAGCTTATGAAAATTGTAGGAAACGCTCAATGTTACACAAAATTGCACATAAGATGTTGTGAGGGGAAGTGAGGGGGAAACAATGGAGAGAATTGAACAATAGCAGATGAGGTAGAGAGGGAAGATGGGAGGGGAGGAGAGGGTGGATAGTAGGGGATAGGAAAGGTAGCAGAATACAACAGTCATTAATATGCCATTATGTAAAAATGTGAATGTGTAACCGATGTGATTCTACAATTCGTATTTGGGGAAAAAATGGGAGTTCATAACCCAATTGAGTCAAATGTATGAAAGATGATATATCTTGAGCTTTGTAATGTTTTGAACAACCAATAAAAATAAATAAATAAATAAAGGTTTAAAATTTAGTGGGAAGAAATCAGCTAAAAATGGGTTCAGATGTATTCATTTTGCTATACAGAAACTTTGTTTTGTGAATATCACAAATTTATTTTACCAGAAAATGCACATAAATTGAGATTAAAGGATAATTCACCTAACTTCATGAAAAATTCATAGCATTTTCTACACTTTTCATATTTCATTTTTTTCGTGAATATTTTGTCATGGACAAGGTCTAATCTTAGGCTATTCTTCCAGAATACTACCTCATCTGACAAGTTCGTACAATGTGTTGGATTGTTCTTTTCATCTTTTATTTAATAGTTTCTAGCTGATAATGTGTATTTTTTCTTATCTTTATTTGGACATACAAACCTAACTATATCTTTGCATTTTATGTTTTACTGGGGAAGAGACTCATCAAAAGCTCTTTGTTATATGTATCAACAATCAAACATCTAGACCATACAATTATTCTTAATTTTGCATGAAAATAAATTTGTACCATTTTTCTTATAAAGATGTAGTATTATTAATAATATCCCTACTGTAATAAGTAACTACTTACAAGAAGAATTAAACAATTGACTTTATATCAATTTTGAACATGAAAAGTACTAAAATAAGTATTTGGCAATTAATACACAATTGATAGAAATTGAAATCACAAGAAAGCCATTTAAAATGTCAGTGCATATGGTCCTTAAATAATAGGTTGTTCAAATAAAATTTCTCTAATTCATAAGAGTTAATATGCCACATTACAGCTTAATGTGATATAAAACTTTAAATTATCAGTATTGATAAATAAGAATGATACCTGTTTACTTAAATATGTTTATTTGATTTTCACTGTAAGATGTTAATTATGGAAGAATTGAGAATTAAGAAAGACTTGGTCTATATTATTTCTAACAGGAAAATCAAAGTACTTTTAAATATATATATATATATATATATATATATATATTTATATATAATATATGTAATGCATATGCATGAATATAGATACATATGTATAATAAATGTATTGTAATATATCTATCAGGTGATTATAATTTTTAAATTTTCTCAAAAAAAAGAATGACTATAAAAAACAGTCTTAAATTTAAATTTCATAGCATACTACTGTTTGTAATGACATGAGAGAAAAATAGATATGGAGGGGAAACCAAAAAGGAAGGGAGAGAAAGGGGAAAATGAGGAAGAAAGTGAGTAAAGAAGAGGGACATGAGTGTATGATGTTAAGATAGAAGTGGAGGGGCTGGGTTTGTGGCTCAGAGGTAACATGCTTATCTAGCATGTGTGAGGCACATGGTTCTATTCTCAGCACCACATACAAATAAACAAAATGAAGGTCAATCAACAACTGAAAAAATAAAAAAAGAAAAAAGAAGAAATATTACGAAAATTCCAAGCTTTGATGAATGTTAAATAAAAAAAAATATGTTACATAGCCTTATGTAATTTCTAGACTATCCAAAATAGTCACTAAATGTTAGATTATTAGTGCTATAACTAAAAATCCATTGATCTTTCCTCTACATTCTGTGGCATGCTAGTGCTAAAATAAATTGTATTATTAATTCCCCCCCAAATCCTAATATTTCTACAGTAACTGACCCAGTTGAACATCAATGCAAGTAGACTCTATGAGACATGATGTGTATTTTGACGTTCATTTTTATTCAACACTGGTACATTACTATCTTCAGTTTATGCACATCATAGCATATATGTTTCATCAAAATTTCTCAAATTTATAGGCATTTGTTTCACTTTCAATCACTTCCTTCTTGAGAACACATGTATTCCTCCATGTTTCATAACTGCTCTTTTCATGAGACTTCTTCCCAAAAACATTATTTTCGATTTCCATTATCACATTTGAAGCAAAACGCACAAACCCGTCACAATAAACCATAACACTAATATTACCATTAGATGTATAACTGGTTGGAATGAATGGTTGTATATCAATATAAGATTTCTTACTTAGTTTCAGATATCAATTCAATCCATTATTTAAAGGGGAACCAGTTATAATATTTATTCACAGTACAGTCTATTCACGAATTATCTCTATATTCATAGACACAGGTACACCTCTTTGTACCCCCAATATTAATTTATACGTCCTCAATATATAGCTCCCAGAAATGGTGGAAGAAATACCCATGTCACCTGATCTCCATATACATTTTATCACAGTAATATTCTGGACACAAAAAGCAAAGGTCACACTTATGATTGTACAAAACCTAAATGGAAAGTGAACATGGATTACTAAAAACATCCATGTCCAGGTTGCCTAATGCTCTCAAATGAAAATCCTATTGGTGACTACATATTTGTTTCTTCCAAAGATTATATATTCAAACTCAAACATGTTGAAAATGTCTAATCCTGTCACTCACTTTATACTTTGCCTGATTTTGTAATGTCTCTATTGATATCTGCTTTCCTACATATTTTCCCCAGTTAATCATTGTGACTTCCTCATCACATGTGCTGATATTTACATTCACTCTCTTAGCGATACCCTAGTTCTAAAGAACTTTTGTTCCAAATCCTACACTCATTCTTCTTCCTAAACCTACCGACTATCTTCCTAATCCTACCGACTATCACTTTTTGACTGGATGTTCTCTTCTACATTCAATCATCCAAGGTGAAAGGTCCTATGCCATTGTATATCGATTTATCTGAAACATCTGTGCAGAAAGTAATTCAACGCTAAGTATCCCAATCAAGGGACAAATGAAGTTCTGGGCTTCAAATCTTACTTAGATTTCTGTTTTCGTACATATATTTCACCTCTATATTCTTATAAATATCACAGGTGCCCAATACCATTATTCATCCAGCAGAATGGTTCCTAACCCATATCGAACATGTTAATAACACTAATCATACACTGTTCCCTCAATCTAACTTTACTGAGGAGCAGCGACAGTGTTGGTCTTACAATACAGGAATGTATGGGATCTTCCACCTGCTGAGAACATCAAAGGTACATGCAGAAATGATCTCTGGAGAAGATGTAGGCAGCTATGAAGGACCTGAGAGAGCAAAAGACATCTCCATGGCAAAGAACCTGGTAGGATGAAGGAATGTGTCTGAATCAGCCTCACTCTTCTTAATGTAGAGTAGACCAAACCAGGCCTGTGTGGAAAGCTCTTCCCAGGTGCGTATGGTTGATATACCATTCTAACATATGAAAGTGTCACAGGAAGTAGGGGTAGCCTCCATCTCATGGGACCCTTGGAAGCAACTGTTAGGACAAAGTGGTTGCCAAGGCAGTTACCTCATTCAGTTCCTGAAAGAAGTGACCACACCTCACTTCCTTGATGATGAAAGTCTCTGAACTTGGGATCCAGGAAGCCAGGCACCCAGAGCCATTACCAATCCCAGTCCCAGTGGTCTCACTTGTTTGAATTTACCAAAGACAGAGTCAGTCTTTCTTCTTACCTGTTAAGGTCTGTAAACAAGTCAGATTGGCACCTGTTATTTTGCCAGAGAAATGTTAGAGTCTGTAAAAAAAGTCTGGATGGCACCTGGCAAAATGCCAGAGGGAGTGGTTTGTGAAGTAACAAAAGCGAACCATTAAGTGTGGAGATTCCTTATTGTTTGACTGCTGTATCTATTTCATGCTAATTAGATAGGCTGTGTAAAATGTATAAATACCGCTCTTATTCAACAATAATTGGCTTCCACTCCTGCTGCATCAGTCTACCCAAGTTGTTCGTCACCCCCCCGGTTATTTTGCCCAGCCAGCCGGGCTGCGGCACTTACCTACAGATGTGAGGATGGCCAAATGCCAGGGAAGCTCTGAAGATAATTCTTTTCTGATAAAGCAGGTATTGGCTCACCGCTGACTCCTGACTACTTCACAGAGTTAGCAAAGGAAAGCAGATTTGAGACAGGACAAGCAATTTTGGGGAACATAGTATGGCCCACCAGTCAGAGGACACTCTGGATAGTCACAGACCAACTTGGAGGAAAGAGTTGCCTTTGTGGGTGTGGTTGTGGGTTTGTGTATTCCACTGTGTCTGTGGTTATAGACATTAGAAAAGAGAATGCATCAATGGAATTGTTCTGTCTAGTAGAAAGCTTCTCAGCATTCATCCTGCCAAATTTATGAATGGACTACGGCTTTCCTTATGAATGGGCAACACCTGCTATCTTCCTAAGTTCCTGTTTTCTTCCTGAATTCTGGCCACTCTCAAGAATAGGCTCATGGTTTTGTGTAAAAGATATGTACCACCTCCAAACTCTATAACATGGCCTTGTACTGGATAGCTGAAGGGAATGGAGAGGAACTCAGAAAACTCAGATATCAGTGTGACCAGTAAAGTGTCAGTGGAGAAACACTGATTTGGGCCTTTTGTTTACCTATTGTTTCGTTGCCCTGAATGTCTGGAAGGTCTTTGCCTCAGTCCACCCCTTTGTGAAACCTGAAGAAAACAGTTGTCTAATGGAAAATAATGAGCATCACCTGTGGCTCTTTGCTTAATTGCCGTGGAAAGGGATGTGTCTGAATCAGTCTCTTGGCCCTGTGTGAGGCTGTGACTTAGATTCTCACCACCTGATGAATCTAAGGAAAGATCTCATGTGTGCATCCAAAACCAAAATGGAAAAAGAGCAGTCTTGTGGATGAAGTCTCTCGCCTTCCTCTGTAAGGTTCCTGACTTCCATCAAGTGAGAATAGGTATCTTTGGTTCAAAAAGTTTTTCAAAGCCCTGCAGAGGCAAGCCCATAGGTGCTTGAATTTTCTCATAACTCCAATTCACATAAAGAATCTAAACCCCACAGACATAAGGCTCAAATTGGAGAAGCAGAGCAGTATTAATGGCAGGCCTAATTGATCACTCCTTGTTCACAGATAGGTTGTCAAGCCACCCTGACATTAGACAAATGAGGGTAGGGAGCATATTTTGGATACTGTCTTCAGCTGCACCCCTCATGGAAACTTCCAGCCAGAGGTTATGATGAGTGTCTATGTGGAAGTAGTTGAGAGCCATGTGGGAGTGTTTTGGTTTTAATTGTGGTCATTTGTTTGGCTGATGGAAGAGATGACTGGGTCCACCTTGGCTTGAACTCTGGTGTGAGTCTTCTTAGAGACTGAGTTCTGGAAATGACTGCAGAGATGTATTGCCATGAATTGTGTTGGGATTTTTGGAGGCCACACATGGTAGTGGCCTTTGGAAACTGAGATCTAGGCCCGGGGGGCTTCCCACAGAGCACTGGGAATCTGAGCCAGAATATCACATGATTTTATTCTGAAAGACTTGACAGCCATAGTTGAGAGTAAAAACACACATGGACCTCACATTGTAGACCTCAATGGGCCTGGCTTCATTTGATCTTTTGGCCACTCTTTGGGAAGTCTTGCCTGTGAGAGTTCTCCAGATCTTTCATTGAAATGGGCTTTCTCACCTTTTAATGTTTCCAGAATGAATTAAATCCCACAGTGCCTCCAACCTCATCCTTGAAAAATGGCTAGATAAACATCATAAAAATTTGAAATTCCCATCACCAGGTGACACTGGATACACTTTGGATTTCCTGTTGCTCATCATGAGTGTACCAGACAGTGCCTTGATTGACTGGGTTTCATGAAAATGGTGTAGAACAATGATGCAAATAAGTTAAAGTCTGCTGAGTAGTGGGCCTAGAGCAGTGTTTTGCAGGTCTGTGATAAAACTTCTGTGGTGGCGTCATGTGGATCTGCCAAAAGGCTTGTAACTGACATGGTGCAGCCAGCAGACCCTTGTATGTAAAGGCATCTTGTTGAATGGAGAGGTTTCAGGGCAATGTTCAGAATCAGGTTGATATGGTCAAGGGGGCAAGCTATGTGGGATAGAAGCCTGGTTGGTGCATTCTCCTGCAGACCCTGACGCACAACACGTGACAGATCTCCCTCCAGCACTGTGACCCAGTTGAATTCCTTGTATTTCCTGAAGCCAATACCAAACTCCCAGTGCAGCAGCAAGGACACCATGAAAAGTGGAGGATGACCAAATGGCTTCACAGTCCACACGGGGCCACACTTAGCCTTCAGTGGCAAGAGTTTACTTACAAAGAGAGAATTTAGCCTTGCTGCCTCACGTTCTTTGGAAAATAAGAAACCATGTTCTGCAGGTCACATAGATGGAGACCCAGCTTTGGTGGTCTCACTAGAAAGGAAGCCATAGGTCCTGACTACAACATATACTTCAAGTGGCCAACCTCAGAGGCAGGTTCTCCAGAAGTCTTTAGGCTGGCAGATCTCCATATTTGTGCAGTATTTACCCTGTCCCTTACTTTTGGAAACTCCTCTACCACCTCCAATATTGTGAACTCGTAACCATGTTCCATTCCTGATATGTATTCACAGATTTTCTAAATCTTCTTCTTTTATTTTGTCTTACTTGGGGCAAAGATAGTGTCAAGGTATTGTTGTGAATGAGAGTAGGAAGATTTTGTGTAGCACATATTTGCATACACATTTGATTCATTTTCCTATTTTACATTCAAAATACTGAATCCCTGACACTAACCCATACCCTACTAGACTCTGACTACTAACCCTAATATGGTGGAGAGAAATAATGCAAACAGAAGTGAAATACAAACAGTTCAGAGGAGGCATGGTGTATAGTTGGATTTGCCTTTTGCATGATAAAGTGTAGGTGTTATAAATCTAGTCAATTTTTAATTAAAATAGTTCACCATGGGTTTTTGTAGTTAACAAATACGTGAATTCCTGTCTCCCTTTCTCTGTAGCCTATTCAGCACATGTATTTTTATATGCCCTTTCTCTGTAGCCTATTCCGCACATGTATTTTTATATGCACATATAGAATCCTACCTGGTATCACACGTACATTTTTGTGACTTGGCTGACTTGGAGATACAAATTGTGAGAAAAGATCACTCCTCCTAAAAGCAGTTGGAACTGAAAATTCAACCTATGTGTGAGCTTCCTAGGAGAACAACATTGTACATAAATCCATGCTCAGTAAAATAAATTATTTTGCATCTGTGGATGTTATATATTTCATGATGAATATTGATTGGCTTATATATTGGTATTTTTTAATATCTCTGTGTGGGTTTTGGGTGTGTGTTTATATATATATATATATATATATATATATATATATATATATACACACACACTCTCAAGATTTTTCAAAATATGAAATATATGTGTCTTATATACACTACCGAAATTCATTCATGTTCATGTATGTGGATTTATAATAAAAATTTCACAAGATTATTCTCAGAAGTATTCATTTACCTGAACTACATATTTGTTTTCTAGTACTTAAAACTAACTTCAGTGAATGTGCATACAAATACTAATATTTCTACAGTAATTGACCCAGTTTAACATCAATGCAATTAGATTCCTATGGGACATGGTGTGTATTTTGATGTTCATTTTTATTCAACATTGGTTCGTTAATATTTCTTCAGTTCATGCACATCATAGGATATATATTTCATCCACAAATTCACAAATTTATAGGCATTTGTTTCTCTTTCAATCACTTACTGCTTCAGAAGACATGTATTCCTCCAGGTTTCTTGACTGGTCTTTTAATGAGACTTCTTTCCAAACACATTATTTTCGATTTCTATAATCACTTTTGAAGCAAATCTCACACAATCTTTATAATAAAACATAACGCAATTATACAATTAGATGTGTAACTGGTTGGAATGAATGATTGTATATCAATATAAGTTTTTGTGTATATTTTCACATATCAATTCAATCCATTATTTAAAGTGGAAACAGTTATATTATTTATTCACAGTATTGTCAATTCATGCATTAATTCTATATTCATAGACACAGAGTACAAATCTTTGTACCGCCAATAATAATTTATACATCTTCAAAATATTGCTCTCAGAAATGGTATAAGAAATACTTATGTCACCCAATCTACATATACATTTTATCACAGTAATATTCTGGACCCAAAATGCAAAGGTCAAACATATGATTGTACCAAAGCCTAAATTGAAAGTGAGCATGGATTACTAAAAACATCCATGTACATGTTGCCTAATGTTCTCAAATGTCAATCCTATTTGTGACAACATATTTTTTTCTTCCTTAGATTATATATTCAAACTCAACCCTGTTGAAAATATCTAATCCTATCACTCACTTTATACTTTTCCTGATTTCTTAATGTCTCTATTGATATCTGCTTACCGACATATTTTCCCCAGTTCATCATTGTGACTGACTCTTCACATGTGCTCACATTTAAATTCACTCTCTATCCGAAACCCTATTGCTGGAGAACTTTTGTCCAAAACCTATACTCACTCTTCTTTCTGAAACTGAATATCTTTCTAATAATTTCAACTATCCCTTTTTGACTAGAAGTTCTCTTCAACATTCCATCATCCAACGTACAAGGTCCTATGCCATTGTACTGAATTTATCTGAGACATCTCTGCAGAAAATAATTCAAATCTAAGTATCCCAATCAAGGGCCCAATGCCCTTCTGGGCTTCAAATCTTACCTACATTTCTGTTTTCATACTAATATTTCACCTATATTTTCTTGTAAATATTGCAGCTTCCCAATCATTCCTGTAGAATGATTCCTAATTCATATCGAACATGTTATTAATCCTAACCATACACTGTTCCCTCAATCTAACTTTACAGAAGATTAGAGACAGAGTTCGTCTTTCAATATAGGAATGTAGCAGATCTTCCACATGCTAAGATCCTCAAAGGTCCATACAGAAATGATCCCTGGAGAAGATGTATGCAGCTATGAAGGACCTGAGAGAGAAAAAGTCATCTCCATGTAATGGCTCACCGCTGGCTCCTAATAACCTCACAGAGTTGGCCAAGGAGACCAGATCTGAGACAGGACAGGCCATTTCTGGGAACATAGTATGGCCCACCAGTAAGAGGACACTCCGGATAGTCACAGACCTACTTGGGGGAAGGAGGTGCCTTTGTGGGTTGGGTGTGAGTTTGTGGTCTTGTCTCATTTTCTGAGAATAGGTAGGAAAGGCAGTATGTTCATTTTGGAGTGGATGGTTTCTAGAAAGTCGTTTGACAAGGAGTGTGTTTCTATGTCTGGGTATCCCACTGTGTTCGTGGATGAAGACATTAGAAAGAGCATGCATCAATGGATGTGTTCTGTCTAGTAGAAAGCTTCCCAGCATTCATCCTTCCCAATTTATAGATGTACTTGGCTTGCCTTCTGGATGGGCAACACCTACGGTCTTCCTAAGTTCCTGTTTTCTGCCTGAATTCTGGCCACTAACCATAATAGGCTCATGGTTATGTGTCCAAGATATGTACCACCTCCAAGCTCTGGGACATGGCCATGTACAGGATAGCTGAAGGGAATTGGAGCATCTCAGAAAACTCAGATATCAATGTGACCAGTAAAGTCTCTGTGGAGAAACCCTGCTTTGGGCCTTTTGCATACCTATTCTTCTGTTGCACTGAATAACAGGAAGGTCTTTGATTAGGCCAGGCCTTTGTGAAGCCTGAAGAAAACAGTTTTCAAATGGAAATGAATGGGCATCACCTGGGGCTCTTTGCTTAATTGTTTGGAAAGGGATGTGTCTGAATTGGCCACTTGGCCCTGTGTGAGGCTGTGGCTTAGATACTCAGCACCTAATGGACCTAAAGAAAGATCCCATGTGTGCACCCAAATCCAACATGTCCAAAAAGCATTTATTGTGGACTACGTCTCTCGCCTTCCTCTGTAAGGTTCCTGATCTCCATCAAGTGAGAATAGGGATCCTTTGCATCAAATGAGTACTTCAAAGCCTTGCAGAGTCTAGCCCACTGGTGCTTGTGATTACTCATGACTCCAGTTCACATAAAGAATCTAAATCCCACAGTCAGTAAGCCTCAAATTGGAATTGTGGAGCAGTATTAAAGGCAGGGCTCTATGATCATTCCGTGTTCAAAGGAAGGGTGTCCAGGCAACCCTGACTTGTGACAAATGAGGTGCGAGGGTGCTTATTTTGAACACTGTGTTGGTCTGTGCCCCTCATGAAAACCTCAAGCCAGAGGTTATTATTAGTGTCTATATGGAAGAAGATGAGTGCCATGTGGGAGTCTTTTGTTTTTAATTGTGGTCATTTGTGTGGCGGTTGGAAGAGATGTCTGGTTCCACCTGGGCTTGAACTCTGGTGTGATTCCCCTTAGAGACTGAGTTGTGGAACTGTCCTCAGAGAAGTATTGCCATGAATTGTGTTGAGATTTTAGGAGGCCACACACGAGATTCGCCCTTGGAAACTGAGATCTAGGCCCAGGGTGGCTTTCCACAGAGCATAAATAATCTCAGCCAGGATATCACACGATTTTATTGTTAAAGACTTGGCAGCCATAGTTGAGAGTCATAACACACATGGAGCTCACATTGTAGATCTCAATGAGCCTGGCTTCATGTGACCTTTTGGCCACACTTTGGGAAGCTTTGCCTGTGATAGTTCTCCATTTCTTTCGTTCAAATGAGTTTCCTCGCCATTTAATCGTTCCTGAATGATTGGAAACCCACAGTGCCTCCAACTTCATCCTTAAAAAATAGCTAGATAAATACCACCAAATTTTTGAAATTCCCTTGACCAAGTGGCACTGGAGAAACTTTGGATTCCTGTTGCTGATTATGAGTATACCAGACAGTGCCTTGATTGACTTGGTTTCACGAAAATGCTGTAGAACAGAGATGCCAGTAATTTGGAGCCTGCTGAGTAGTTGGCCTAGAGGAGTGGTGGGGAGGTGTCTGAAATAACATCTGTGGTGAGGCCATGTTTATCTGCCATTGGCTTCCAAATGGCTTGTGACTGACATTTTGCATCCAGCAGACCCTTGTATGTAAAAGCATCTTGTTATATGGAGAGGTTTCAGGACAATATTCAGAATCAGGTTGCTATGGTCAATGGGGCAAGCTCTGTGGGAAAGAAGCTTGCTTGGTGCATTCTCCTGCAGACCCTGACCCACCACATGTGACAGAATTCCCTCCAGCACTTTGTCCCAGTGGAACTCCTTGTATTTCAAGAAACAGATACCAAACTCCCAGTGCAGCAGCAAGAAACACCACAAAAAGTGGAGGATGAAAAAATGGCTTTACAGTAAAGACGAGGAGACACTTAGCGCGCAGTGGCTACAGTTTACCTACAAAGAAAAAATTCCTCACTGCTGCCTCATGTTCATTGGGAAATAAGAAACAATGTCCTCCAGGTCACATAGATGCAGACCCAGTTATGATGGTCTAACTAGAACGGAAGCTAAACCTCCTGACAGCAACATATATTTCAAGTGCCCAAACTCAGAGGCAGTTTCTCAAAAGTCTTTAGGCCAGCAGAGCTCCATATTTGTGGAGTGTTTACCCTGTCCCTTACTTTTGGAAACTCCTATACCACCTCCAAGTATATGAACTCCTGAGCATATTCCATTCCAGATATGTATTCACAGATTTTTGTAAATCATGTCCTCTAATTGTGTCTTACTTTAAGCGAAGATGATGTCAAGGCATTGTTCTGGATGAGAGTGGGAACATTTTTTTGTATCACATATTTGCATAAATATTGAATTTATTTTCCTATTCTCAATTCGAAATACTGAATCCCTGACACTAACCCAAAACCTACTAGACTCTGACTACTAATCCTAATATGATGGAGTAAAATAACCCACACAGAATAGAAATACAACCAGTTCAGAGGAGGCATGGTGTATAGTTGTACTTTCCTTTTGCATGATAAAGGGTTGGTGTTATAAATCTTGTCAATTTGTAGTTAAAATAGTTCTCTATGTGTTTTTAAAGTTAACAAATATGTGAATTCCTGTCTCCCTTTCTCTGTAGTTGATTCAGCACATGCATTTTTATATGCACATATAGAATACTACATGGTATCACACGTACATATTTGTGAGGTAACTGACTTTGCAAATACAAATTGTTAGAAGAAAACACTTCTTCTAAATGCTGTTGGAACTGAAAATTCAACCTATGGGTGAGCTTCCTAGTTGAACAACATAAATCCATATTTAGTAAAATCAATATTTTTGGATCTGTGGATGATATATATTTCATGGTGAATTTCGATTGCCATATATAATGCTACTTTGTAATGTCTGTATTTAGGTGTGTGTGTGTGTGTGTGTGTGTGTGTGTGTATTCACTCTGCTGATTATTCAAAATATAAAATATATGTGTCTTATTATACACTAACTAAATTCATTCATATTCATGTATTTGGATTTATAATCAACGTTTGAGAAGATTATTCTCAGGAATATTTTTCCACCTGAAATACATGTTTGTTTCCTAGTACTGAAAACTAACTTCAGGGGATCATATTATGGCAGCGATGGGAGTTCATTACCCACCTGTACCGCGTCACTTTGCAGGAGAAGGACGAGTTAGAACGGCTAAAATCTATCTTATTAGAAATTTCCAGGAAAATTGGTGTGCTCCAAAACCTACAGGAAGGATTTCCATTGCACAAGGACCAGCTACGGGGACTCAAACACCAGCAATTTGTCCTCACGGAGGGTCACACTGCTTATTTAGCAAATCGCCCCACGGCTAGTGTCTGCAATGCGCGCTGGGAAACGACGAGAGATCAACACAAATATACAGTCTGTGGATTATGCGGGCTCCTGCCATCTGGGCAATCACTGTGCTCAGTGCTGAATTCTGGGTTTGAAATGGGGGAAGGAAGTGGTCCAATTCGGTTTTCCACACCGGTGAGACCACAGAGGTAGATAGCGGTCACCATCTTGGAGAGCTGATGTCACCATCCCTGTTTTCGACTGATCACAGCTCATTCAGATACAGAATAGGTAATTTCAGGCTGCCATTCGCCTTCATCTTGCAGACAAATTACTCAGGGTCAGTGCTAAAGAACCCATGAAAATTGCTTCTTGGATCGTTCTCCTATCAGAACATACACCGAGCCCGAAGCGGCTGAATTCCGGGTCCCGGAACTGCTCTGGCCCAGGGCTAAAGAACCTGCGGAAACTGTTTCTTGGTCTGGGTCCTGCTGAATACTGTAGAGGTAAATGCCAACTGAGCCTTCATAGACAGTGGCAACAGGATTGAGACGGGGCTTGTGAGGGCCGGTCAGGACTCACCCGTTGCTTTGGTCACCCGACAAAGGGAATGAAATGCTGCCATTTACATGGGATACCAACATGGCAGACATCTGATGTGATCACAAAGCAGTGGAGGAGATAACTTCATCGATACCAGCGGCGAGAGAAATAGTTGGTCTCCTGGTAAAGAAAGTGAGTCACAAACATCTGAGTCTCTCTCATTTTGTCATCAAGCCAGAGGTGCAGAGCAGAGCTGCCACCTGTGCCTGGAACAGGCCCAGCGACCCACCGGCGTGGTAGTCACGTCACCCCAATTGGAGTAGGGGCAGAGCAGAGCCGACACCCATGCCTGCAAGGTAGGCAGACGTACGACCGACCGGCAGAACAGGCCTAGCGGCCGGTCAGCATGGTAGACAGATCACCCCAATTGGAGGAGCAGCACAGCCGCCAACCGCACCTGCAATGGAGACTTTTCCACAATACAAGAGCAATATAAATATACAGGGGGAAAATTACAAAAACACAACAGTTTCACCAAGCAGAAAGAAACGCAAGCTGTATGAAAAGACAAGGAAAGAAAGGACCACAAGCAATGCAGGTCAACTCAACTTTAGAAGAGGTAATAGATGCAGCATATGGAATGTCAGATAAAGAATTCAGGATATACATGCTTCAGGTGATCTGGAATCTCAAGGAAGACATTAGACAGCAAAAATCAGTCAATGAAAGATCACTTCGACAATGAATTACATAAAAAAATCCAAGTAGCAAAGATCAACTATACAGGGAGATAGAGGTTATAAAAAACAAACGAACTGAAATCTTAGAAACGCAGGAAGTAATGAACCATCTTAAAAACTCAATTGAGAATACTACCATCAGAGCAGAATACTTAGAAGATAGAACATCAGACAATGAAGACAAAGTATTTCAACTCAAAAAGAACATATACAGCTCAGCAAGACTGTTAAGAAACCATGAGCAAAACTGCAAGAAATATGGGATAACATAAAGAGAATAAACATAAGAGTCATTGGGATACAGGAAAGTATAGAGGTCCAAACCAAAGGAGTGAGCAATCTATTCAATGAAATAATAGGAGAAAAATTCCTAGACTTGAAGAATGAGACAAAATCCCAAATCCTAAAAGTCTACAGGACGCCGAACGTGCAAAATCATAAGAGATCCACACCTAGACACATTGTAATGAAGATACCCTACATACAGAATAAGGAGAGAATTTTAAAAGCTACAAGAGAAAGGAAGCAGATTATAGTTAGTGGTAAACCAACCAGGATAACAGCTGATCTTTCAACACAGACTCTGAAAGCTAGAAGATCCTTTAATAACATATTTCAAACACTGAAAGAAAATGGGTTCCAGCCAATTATCATGTATCCAGTGAAATTAAGCTTCAGATGGAAGATGAAATTAAAACCTTCCACGATAAACAAAAGCGAAAAAAATTTGCAGCTAGAAAACCATCTCTTCAAAACATCCTCGGCAAAACATTACAGGAAGTGGAAATGGAAAATACCAATGAAAACCAACAGTGGGAGGTAGGACATTAAAGGGGGGAAAATAATCAAAGAGGAAAACAAACTATGTTTAGTAACATAAATAAACAAATATGGCTGGAAGAACAACCCATATCTCAATAATAACCAAAAATCTTAATGGCTTAAAGTCACCAATTAAGAGACACAGGCTAGTAGAATGGATCACAAAACAAGAACCAACAAAATGCTGCCTACAGGAGACGCATTTTATAGGAAAAGACATACATAGACTGAGGGTGATACTTGGAAAAATCGTATCACTCTTATGAACTTCGGAAACAAGCAGGAGTGTCCATACTCATATCAAATAAAATAGATTTCAAGCCAAAGTTAATCAAAAGGGATAAAGAAGGACACTACATACTACTCAAGGGAACCATACGCCAACAAGACATAACAATCATAAATATATATGCCACAAACAATGGTGCAGCTTTGTTCATCAAACAAACTCTTCTCAATTTCAAGAGTCTAATAGACCACAATACAGTAATCATGGGAGACATGAACACACCTCTCTCACCACTGGACAGATCTTCCAAACAAAAGTTGAATAAGGAAAATATAGAACTCAATAACACAATTAATAACCTAGACTTAATTGACATATATACAATATACAACCCATCATCAAGAAGTTACACTTTTTTCTCAGCAGAACATGGATCCTTCTCAAAAATACATCATATATTATGTCACAGGGCAATTCTTAGACAATAAAAAGGAGTAGAGATAATACCATGCATTTTATCTGATCATAATGGAATGAAATTAAAAATCAACGATAAAAAAAGGAAGGAAAAATCATTCATCACTTGGAGAATGAACAATAGGTTTCTGAATGATCAATGGGTTATAGAAGACATCAAGGAAGAAATTAAAAAAATTCTTAGAGATAAATGAAAACACAGACACAATATATCGGAATCTATGGGACACATTGAAAGCAGTTCCAAGAGGAAAATTCATTGCTTGAGTTCATTCCTTAGAAAAAGAAAAAACCAACAAATAAATGATCTCATACTTCATCTCAAAATCTTAGACAAACAAGAGCAAACAACAGCAAAAGAAGTAGAAGGCAACAAATAATTAAAATCAGAGAAGAAATTAATGAAATCGAAACAAAAGAAACAATTAAAAAAATTGACAAAACAATACATTGGTTTTTTGAAAAAAGAAATATAATCGACAGACCCTTAGCCATGCTAACAAAGAGAAGAAGAAAGAGAACTCAAATTACTAGCATATGAAATGAAAAAGGAAATGTAACAAGAGACACTTCAGAAATACAGAAGAAAATCAGAAATTATTTTGAATTAATATACTCCAATAAAATAGAATATAGTGAAGGCATTGATAAATTTCTTAAGTCATATGATGTGCCCAGATTGAGTCAGGAGGATATAGACAACTTAAACATTCCAATATCAATTGAGGAAATAGAAGAAACCATCAAAATACTACCAACTAAGAAAAGCCCAGGACCGTATGGGTATAGAGCAGAATTATACAAAACCTTTAAAGAAGAACAAAAACCAATACTTTTCAAGGTATTTCAGGAAAAATGCAAAAATCCTCAAAATAATTCTGGCGAATCAGACACAAAAACATATATATAAAAAAAATGTGCACCATAATCAAGTAGGATTCATTCCTGGGATGCAAGGCTGGTACAATATATGGAAATCAATAAATGTTATTCATCACATCAATAGACTTAAAAATAAGAACCATATGATCATCTCGAGAGATGCAGAAAAAGCATTTGACAAGGTACAGCATCACTTTACGTTCAAAACTCTAGAAAAACTAGGGATAACAGAATCATACCTCAATATTGTAAAAGCAATCTTTGCTAAGCCTCAGGCTAGCATCATTCTGAATGGAGAACAATTGAAGGCATTCCCCCTAAAATCTGGAGCAAGACAATGATGCCCTCTCTCACCCCTTCTGTTCAACATAGTTATCGAAACACTGGCCAGAGCAATTAGAAAGACTAAAGAAATTAAAGGCATTAAAATAGGAAAAGAAGAACTCCAATTATCGCTATTTGCAAAAGACATGATTCTATACCTAGCAGACCCAAAAGGGTCTACAAAGAAACTATTAGAGGTAATAAATGAATTCAGCAAAGTGGCAGGATATTAAATCACCACGCATAAATCAAAGGCATTTTTGTATATCAGCGACAAATCCTCTGAAATGGAAATGAGGACAATCAGTCCATTCACAATATCATCAAAAAAATAAATAAAATACTTAGGAATCAACCTAACAAAAGAGGTGAAAGACATATACAATGAAAACTACAGAACCCTAAAGAGAGAAATAGAAGAAAATCTTAGAAAATGGAAAAATATACCCTGTTCATGGATAAGCATAACTAACATCATCAAAATGACGATATTACCAAAAGTTCTCTATAGGTTTAATGCAATGCCAATCAAAATCTCAAGGTCATTTCTTGTAGAAATAGATAAAACAATTATGAAATTCATATGGAAAAATAAAAGACCCAGAATAGCAAAAACAGCTCTAAGCAGGAAGTCTGAATCAGGCAGTATACCGATACCAGACCTCAAACTATACTACAGATCAATAGTAACAAAAATAGCATGGTACTGGTGACAAAACAGGCGGGTGGACCAGTGATACAGAATAGAGGACACAGAAACCAATCCACAAAACTACAGCTATCTTATATTTGATAAAGGGACTAAAAGCATGCAATGGAGGAAGGATAGCATCTTCAACAAATAGTGCTGGGAAAACTGGAATTCCATATGTAACAAAATGAAACTGAATCCCCTCCTCTCACCATGCACAAGAGTTAACTCAAAATAGATCTAGGAGGTTGATATCAAATCAGAGACACTGCATCTGGTGGAAGAAAACTTTTGCCACCATCTACATACTGTGGTGTCGGGCTCCAAATTTCTCAATAGGACACCCATAGCACCAGAGTTAATCCCTAGAATCAACAAATGGGACTTACTCAAACTAAATACATTTTTCTCAGCAAAAGAAACAATAAGAGAGGTAAATAGGGAGCCTACATCCTTGGAACAAATCTTTACTCCTCACACTTCAGATAGAGCCCTAATATCCAGAGTATACAAAGAACTCAAAAAAATTAAACAATAAGAAAATGAATAACCCAATCAACAAATGGGCCAATGACCTGAACAGACACTTCTCAGAGGAGGACATACAATCAATCAATAAGTACATGAAAAAATGCTCACCATCTCTAGCAGTCAGAGAAAAGCAAAACAAACCCACCCTAAGATACCATCTCACTGCAGTAAGATCGGCAGCCATTATGAAGTCAAACGCCATCATGTGCTGTCGAGGATGTGGGGAAAAGGGCACACCTGTACATTGCTGGTGGGACTGCAAATTGGTGCAGCCAATTTGGAAAGCAGTATGGAGATTTCTTGGAAAGCTGGGAATGGAACCACCATTTGACCTATTCCCCTTCTCGGTCTATTCCCTAAAGAACTAAAAAGAGCATGCTACAGAGATACTGATAAATCGATGTTCATAGCAGCACAATTCACAATTGCAAGACTGTGGAACCAACCTAGATTCCCTTCATTAGATGAATGGATTAAAAATGTGGCATTTATATAGAATGGCTTGTGACTCACAAGGTGCAGCCAGCAGACCCTTATATGTAAAGGCAAATTGTTATATGGTTTGGTTTCAGGTAAATGTTCAGAATCAGGTTGCTATGGACACGGGGGCAAACAATGAGAGATAGAATATTGGATGGTGCATTCTCCTGCAGAACCTGACCATACACACGTGACAGAACTCCCTCCAGCACTGTGTCCCAGTTGAACTCCTTGTATTTCGTGATGCAAATACCAAACTCCCAGTGCAGCAGCAAGAAACACCACGAAAAGTGGAGGATGACCAAATGGCTTCACAGTTCACACGGGGAGACACTTAGGTTCCAGTGTCCACAGTTTACTTAGGAAGAGAGAATTCAGCACTACGGTCTCATGTTCATTGGAAAATAAGAAACCATGTGCTCCAGGTCACATAGATGCAGACCCATCTTTGATGGTCTCACTACAAAGGAAGCTAAAGCTCCATACAACAAAATATATTTCAAGTGCCCAACCTCAGAGGGACTTTCTCAAGAAGTCTTTAGGCCAGCAGAGCTCCATGTGTGTGGACTGTTTAAACTTTCCCTTACTTTTGGAAACTCCTTTACCACCTCCAATTTTTTGAACTACTGAGTATATTTTATTCCACATATGAATTCACAGATTTTCTAACTCTTCTCCTCTAATTGTGTTTTACTAGGGTCGAAGGTAATGACAAGGCATTGTTCTTGATGAGAGTTGGAAGATTTTTGTGTAGCATATGTTTGCGTACACATTGGATTCATTTTCCTATTTTCCATCCAAAATACTGAATCTCTGACACTATCCCATACCCTACTAGACTTTGACGATTAATCCTAATATGGTGAAGAAAAATAACCCAAAGAGAATAGAAATACAAGCAGTTCAGAGGAGGCATGGTGTATACTAGGTCTTGCCTTTTGCATGATAAAGGGTAGGTATTATAAAAATTGTCAATTTTTAATTGAAATAGTTCTACATGTGTTTTTAAAGGTAACGAATATGTGACTTCCTGTTTCCTTTTCTCTGTAGCCTATTCAGCACATGTGTTTTTATACGCACATATAGAATCCTACCTGGTATCACACATAATTTCTTTTGAGGCTACTGACTTGGAAGATAAAAATTGTGAGTAGAGATCATTCCTCCTAAACGCTGTTGAAACTGAAAATTCAACCTATGTCAGCTTCCTAGTAGAACAACATTATACATGAATCCATGTTAAGCAAAATGAATATTTTTCGATATGTGGATTATATATATTTCATGATGAAATGCGATTGGCATATATATTGCTACTTTTAATGTCTGTGCATGTGTCTGTGTGTGTGTGTGTGTGTGTGTGACTCTCCAAGTTTTCTAAAATATGAAATATATGTGTATTATATAAACTCCCTAAATTCATTCATGTTCATGTATGTGGATTTATAATCAACTTTTCAGAAGATTATTCTCAGAAATATTCATCCACCTTGAATACATATTTGTTTCCCATTACTGAAATCTGACTTCAGTTAATGGTTCATACAAATCCTAACATTTCTACATTAACTGACCCAGTTTAACATCAATGCAAGTAGATTCCTATGGGACATGATGTCTATTTTGAACTTCATTTCTATTCAACACTGCTACATTACTATTTCTTCACGTTTAGCCCATCATAGCATATATATTTCATCCACAAGTTCACAAATTTAGAGGCATTTGGTTCACTTTAAATCCCTTCCTGCTTTAGAACACATGTATTCCTCCAGGTTTCTTGACTGGATTTTTTGAGACTTCTTTCCAAACACATTATTTTCGATTTCCATAATCCTTTTGAAGAAAATCAGACACACCCTTCATGATAAACCATAACCTAATATTACCATTAGATGTATAACTGGTTGGAATGAATGATTTTATATCAATATTAGATTTCCTGTATATTTTCAGATATCAATTAAATGAATTATTTAAAGTGGAACCAGTTATATTATTTATTCACAGTATGGTCTATTCATGCATTATCTCTATATTCACAGACACAGCGTACACCTCTTTGTACCCCCAATACTAATTTATACGTCTTCTCAATATTGCTCCCGGAAATGGTGGAAGAAATACTCATGTCACCTGATCTACATATACATTTTATCACAGTAATATTCTTGACAAAACTGCAAAGGTCACACTTATGATTTTACAAAGCCTAAATGGAAAGTGAACATGGATTACTAAAAACATCCATGTCCAGGTTGCCTAATGCTCTCAAATGTCATTCTTTGGTGACTACATATTTGTTTCTTCCTAAGATTATATATTCAAACTCAATCCTGTTGAAAATGTCTAATCCTAACAATCACTTTGTACTTTGCCTAATTTCCTATTGTCTTCCTTGATATTTGCTTTCCTACATTTTTTCCCTAGTTCATCATTGTGAATGACTCTTCACATGTGCTGACATTGGCATTCACTCTCTAATCGAAACCCTGTTGCTAAAGAATTTTTTTTTTCCAAATTCTATACTCACACTTCTTCCGAAAACTACCGACTGTCTTTCTAATCTTACCGACTATCCCTTTTGGAGTTGATGTTCCCTTCTAAATTCAATCATCCAAGGTACAAAGTCTTATGCCATTGTATATTGATTTATCCAAGAAATCTCTGCTGAAGGTAATTCAATGCTAAGTATCCCAATCAAGGGCCCAATTCCCTTCTGGGCTTCAAATCTTACCTAGATTTCTGTTTTCATACATATATTTCACCTCTATGTTCTTATAAATATAGCAGATTCCCAATATCATTATTCATCCCTCAGAATAATTCCTAACCCAAATTGATCAAGTTATTAATGCTAACCATACACTGTTCCCTCAATCTAACTTTACAGAAGAGCGGGACAGAGTTGGTCTTACAATACAGGAATATAGGGGATCTTCCACCTGCTGAGAACCTCAAATGTCTATGCAGATATGACCCCTGGAGAAGATGTAGGCAGATATGAAGGACCAAACATGGCCTGTGTGGAGAGCTGTTCCCGGGTGCCTATGGTTGATATACCATTCCAACTTGTGAAAGTGTCACATGAAGTAGGGGTAGCCACCAGCACTTGTCCCCGTTGAACTCCTTGTATTTAGTTAAGCAAATACCAAACTCCCAGTGCAGCAGCAAGAAACACCACGAAAATGGAGAATGAACAAATGGCTTCACAGTCCACATGGGGAGACACTTAGCCCCCAGTGGCCACAGTTTACCTACAAAGAGGGAATTCAGTACTGCTGCCATATGTTCATTATAAAATAAGATACCATGTCCTCCAGGTCACATAGATGCACACCCAGCTTTGATGGTCTCACTACAAAAGAAGCTATAGCTCCAGACAACAATATAAATTTAAGTGCCCAACCTCTTAGCCAGTTTCTCAAGAAGTCTTTAGGCCAGCAGAGCTCCATGTTTGTGTTGTGTTTACAATGTCCCTTACTTTGAGAAACTCCTCCACCATATCCAAGGTTGTGAACTCCTGAGAATTTCCCATTCCAGATTGGATTTATTTTGCAATTTTCCATTCTACAGTAACTGACCTAGGTTTACATCAATGCAAGTAGATTCCTTATGGAACATGATGTGTATTTTGAAGTTCATTTTTATTCAACACTGTTACATTACTATTTCTTCAGTTTATGCACATAATAGGATATATATTTATTCCACAAGTTAGGAAGTTTATAGGCATTTGGTTCACTTTCAATCATTTTCTGCTTCAGAACACATGTATTCCTCCATGTTTCTTGACTGGTCTTCTCATGAGACTTCTTTCCAAACACATTATTTTCTATTTCCGTAATCACTTTTGAAACAAAACTCACACACCCTTCATTATAAACCATAACTCTAAGATTACCATTAGATGTATAACTCTTTGGAATGAATGATTGTATATCAATATAAGATTTCCTATATATTTTCAGATATCAATTCAATCCATTATTTAATTGGAACCAGTTATATTTTTTCCCAGTATGATCTATGTATGCATAATCTCTATATTCATAGACACAGCATACGCCTCTTTGTACCCCCAATACTAATTTATTCGTCTTCACAATATTGCTCCCGGAAATGGTGGAAGAAATACGCATGCCACCTGATCTACATATACATTTTATTACAGTAATATTCTGGACACAAAATGCAAAGGTCACACTTATTATTGTACCAAAGCCTAAATGGAAAGTGAGCATGGATTACTAAAAACATCCATGTCCACATTGCCTAATTCTCTCAAATGTCAATCCTATTCGTGACTACATATGTGTTTCTTCCTAAGATTATATATTCAACCTGAACCCTTTGAAAAAGTCTAATCCTATCACTTTATAGTTTGCCTGATTTTGTAATGTCTCTATTGATATCTGCTTTCCTACATATTTCCCAAGTTCATCATTGTGATTGACTCTTCACATGTGCTGACAAATATTCACTCTCTAACCAAAACCCTATTGCTAAAGAACTTTTGTTTCAAATACTATACTCACTCTTCTTCCTATACCTACCGACTATCTTCCTAATCCTACCGACTGTCCCTGTTTGACTCGATGTTCTCTTGTACATTCAATCATCCAAGGTAGAAGATCCTATGCCATTGATTATAGATTCATCTTAGACATCTGTGCATAACATAATTCAATGCTAATTATCCCAGTCAAGGTCCCAATGCCATTCTGGGCTTCGAATCTAAACTAGATTTCTGTTTTCATAATTATATTTCACCTCTATATTCTTTTAAATATTTTAGGTTCCAAATACCATCATTCATCCAGCAGAATGATTTCTAACCCAAATCAAACATGTTGTTAACCTTAACCATTCACTGTTCCATCAATCTAACTTTACAGAAGAGCAGGGATAGAGTTGTATGAGATCTTTCACCTGATGAAAACCTCAAAGGTACATGCATAAATGATCTCTGAAGAACATGAAGGCAGCTATAAAAGACATGAGAGAGCAAAAGTCATCTTCAATGGCAAACAACCTGGTCAGGATGAAGGGTTCTGACTGAATCAGCCTCTCTCTTCTTAATGTAGAGAAAATGGACCAAACCCAGCCTGTGTGGGTAGCTGTCCCAGGGCGCCTATGATTGATATACCGTTCTATCTTGTGAAAGTGTAACAGGAAGTAGGGGCAGCCTCCTTCTCATGTGACACTTGGAAGCCACTGGTAGGACAAAGTGGTTGCCAAGGCAGTAACCTCATTCAGTTCCTGAAGGAAGTGACCTCACCTCACTTCCTTGGTGATTAAAATCTCTGAACTTGGGATTCATGAAGCCAGTCACCCATAGCCAGTCCCAGTCTCAGTCCCAGTGGTCACACTTGTTTGGATTTACCAAAGACAGAGTCAGTCTTTCTTGGTAACTACTGATGTGAGGATGGCCAAATGCCAGGAAAGCTTTAAAGAGGAGCCGTTTCTGAGAAAGCAGGTAGTGGCTCACCTCTGGCTCCTGACACCTTCACAGAGTTAGCCAAGGAGACCAGATCTGACACAGGTCAGGCCATTTCAGGGGAACATAGTATGGTCCACCAGTCAGAGGACACTCTGGATATTCACAGACCTACTTGAGTTAAGGAGGTGCCTTTGTCGGTGTGGGTGTGAGTTTGTGGTTTTGTCTCATGTTCTGAGAATAGGTAGGAAAGGCAGTTTGTTTGGATTGGAGTGGACTGTTTCTAGTAAGTCGTTAGACAAGGCGAGTGCTTCTATGTCTGTGTTTCCCACTCTGTCCGTGGTTGTAGACATTAGAAAAGAGAATGCATCAAGGATGTGTCCTGTCTAGTAGAATGCTTCCCAGCATTCTTCCTGCCCGATTTAGGAATGGACTGTGGCTCGTCTTATGCATAAGAAACACCTACTAACTTTCTAAGTTCCTGTTTTCTTCCTGAATTCCGGCAAACCTCAAGAATAGGCCCATGGTTTTGAGTCCAAGATGTGTACCACCTCCAAGCTCTGTGACATGGCCATGTGCTTGATAGCTGTAGGGAATGGGAACATCTTAGAAAACTCAAATATCTGTGTGACCAGTAAACTCTCAGTGGAGAAACCCTGCTTTGGTTCATTTGCATACTTATGGTTATGTTGCCCTGAATGTCAAGAAGGTCTTTGCCTCAGGCCACCCCTTTGTGAAGCCTGAAGAAAACTGTTTTCAAATGGAAATAAATGGGCATAACATGTGGCTCTTTGCTTAATTGCTTTGAAAAGGGACGTGTCCGAATCAGCCTTTTGGGCCTGTGTGAGGTTGTGGCTTAGATTCTCAGCACATGGTAGATCTAAAGATAGATTCCATTTGTGCAATCAAAATCAAAATGGCAAAAAATCACTCATTGTGGATGAGTCTCTTGCCTTCCTCTGTTAGGTTCTTTACCTCCATCAAGTGTGAACAGGAGTCCTTTAGGTCAAATGAGTTCTTCAAATCCCTGCAGAGGTGCTTGTGTTTTCTCAAGATTCCATATCACATAAAGAATCTATACCTGAGAGTCAGTAGGCCTCAAATTGGAGAAGGAGAGCAGTATTAATGGTAGGCCTATTTGATCACTCCTGGTTCACAGGAAGGGTGTCCATGTCACCCTCACTTTAGGCAAATGAGGGGCAAGTGACATTATTTTGGACACTCTCTTGGGATGCATCCTGCATGGTAACCTCCAGCCAGAGGTTAAGATGAATGTCTATATTTAAGAAGATGAGGGCCATGTGGGTGTCTTTTGGTTTTAATTGTGGTCATTCTTGTGGCAGTTGGAAGAGATGACTGGATCCACCTGGGCTTGAACTCTGGTGTCATTCCCCTTAGAGCCTGAGTTCTGGAACACATATCAAAGAAGAATTGCCATAAATTGTGTGGGGATTTTAAGAGGCCGCGCATGAGAGTCGCCCTTGGAAACTGAGATCTATGCCCACGGTGGCTTTCCACAGAGCACTGGGAATCTCAGACAGGATATCACATGATTTAATTCTGAAAGACTTGGCAGCCATATTTGATAGTCAAAAAACACATGGACCTCAATTTTAGACCTCAATGGGCGTGGCTTCATGTGACCTTTTGGCCACTCTTTGGGAAGCCTTGCCTGTGAGAGTTCTCCAGAGCTTTCATTGAAATGATCTTCCTCAACATTGAATGATTCCTGAATGAATTGAAATAAACAGTGCCTCCAACTTCATCCTTGAAAATTGGCTAGATAAATACCATGAAATATTTAAAATTCCAATGACCAGGTGGCACTGAAGAACCTTTGGATGTCCTGTTGCTGATCATGAGTGTACCAGACAGTGCCTTGATTAACAGGCTTTCATGAATATGGTGTAGAACAGAGATGCCAGTAATTTGGAGCCTGCAGAATAGTGGGCCTAGAGCAGAGGTGATTAAGTGTGTGATAAAACATCTGTGGTGGGGTCATGTGGATCTGCCATTGTCTTCCAAATGGCTTGTGACTGACATGGTGCAGCCAGCAGAACATTGTATGTAAACGCATCATGTTATATGGAGAGGTTTAAGGGCAATGTTCAGAATCAGGTTGCTATGGTCACGGAGGCAACCTATGTGGTATACAAGTCCTGTTGGTGCATTCTCCTGCAGTCCCTGACCCACCATATGTGACAGAACTCCCTCCAGGACTGTGGTCAAGTTTAACTCCTTGTATTTCATGAAGCAAATACAAAACTCTCAGTGCAGCAGGAGACACTATAAAAAGTGGAGGATGATGAAATGGCTTCACAGTCCACATGGGGAGACACATAGCCCCCAGTGGCCATAGTTCACCTACAAAGAGAGAATTCAGCACTACTGCTTCATGTTCATTGGAAAATTATAAACCATGTCCTCCAGGTCACAGAGATGCATAAAGACGTTTGATGGTCTTACTAGAAAAAAAGCTAAAGTTCCTGAAAACTACATATATTTCAACTGTCCATCTTAGAGGCAGTTTCTCCAGACGTCTTTAGGCTGGCAAATCTTCATGTTTGTGGAGTTTTTACATTGTCCCTTACTTTTGGAAACTCCTCTACCATCTCCAAGGTTGTGAAATCCGGAGCAGTTTTCATTTCAGGTATTAATTCAAAGATTTTCTAACTCTTTTTCTCTAATTGTGTCTTACTTGGGGTGAAGGTAATGTCAAGTTATTGTTCTAAATGAGAGTGGGAAAATTTTTGTGTAACACTAATTTGCATACACATTGATCCATTTCCAATTTTCCATTCGAAATACTGAATCCCTGACAGTAACTCATACCCTACTATACTCTGACTACTAATCCTAATATGATGAAGAATAATACCCAAATAGAATAAAAATACGAGCAGTTCAGAGGAGGCATGCTGTACAGTTGGACTTCCCTTTTGCATGATTAAGGGTAGGTGTTATAAATCTACTCAATTTTTAATTGAAATAGTCCTCCATGTGTTTATAAAGTTCACAAATATGTGAATTCCTGTCTCCCTTTCTCTGTAGCCTACTCAGCACATGTATTTTTATATGCACATACAGAATCCTACCTGGTATCACACGTACATTTTCATGAGTTGGCTGAATTGGCAGATACAAATTGTGAGAAGAGATCAGTCCTCCTAAACGCTGTGGGAACTGAAAATTCAAACTATGTGTAAGCTTCCCAGTAGAACAATATTATACATAAATCCATGTTCAGTATAATAAATATTTTGCATCTTTGAATGATGTATATTTCATGATGAATTACGATTAGCATATATATTGATACTTTTTAATGTATATTTGTGTTTATTTAAAATATATATATATATATATATATATATATATATATATATATATATATATATATACTCCAGATTTCTCAAAATATGAAAGGTATGTGACTTATACACACTCTGTAAATTCATTCATGTTCATGTATATAAATTTATAATCAACTTTTCAGAAGATAATTCTCAGAAATATTCATCCACCTGAAATACATTTTTATTTCCCAGTACTGAAAACTAATTTCAATCAATGGTGTTTACAAATCCTAATATTTCTACAGTAACTGACCCAGTTTAACATCAATGCCAGTAGATTCCTATGGGACATGATGTCTATATTGACCTTCATTTTAATCCAACACTGGTACATTACTATTTCTTCAGTTTTTGCACATCATAGGATATGTATTTATTCCACAAGTTTAAAATATATAGGAATTTGTTTCACTTTCAAACACTTCTTGCTTCAGAACACATGTATTCCTCCATGTTACTTGACTGGTCTTTTCATGAGACTTCTTTCCAAATACATTATTTTCAATTTCCATAATCAATTTCGAAGCTAAACTCACACACTCTTCATGATGAACCATAATATTAATATTAACATTAGATGTATAACTGGTTGGAATGAATAATTGTATATCAATATAAGATTTCCTCTATATGTTCACGATTCAATTCAATCCATTATTTAAAGTTGGAACCAGTTATGCTTTTTATTCACAGTATTGTCTATTAATGCATTATCTCTATATTAATAGATACAGTGTACTCTTCTTTGTCCCTTCAATACTAATTTATACGTCTTCAAAATATTGCTCCCAGAAATGGTGGAAGAAATACTCATGTCACCTTATCTATATATAGATTTTATCACAGGAATATTCTGGACACAAAAAACGAAGGTCACACTCATGATTGTATCAAAGCCTAAATGCCAAGGGAGCGTGGATTACTAAAAAGAACCATGTCCAGGTTGCCTAATGCTCTCAAATGTAAATCAAATTGGTGACTACATATTTGTTTCTTCCTAAGATTATGTATTCAACCTCAACCATGTTGAAAATGTCTAATCCTATCACTCACTTCATACTTTGCCTGATTTGGTAATATCTTTATTGATACCTGCTTTCATACATATTTCCCCCAGTTCATCATTGTGACTGACACTTCACATATGCTGACATTTACATTCACTCTCTACCTGAAACCCTATTGCTAAAGAACTTTTGGTCCAAATCCTATACTCACTCTTCTTTCTAAACCTACTGACTATCTTCCTAATGCTACTGACTATAGTTTTTTGACTCGATGTTCTCTTCGACAATCAATTATCCAAGGTATAAGGTCCTATGCCATTGTATATCAATTTATCTGAGACACATGTGCAGAACATAATTCAAACCTAAGTATCCCACTCAAGGGCCCAGTTCCCTTCTGGCTTCCAATCTTACCTAGATTTCTGTTTTTATACTTATATTTTACCTATATATTTTTGTAAATATCACAGGCTCCAAATACCATTATTCATCCGGCAGAAAGATTCCTAACGCAAATCAAACATGTTATTAACCCTAAACATACACTTTTCCCTCAATCTAACTTTACAGAAGAGGAGGGACAGAGTTGGTCTTACAATACAGGAATGTAGGGGATCTTCCACCTGCTGAGAACATCAAAGGTATATGCAGAAATGATCCCCTGAGATGATGAAGGAAGCTATGAAGGACCTGAGAGAGCAAAAGACATCTTCCATGGCAAACTATCTGGTCAGGATGAAGGGATGTGTCTGAATCAGCCTCTACCTTCTTAATGTAGAGAAGATGGACCAAACCAGGCCTGTGTGGAGAGCTGTTCTCAGGTACCTATGGTTGGTATACCATTCTAACTGTGAAAGTGAGACAGGAAGTAGGGACAGCCTCCATCTCATGGGACCCTTAGAAGTAACTGTTAGGACAAAGTGGTTGCCAAGTCAGTGACCTCTTTCAGTTCCTGAAGGAAATGACCTCACCTCACTGCCTTGGTGATGGAACTCTCTGGACGTTTGATCCTGGAAGACAATCACCAAGAGCCAGTCACAGTCCCAGTCCCAGTGGTCTCACTTGTTTTGATTTACCAAGAACAGAGTCAGTCTTTCTTAGTACCTACTGATGTGATGATGGCCAAATGACAGGAAAGCTCTGAAGAGGAGCTTTTCCTGGGAAAGCAGGTAGTGGCTCACCCATGGCTCCTAACAACTTCAAAGTGTTGGCCAAGGAGACCAGATCTGATACAGGACAGGCCATTTTGGGGGAACATACAATGGCCCACCATTCTGAGGACACTATGGATAGTCACAGACTTACTTGAGCAAAGGAGGTGCCTTTGAGTGTGTGTGTGTGGGTTTGTGGTTTTGTCTCATGTTCTGAGAATAGGTAGGAAAGGCTCTTTGTTTGGATTGGTGTGGACTGTTTCCAGTAAGTCGTTTGACAAGGCGAGTGCTTCTATGTCTGTGTATCCCACTCTGTCCGTGATTGTAGACATTAGAAAAGAGAATGCATCAATGGATGTGTCCTGTCTAGTAGAAAGCTTCCAAGCATTCATCCTGCCCAATTTACAAATGGACTGCAGCTTGTCTTATTGAAGGGCAACATCTGCTCTCAGTAGTTTCTGTTTTCTTCCTGAATTCTGGAAACTCTCCAGAATAGCCTCATGGTTTTGTGTCCAAGATATGTACCACCTCCAAGCTCTGTGAAATGGTGATGTACTGGATAGCTGAAGGGAATGGCGAGAATCTAAGAAAACTCAGATATCAGTGGGACCAGGAAAGTCTCAGTGCAGAAACCCTTCTTTGGGCCTTTTGCTTACCTATTGTTCTGTTGCCCTGAATTTCAGGAAGGTCTTTACCTCAGGACACTAATTTGTGAAGCCTGAAGAAAACTGTTTTCAAATGGAAATTAATGGGCATCACCTGTGGCTCTTTGCTTAATTGCTTTGGAAATGGATGTTTCTGAAACAGCCTCTTGGCCCTGTGTGAGGCTGTGGTTAGATACTCAGCACCTTATACATCCCACGTGTTCATCCAAAACCAAAATGGCCAAAAGAGCAGTTTTTGTGGATGAAGTCTCTCCCTACCTCTGTAAGGTTCCTGACCTCTATCAAGTGAGAATAGGGTGCCTTTGGGTCAAATGAGTTCTTCAAAGCCCTTCAGAGGCTAGCCCATAGGTGATTCCAATGATTCCAATTCACATGAAGAATCTAAACCCCACAGTCAGTAGTCCTCAAATTGGAGAAGCAGAGCAGTATTAACGGCAGGCCTATTTGATAAGTCATGGTTCACAGGAAGGTGTTCAGGCCACCCCAACGTTAAGCAAATGAGGGGCAAGGGAGCTTATTTTGGACACTGTCTTGGGCTGTGCCCCTCATGGAAACCTCCAGCCAGAGGTTAAAATGAGTATCTATATGGAAGAAGATGACGGCCATGTGGAAGTGTTCTGGTTTTAATTGTGGTTATTAGTGTGGTTGTTGAAAAATATGACTGGCTCCACCTGGTCTTGAATTCTAGTGTGATTCCCCTTAGAGACTGAGTTCTGGAACTGATCTCAGAGAGGTATTGCCATGAGTTTTGTTGGGATTTTAGGAGGCCATGCATGAGAGTCACCCTTGGAAACTGAGATCTGTGCCCAGGAAGGCTTTCCACAGAGCACAGGGAATCTCAGCCAGGTTATCGCATAATTTTTTTCTGAAAGAATTAGCACCCATAGTTGAGAGTCAAAACACGCAAGGATTTTACATTGTAGACCTCAATATGCCTGGCTTTATGTGACCATTTGGCAACTCTTTGGGAAGCCTTGCCTGTGAGAGTCTTCCAGAGCTTTCATTGAAATGGGCTTCCTCACCATTTAATGGTTACTGAATTAAATGAAACCCTCAGTGCCTCCAACTTCAACCTTAAAAAATGGGCTCGATAAATACCATGAAATTTTTGAAATTCCCATTACCAGGTGGCACTGGAAAACCATTGGAGATCCTGTTGCTGATCATGAGTGTACGAGAAAGTGCCTTGATTGACTGGGTTTCACAAAAATGGTGTAGAACAGAGATGCCAGTAAGTTGGAACCTGCTGAGTAGTGGGCCTACAGCAAAGGTGGGTAGGTGTGAGATAAACCATCTCTGGTGGTTTCATGTGGATTGGCCATTGGCTTTCAAATGGCTTGTGACTGACATGATGCAGCCAGCAGACCCTTATATGTAAAGGCATCTTGTTATATGGATAGGTTTCTGGGCAATGTTCAGAATCAGGTTGATATGGTCAAGGGGGCAAGCTATGTTGGACATAAGCCTGGTTGGTGCATTCTCCTGGAGACCCTGTCCCACCACACGTGACAGAACTCCCTCCAGCACTGTGTCCCAGTTAAACTCCTTGTATTTCATTAAGCCAATACCAAACTCCCAGTGCAGCAGCAAGAATCACCACGAAAAGTAGAGTATGACCAAATGGCTTCACAGTCCACACGGAGAGACACTTATCCCTCAGTTGCCACAGTTTACCCACAAAGTGAGAATTCAGCACTGCTGCCTCATTTTAATTGGAAAATAAGATACCATGTCCTCCAGGTCACATAGATGTTGACCCAGTTTTGATGGTCTCACTACATAGGATGCTAAAGCTACCGACAACAACATACATTTTAAGTGTCCCAACTCAGAGGCAGTATCACAAGAAGTCTTTAGGCCTGCAGAGCTCCATGTTGTGGAGTGTTTACCTTGTCTTTTACTTTTGGAAACTCATCAACCACCTCCAAGGTTGTGAACTCCTCAGCATATTCCATTCCGGGTATGTATTCACAGATTTTCTAACTCTTATCCTCTAATTGTGTATTTCTTCCAGTGAGGGTAATATCAAGGGATTGTTTTTAATGTGAGTGGGAAGATTTTTGTGTAGCACATATTTGCAAACACATTGGGTTTACTTTCCTATTTTCCATTTGAAATACTGAATCTCTGACACTAACCCATACCCTACTAGACTCTGACTACTAATCCTTATATGATGGAGAATAGTAACCCCAAAAGAATACAAATACCAGCAATTCAGCGAAGGCATGCTATGTAGTTGGACATCCCTTAATGTTTATTGACATAGTTCTCCATGTGTTTTTAAAATTAACAAATATGTGAATTCCTCTCTCCCTTTTTCTGTAGCCTATTAAGCACATGTATTTTAATATGCACAAATAGAATCCTACCTGGTATCACATGTACATTCTTCTGAGGTGGCTGACATGGCAGATAAAAATTGTGAGAAGAGATCACTCCTCCTAACCTCTGTTGGAACAGAAAATTCAACCTATGGGTGAGCTTCCTAGTTGACCAACATTATGCATAAATCCATTTTCAGTAAAATGTATATTTTTCGATAAGTGGATGTTATATATTTAATGATGAATTTCGATTGGCATATATATTGCTACTTTTTAATGTCTCGGTGTGTGTGTTTGTGTGTGTGTGTGTATATATATATATATATGTATATATATATATATATATATATATATATATATATATATATATATACTCTCCCGATTTTTCAAAATATGAAATATATGTGTCTTATTATACACTTCCTAAAATTATTCATATTCATGTATGAGGATTTATAATGAACTTTTCACAAGATTATTCTCAGAAATATTCATCCACCTGAAATACATATTTGTTTCCTAATACTGAAAACTAACTTTAGTGAATGGTGCATACAAATCATAATATTTTGACATTGCAAGATGGCCGCGAATAGAGAGCATTATACCCAGTGTACCGCGCCACTGCGCAGGTGACTAACGACTAAGAACGACAAAAAACTATCTTGTTAGGAACTTACAGCAAAATGGGGGTGCACTGAAACCTAGAAGAAGGATTTCTAGCACTGAGGTCCGGTAAATGAGTCTCAAACATGAGCCAACTCTGCGACCGGAGATCCTGTCTGACTGATCCGCGCTACCAGTCCAGTGGCTACAGACAGCAGGGCACCACCGAGATGCGATCAATAATCATGGAGAAACGTTGATGCAGATTCTGTGGAATTCTGCCAGTAGAGTCCCCACTGAGCCCTGGGCTGAGTTCAGGGTTTCAGATGGGGAAGGAAGTGGTACAGTTCTAACCCCCACAATAGAAACTCCACGAAGGAAACCAACGGCCACCATCTTGGTGAGCTGAAGTAACGACAGCCACTCCCCTACAGAATGCAACAATAAAATGTTGTTATTCTGTTACTGTTACTCAGCTCCTCTCCCATACTTCGGGGAATTTGCATCAAATCTCTCCTAGGCTTTCTGGGGGAGAGATTATCAGAGGGAGCCTGCATAAAGATAGGGGAAAACTAGAGGCACCTGACTTTCAACTCCCCCTCCCATCAGTGGTGAAAAAAACCTGTCTAGCCAGCGCTGAGAGAGGGGCAAGCGGAAAAAAAAAATCAAAACAATAGAGTGCCGGGGTTCCCAATAGCCAACTGTGCAATCAGAGATCTGGGCTGATTGAATCATGCAGCCAGGCCTGCTGTTTCAGATGGCGGGGCACCACCGAGAAGTGACCTGAAGCAGGGAGAAATGTTGCTGCGGATTCTGTGGAATCCTGCCGGCTGAGCTCCCACTGATCCCCGGGCTGAGTTTGGGAATTCAGACAGGGAAGAAAGTGGTATAGTTCTATCCCCCACAAAAGAAACTCCACCAAGGAAACAAGCGGCCACCATCTTTGAGATCTGAAGTAACCACCGCCCCTCTCCAATAGACTGCAACAATAAAACAGATGTGTGTTACTCAGCTCATCTCTCATACAGCGGGGAATTCGCATAAAATGTCTCCTAGGCTTTCCGGGGGAGGGTTAATCAGAGCAAGCCTGCATAAAGACGCAAGAAAAACTAGAGACACCTGACTTTCGACTCCCCCTACCATCAGTGGCCATAACGAAACGTGTATAGCCAGTGCTGGGGGAGGGGTAAGTGGAAAAACTCAAAACAATAGAGTGTCTGGGTTCCCAAAAGACACCCTCCACACCCAACAAACGGCAGGCACAGAGTACAGTTTGAACTGCCGAGAGGCATCACTCAGGGGAAATCTGGTCTAGAAAAAGAAACCAGGACAAGCAGGAGAAACCAAAGGACTAGAAGGCAGGCCCTTGTAACTGGGCGGCTGGAGACCGCAGGCCTGCACATGACATTCCACCCACTGCCTGAGTGACTGGGGGGCTGAGGAATGCCCGCCCGCCGGCAACCGAGCGTGAGACTGCGTGGCTAGAGATTGACAACCCAACGGCGACAGCCCACCTGCTGCCCGCGTGACTGGGCGGCTGGAGACCGCCTGCCCGCTGGTGACCAACCGCGCAATTGGGCGGCTGGAGACCGCCCGCCTGCCAGTGACCCAGAGCTGAAACAAACCAGAGACAGTCAAGTCCCACCCCCCAATTCGGACACCTCGGCAAGGAGCCTGGGGCCGGCCAAAGCAGAGAGGTGACATCACTAGAGCTCGGCCTTCGGAATTACTTCCAAGCGGAATCCACTTTAGCAGGCATAGTTTACCAACACAAAGGAGAGACAACAGAGATATACAACACCAAAACAAATCTAAAGAATAAAGCAGAAACACAGCAATCAAATAGAGCTGGAAAGTAACGTGAACATCATGAAAAAACAAGGGCAAAAAAGGAGTACAAACAATGCAGGACAACTTAAATCTACAGGAGGACCTTGAAGCATCAGAAACAGGGATAGGGAAAGAACTCAAGGCATACCGAACTCAGATGGAAAGGAATATTAGAGAAGACATGAGGCAGCAAGTCCAAGCAATAAAAGTATATTTTGAAAATGAATTAAGCAAACAAATTCAAATGGCAAAGAATGAACATTACCAGGAGATAGAGATCTTAAAAAAATATTAAACAGTAATCCTAGAAATGCAGGAAAATATAAACCAAATTAAAAACTCAAACGAGAATATTACAAATAGACTAGATCAAGTAGAAGTCAGAACATCAGATAATGAAGACAAAGTTTATCAACTTGAAAAGAATTGAGTAAACACAGAAAAGATGCTTAAATCCCACCAGGAATTTATTCAAAAGATATGGGATGTCATAAAAAAACAAAAAACAAATTTAAGAGTCATCAGGATAGAAGAAGGCATAGAGATTCAAACCAAAGGAATGGACAACATATTAAATGAAATAATTCTATAAAACTTCCCAGAGATGAATGATGGATTGGATTGCCAATTCCTGGAAGCCTACAGGACCCCAAACATTCAAAACCAAAATAGACCAACTCCAAGACATATAATTATGAAGATAGCCAACATATAGAACAAGGAGAGAATATTAAAAGCTATAAGAGAAAGGAGGCAGATTACATTCAGGGGTAAACCAATTAGGTTAACAACTGATTTTTCATCACATTCTTTGAAAGTGAGAAGATCCTGGAACAGTGTAATTCAAATGCTGAAAAAAAAAAAAGAATTCCAACCAAGAATACCATATAAAGAAAAGTTAAGCTTCAGATTTGACAATGAAATTAAAGTCTTTCACGATAAACAAAAGCTAAAACAATTCTCAGCCAGAAAACCAGCACTGCAAATCATTTTGTGCAAAATACTACAAGAAGAAGAGTTAAAAAATAGTGCCCAAAACTAACAGTGGGAAGTATCTCAGTAAAGCGGGAGGAAAGTAAGCAAAAAAGTAAAAACTATCCAAACTAAAATATAATAAATAAATAAACATGACTGGAAGTACAAATCATATTTCAATTGTAACCTTAAATGTTAATGGCCTAAATTCACTAATCAAGAGACATGTGCTAGTAACCTGGATCAAAAAAACAAATCCAACAATATTCTGCCTTCAGGAGACTCATATGATAGGAAAAGACATACACAGGCTGAAGGTAAAAGGTTGGGAAAAATCATAACACTCACATGGCCCTCGGAAGCAAGAAGGATTTGCCATACTCATATGGAATAATATCAACTTCAAACCTAAGTTAATCAAAAGGGATAAAGAATGACACTATATTCTGTTAAAAGGAATCATCCACCAACAAGAAAAAAACAATTATCAATTTGTATGCACCAAGCAATGGAGGTGCAACATTCATAAAACAAACTCTCCTCAAGTTCAAGAGTCAAATAGACTACAACACAATAATTATGGGTGACTTCAACACACCACTCTCGGCATTAGAGAGATCCTCTAGACAAAAACTGAATAAAGAAACTATAGAACTCAACAGCACAATCAATAACCTAGACTTAACCGACATATATAGAATATATCAACCATCATCAAGTGGATACATGTTCTTCTCAGCAGCACATGGATCCTACTCAAAGATACACCATATATTATGCCATAGGGCAATTCTTAGTAAATATAAAGGCATGGAGATTATACCGTGCACCATATCTGATCATAATGGAATGAAACTGGATATCAATGAGAAAAGAAGGAAGGAAAAATCCTACATCACATGGAAAATGAACAACATGCTACTGAATGACCAATGGGTTACAGAAGACATAAAGAAGGAGATAAAAAATTCTTAGAGACAAATGACAATACAGACACAACATACCGGAATCTATGGGACACAATAAAAGCAGTTTTAAGAGGGAAATTCATTTCTTGGAGTTCTTTCCTCAAAAAAAGAAAAAAAAAAAAAAACAACAAATAAATGAACTTAAACTACACCACAAAAACCTGGAAAAGGAAGAGCAAAACAACAGCAAATGTAGTAGAAGACAAGAAATAATTAAATTTAGAGCAGAAATCAACGAAATTGAAACAAAAAAAAAGTTGAAAAAATTGATAAAACTAAAAGTTGGTTCTTTGAAAAAATAAATAAGATCAACAGGCCCTTAGCCACGCTAAGGAAGAGAAGAAGAAAGAGAATTCAAATTACTAACATGTGGGATAAAAAAGGCAATATCACAACAGACACTACAGAAATATAGAAGATAATTAGAAAGTATTTTGAAACACTATATTCCAATAAAGTAGAATATTGTGAAGATATTGATAAATTTCTTAAGTCATACAATCTGCCCAGATTGAGTCAGGAAGACACAAACAATTTAAACAGGCCAATAACAAAGGAAGACATAGAAGAAGCAATCAAAAGACTGCCAACCCAAAAAAAGCCCTGGACCGGATGGGAATACAGCGGATTTCTACAAAACCTTCAAAGAAGAATTAAAATCAATATTTTTCAAGCTTTTTCAAGAAATAGAAAAAGAAGGAGCTCTTCCAAATTCATTCTATGAGGCCAACATCACCCTGATCCCGAAACCAGACAAAGACACTTCAAAGAAAGAATACTACAGACCAATTTCTCTAATGAACTTGGATGCAAAAATTCTCAATAAAATTCTGACAAATCGAGTACAAAAGCATATCAAAATAATTGTGCAACATCATCAAGGAGGATTCATCCCTGTGATGCAAGGATGGTTCAATATATGAAAATCAATAAATGCCATTCACCACATCAATAGACTTAAAGACAAGAACTATATGATCATCTCGATAGATGCAGAAAAGCATTTGACAAAGTTCTGCATCCATTTATGTTCAAAACTCTATAAAAACTAGGGATAACAGGAACTTACCTCAACATTGTAAAAGCTATATATGCTAAACCTCAGGCTAGCATCATCCTAAATGGAGAAAAAACTGAAGGCATTCCTTCTGAAATCTGGAACAAGACAGGGATGCCCTCTATCACCACTTCTATTCAATTTAGTTCTTGAAATACTAGCCAGAGCAATTAAACAGACAAAAGAAATTAAAGGCATAAAAATAGGAAAAGAAGAATTTAAAGTATCACTATTTGCAGATGACATGATAATATATTTAACAGACACAAAAATGTCTACAAAGAAATGGCTAAAGTTAATAAATGAATTCAGAAAAGTGGCAGGATATATAATTAACACGAATAAATCAAATGCATTCCTGTATAACAGAAAAAAAACTTCTGAAATGGAAATGAGGAAAACCACTCTATTCACAACATCCTCAAATAAAATAAGATACTTGGGAATCAACCTAACAAAAGAGGTGAAAGATTTATATAATGAAAACTACAGAAATCTAAAGAGAGAAATAGAAGAAGATGTCAGAAGATGGAAACATGTGCCCTGTTCATGAATAGGCAGGACTAACATCATAAAAATGGCAATATTACGCAAAGTTCTCTACAGGTTTAATGCAATGCCAATCAAAATTCCAACGGCATTTCTTGTAGAAATAGATAAATCAATCATGAAATTCATATCGAAAAATAAAAGACCCAGAATAGCAAAAGCAACTCTAAGCAGGAAGTGTGAATCTGGAGGTATAGCGATACCAGAGTTCAAACTGTACTACAAAGCAATAGTAACAAAAACAGCATGGAACTGGTACCGAAAAATGCAGGTGGACCAGTGGTACAGAAGAGAGGACACAGAAACCAATCCACAAAATTACAACTTTATTATATTTGATAAAGGGGCTAAAAGCATGCAGTGGAGGAAGGATAGCATCTTCAACAAATGGTGCTGGGAAAATTGGAAATCCATATGCAACAAAATGAAACTGAATCCCGTTCTCTCGCCATGCACAAAATTTAACTCAAAATGGATCAAGGATCTAGATATAAAATCAGAGACACTGCGTTTCATAGAAGAAAAAGTTGGCTACGATCTACATACTGTGGGGTCGGGCTCCAAATTTCTTAATAGGACGCTCATAGCCCAAGAGTTCTTAACAAGAATAAAAAAATGAGACTTACTTATACTAAAAAGTTTTTTTTTCTCTGCAAGAGAAACAAAAAGGGAAGTAAATAGATAGCCTACATCCCGGGAACAAATTTTTACCCCTCACACTTCAGATAGAGCCCTAATATCCAGAATATACAAAGAATTCAAAAAAATTATCAATAAGATAACAAATAACCTAATCAACAAATGGGCCAAGGACCTGAAAAGACACTTCACCGAGGAGGGCATACAATCAATCAACAAGTACATGAAAAAATGCTCACCATATCTAGCAGTCAGAGAAATGCAAATCAAACCCACCCTAAGATACCATCTCACTCCAGTATGATTGGCAGCCATTATGAAGTCAAACAACAACAAGTGTTTACGAGGATATGGGGAAAAGGGGACACTTGTACACCGCTGGTGGGACTGCAAATTGGTGAGGCCAACATGGAAAGCAGTATGGGGATTCCTGGGAAAGCTAGGAATGGATCCACCATTTGAACCAGCTATCGCCCTTCTCGGACTATTCCCTGAGGATCTTAAAAGACTGTACTAAAGGGATACTGCCACATCAATGATCATAGTGGCACAATTCACAATACCTAGACTGTGTAACCAACCTAGATGCAATTCAATAGATGAATGGATAAAAAAAAATGTGGCATCTATACACGATGGATGCAGCACTAAAAAATGACAAAATCATAGAATTTGCAGGGAAATGGATGGCATTAGAGCAGATTATGCTAAGAGAAGCTAGCCAATCCTTAAAAAAACAAATGCCAAATGTCTGCTTTGATAAAAATAGGGCAACTAAGAATAGAACAGGGAGGAAGAGCATGAGGAAAAGATTAATATTAAACAAAGATAAGTGGGAGAGAGAAAGGGAGAGAGAAGGGAAAGCATATGGAAATGGTAGGAGACCCTCATTGTTACACAAAATTACATATAAGACGTTGTGAGGGGAAAGGCGGGATCAAGAGAGAGAAGTGAAAAAGCAGATGAGGAAGAGAGGGAAGATAGGATGAAAGGGGAGGGGGGATAGTAGGGGATAATAAAGGTAGCAGAGGTCAACAGTCACTAATGTGACATTATGTAAAAATGTGAATGTGTAACTGATGTGATTCTGCAATTCGTATTTGGGGAAAATTGGGAGTTCATAACCCATTTCAGTCAAATGTATGAAAGATGATATATCATGAGCTTTGTAATGTTTTGAAAAACCAATAAAAATAAATAAACAAAGGTTTAAAATTGAGTGGGAAGAAATCAGCTAAAAAGGAGCTGAGATGCATTCATTTTGATAAGCAGAAAGTTTGTTTTGTGTAGTTGTAAATATCACAAATTTATTTTACCAGAAAACTGGCTTTTGAAATGAACATATATTGAGATTAAAGGATAATCCACCTACCTTCATGAAAAATTCATATCATTTCCTATATTTTTCATATTTCATTTTTTTTCGTGAATATTTTGTCATGGACCAGGTCTAGTCTTAGGCTACCTCATCTGACAAGTTCGTACAATGTGTTGGATTGTTCTTTTCATCTTTTATTTGATAGTTTGTAGCTGATAATGTGTATTTTTCCTTATCTTTATTTGGACATACATACCCAACTATATCTTTGCATTTTATGTTTTACTGGGGAAGAGACTCATCAAAAGCTCTTTATTATATGTATCAACAATGAAACATTTAGAGCATGCAATTATTCTTAATTTTGCATGAAAATATCTTTGTACCATTTTTCTTATAAAGATGTAGAATTATTACTGTAATAAGTAACTACTTACAAGAAGAATTAAACAATTGACTTTATATCAATCATGAATATGAAAATTAATAAAATAAGTATTTGGCAATAAATATGCAATTGATAGAAATTAAAATCACAAGAAAGCCATTTAAAATGTCAGTGCATATGGTCCTTAAATAAAAGGTTGTTCAAATAAAATTTCACTAATTCATAAGAGTTAATATGCCATATCACAGCTTAATGTAATATAAAAACTTAAATGATAAGTATTGATAAATAAGAATGATACCTGTTTACTTAAATATGTTTATTTGATTTTCACTGTAAGCTGTTAATTCTAGAAGACTTGAAAATTAAGAAAGACTTGGTCTATATTATTTCTAACAGGCTAATCAAAGTACTTTTAAATATATATGTATATATATCATATGTAATACATATGCATGAGTATAGATACATATGTATAATAAATGTATTGTAATATATCTATAGGTTATTATAATTATTAAATTTTCTCAAGAAAAAAGAATGACTATAAAAAAATTCTTAAATGTAAATTTCATAGCATATTACTGTTTGTAATGACATGAGAGAAAAACTCCTATGGAGGGAAAATGAAAAAGGAAGAGAGAGAAGGGGGAAAATGAGGAAGAAAGTGAGTAAAGAAGAGGGAGAGGAGTGTTTGATTATAAGATAAATGTGGAGGGTCTGGGTGTCTGGCTCAGTGGTAACATGCTTGGCTAGCATGTGTGAGGCACTGGGTTATATTCTCAGCACCACATATAAATAAATAAAATGAGGTCGATCAACAACTGAAAAAATAAAAAAAAAATAAAAAGTAGAAATATTACCAAAATTCTAAGTTTTTATGAATGCTAAATAAAAAAAAATGTTACATAGCCTTATGTAATTTCTAGACTCCCCAAAATAGTCATTTAATGATAGATTACTAGTGCGATAACTAAAAATCCATTGCTCTTTCCTCGACATTCTGTGGCATGCTAGTGCTAAAATAAATTGTATTATAACACCAAAAAAAATTCTAATATTTCTACAGTAACTGACCCAGTTTAACATAAATGCAAGAAGATTCCTATGGAATATAATTGTATTTTGACGTTCATTTTTATTCAACACTGGTACATTACTATTTGTCCAGTTTATGCACATCATAGTATGTATATTTCATTCACAATTTAGCAAATTTATACGCATTTGTTTTACTTTCAATCACTTCCTGCTTCAGAACACATGTATTCCTCCACGTTTCTTGACTGCTCCTTTCATGAGACTTTTTTCCAAAGACATTATTTTTGATTTCCATTATCATTTTTGAAGCAAAACTCACACACCCGTCATGATAAACCGTAAACCTAATATTACCATTAGATGTAAAACTGGTGGGAATGAATGATTGTATATCAATATAAGATTTCTTGTATACTTTCAAATATCAATTCAATCCATTGTTTAATTTGGAACCAGTTATATTATTTATTCACAGTATGGTCTATTCATGCATTGTCTCTATATTGATAGACACAGGGTACACCTCTGTGTACCCTCGATAATAATTTGTATATCTTCAAAATTTTGCTCACAGAAATGGTGGAAGAAAGACTCATGTCAACTGATCTACATATACATTTTATCACAGTAATATTCTGGACACAAAATGCAAAGGTCACACTTAGGATTGTCCCGAAGCCTAAATGGAAAGTGAACATGGATTACTAAAAACATCCATGTCTTGGATGCCTAATTCTCTCAAATGTCAGTCCTATTGGTGAGTACATATTTGTTTCTTCCCAAGATTATATATTCAACCTCAACCATGTTGAAAATGTCTAATCCTATCACTCACTTTATATTTTGTCTGATTTCCTAATGTCTCTATTGATATCTCTTTTCCTACATATTTTCCCCAGTTCATCATAGTGACTGATTCTTCACATGTGCTGACATTTACATTCACTCTTTATCCGAAACCCTATTGCTAAAGAACTTTTTGTCCAAATACTATACTCACTCTTTTTTCTAAACCTACCGACTATCTACCTAATCCTACCGACTATCCCTTTTTGACTGGATGAACTCTTCAACAATCAATCATCCAAGGTACAAGGTCCTATGCCATTGTATATTGATTTATCTGAGACATCTGTGCAGAACATAATTCAAAGATAAGTATCCCAATCATGGGCCCAATGCCTTTCTGGTATTCAAATCTTACCTAGATTTCAGTTTTCATAATTACATTTCACCTGTATATTCTTATAAATATTGCAGGTTCCCAATACCATTATTCATCCAACAGAATGATTCCTACCACAAATCGAACATGTTATTAATCCTAACTATACACTTTTCCCTCAATCCAACTTTACAGAAGAGCAGGGACAGAGTTGGTCTTACAATACAGGGGTGTAGGGAACCTTCCACCTGTTGACAACCTCAAAGGTCCATGCAGATATGATCCCTGGAGAAGATGCAGGCAGCTATGAAAGGCCTGAGAGAGCAAACGTCATCTTCCATGGCAAACAACCCGGTCAGGTTAAAAGCATGTGTCTGAATCATCCTCTCTCTTCTTAATGTAGGGAAGATTGACCAGACTAGGCCTGTGTGGAGAGCTGTTCCCAGGTGCCTATTGTTTCTATACCATTCGAACTTGTGAAAGTGTCACAGGAAGTAGGCGCATCCTCCATATTATGAGACCCTAGGAAGCAAATGTTAGGACAAAGTGGTTGGAAATGCAGTGACCACATTCAGTTGCTGAAGGAAGTGACCTCACCTCACATCCTTGTTGATGGAACTCTCCGAATTTGGGTTCCAGGAAGCCAGGCATCCAGACCCAGTCCAAGCTCCAGTCACAGTGGTCTCACTTGTTTGGATTTACCAAGGACAGAGTCTGTCTTTTGTGGTACCTAGTGATGTGAGGATGGCCAAATGCCAGGAAAGTTCTGAAGAGGGGCCCTTCCAGAGAAAGAAGTTAGAGGCTCACTGCTGTCTCCTGACAACTTCACAGAGTTGACCCAGGAGACCAGATCTGAGACAGGACAGGCCATTTCTGGGGAACATAGTATTGCCCTCCAGTCAGAGGACACTCTGGATAGTTTCAGACCTACTTGGGGGAAGGAGGTGACTTCGTGGGTGTTTGAGTGGGTTTGTGGTTTTTTCTCATGTTCTGAGAATAGTTAGGAAAGGGGGTTTGTTTGGTTTGGAGTGAACTGTTTCTAGTTAGTCCTTTGACAAGGCGAGTGTTTCTATGTCTGTGTATCCCACTGTGTCCATGGTTGTAGACATTAGAAAAGAGAATGCCTCAATGGGTGTGTCCTGTCAAAGAGAAAACTTCCAAGCATTCATCCTGCCCATTTTATAAATGGACTGTGGCTTGCCTTATCATTGGGCAACACCTATTATTTTCTTACGTTCCTGTATCCTTCCTGAATTCTGGCCACTCTCCAAAATAGGCTCATGGTTTTATGTACAAGATATGTACCACTTCCAAGCTCTGTGACATGGCCATGTACTGGATAGCTGAAGGGAATGCATCTCAGAAAACTCTGATATCAGTGTGACCAGTAAAGTCTCAGTGGAGAAACCCTGCTTTGGGCCTTTTGATTACCTATTATTATGTTGCCCTGAATATCAGGAACATCTTTTCCTCAGGCTACTCCTTCCTGAAGCCTGAAGAAAACAGTTTTCACATGGAAATGAATGGGCATTTTACCTTTGTGTTTTACAATAAAACCTTCACAGAGATTAGGCTCTCATTAACTTAAAAATACTTTTAAATTTTATCTAAGGGTAAAAAGTAACATGTAACTGTACATATCTTTTTGATAACAAGTCCAATTATACAACACAAATGATACACATAAATCTCCAACATGTTTTTATTTTAAGCCTAGAATTACCATACAACCTTAGAACATTTCTGTTTTCATACTTATATTTCACTTCTATAGTCTTATAAATATCGCAGGTTCCCAATAACATTATTCATACAGCAGAACAATTCCTAACCCAAATCGAACATGTTATTAACCCTAACCATACACTGTTCCCTCAATCTAACTTTACAGAAGAGCAGGGAAAGAGTTCGTCTTACAATACAGGAATTTAGGGGATCTTCCACCCACTGAGAACCTCAAACGTCCATGCAGAAATGATCCCTGTAGAAGATGTAGGCAGCTATGAAGGACCTGAGAGAGTAAGAGTCACCTTCCATGGCCAACAACCTGGTCAGGATGAAGGGTTGTGTCTGAATCTGCCTCTCTCTTCTTAATGTAGAGAAGATGCACCAAAACAGGCCAGTGTGGAGAGCTGCTCTGGAGTGCCTATGGATGATATACCATTCTAACTTGTGAAAGTGTCACAGGAAGTAGGGGCAGCCTCCATCTCATGGGGCCTTGGAAGCAACAATTAGGACAATGTGTTTGCCAAGGCAGTGACCTCATTCAGTTCCTGAAGGAAGTGACCTCACCTCACTTCCTTGGTGTTCGAAATCTCTGAACATGTGGTCCAGGAAGCCAGGCACTCACAGCCAGTCCCAGTCCCAGTCCCAGTGATCTCACTTGTTTGGATTTACCAAGGACAGAGTCAGTCTTTCTTGGTACCTACTGATGTGAGGATGGCCAAATGCCAGTAAAGCTCTGAAGAGGGCCCTTTCCTGAGAAACCAGGTTGTGGCTCACCGCTGGCTCCTGTCAACTTCACAGAGTTGGACAAGGAGAACAGATCTGAGACAGAACAGGCCATTTCATGGAAACATAGTATGGCCCACCACTCAGAGGACACTGCGGATAGTCACAGACCTACTTGGGGGAAGGAGGTGCATTTGTGGGTGTGGGTGTGTGTTTGTGGTTTTGTCTCATGTTCTGAGAATAGGTAAGAAAGGCAGTTTGTTTTGTTTGGAGTTAATTGATTCTAGTAAGTCGTTTGAAAAGGCGAGTGTTTCTAGGTCTGTGTATCCCACTGTGTCAGGGGTTGTAGACATTAGAAAAGAGAATGCTTCAATGGATGTGTCCTGTCTAGTAGAAAGCTTCCCCGGATTCATACTTCCCATTTATGAATGGACTGTGGCTTGCATTATTGATGGGCAACCCCCGATATCTTCCTAAGTTCCTGTTTTCTTTCTGAATTCTGGCCACTTTCCAGAATAGGCTCATGGTTTTTTCTCCAAGATGTATACCACCACCAAGCTCTGTGACATGGCTATGTACTGGATAGCTGAAGGGAATGGCGAGCAACTCAGAAAACTCAGATATCAGTGTAATCAGGAAAGTTTCAGTGGAGAAATACTGCTTTGGTTACCTATTGTTCTGTTGCCCTCAATGTCAGGAAGGTCTTTGCCTCTGGCCACCCCTTTGGGAAGCCTAAAGAAAACAGTTTTCAAATGGAAATCAATGGGCATCACCTGTGACTCTTTGCTTAATTGCATTGGAAAGGGATATGTCTGAATCAGGCTCTAGGTCCTGTGTTAGGCTTTGGCTTAGATTCTCAGCACATGATGGATGTAAAGAAAATCCCATGTTTGCATCCAAAACTAAATTGGCCAAAAGAGCAGTCATTATGGAAGAAGTCTCTCGCCTTCCCCTGTAAGGTTCCTCACCTCCATCAAGTGAGAATAGGAACCTTTGGATCAAATGAGTTCTTCAAAGCCCTTTAGAGGCTATCCCACAGGTGCTTGGGTTTTCTCCAGAATCCAAATCACATAAAGAATCTATACCTGACAGTCAGTAGGCCTCAAATTGGAGGAGCAAAGCAATATTAATAGCAGGCCTATTTGATCACTCCTGGTTCCCCGGACGAGTGTCCAGGACACCCTGACTTTAGGCAAATGAGGGGCAATGGAGGTTATTTTGGACACTGTCTTGGGCTGTGCCCCTCATGGAAACCTCAAGCCAGAGGTAATGATGAGTGTCCATATGGAAGAAGATGAGGGCCATGTGGGAGTGTTTTGGTTTTAATTGTGGTCATGTGAGGCCGTTGGAATAGATGACTGGGTCCACCTTGGCTTTAACTCTGTTGTGATTCCCCTTAGAGACTGAGTTGTGGACCTCACCTCAGAGACGTATTGCCATGAATTGTGTTGGGATTTTAGGAGGATTCACATGAGAGTCACCCTTGTAAAATGAGATCTAGGCCCAGGGTGGCTGTTCACTGAGCACTGGGAATCTCAGCCAGGTTACCACATGATTTTATTCTGAAAGACTTGGCAGCCATATATGAGAGTCAAAACACACGGATGTCACAATGTAGATCCCAATGGGCATGGATTCATGTGATCATTTGGCCACTGTTTGGGAAGCCTTGCCTGTGAGACTTCTGCAGAGATTTCATTGAAATGAGCTTCCTAACCATTTAATAGTTCCAGAATGAAATGAAACACACAGTGCCTCCAACTTCAACCTTGAAAAATGGGTAGATAAATACCAAGAAATTTTTAAACTTCCCATAACCAGGTGGCACTGGAGAATCTTTGGATATCCTGTGGCTGATCATGAGATTACAAGACAGTGCTTTGATTGACTGGTTTTCATAAAAATGGTTCAGAACAGAGATACCAGGAAGTTGGAGCCTGCTGAGAGGTGGGCCTACAGCAATGCTGGGCAGGTGTGCAATAAAACAACTGTGGTGGGGCCATGTGGATCTTCCATTGGCTTCCAAATGACTTGTGACTGACATGGTGCAGCCAGCAGACCCTTGTATGTAAAGGCATCTTGTTATATGGACAGGATTCAGGGCAATGTTTAGAATCAGATTGCTATGGTCAAGGGGGCAAGTCATGTGGGATATAAGCCTGGTTGGTGCATTCTCCTGCAGACCCTGACCTACCAAAAGTGACAGAACTCACTCACGCACCGGGTAACAGTTGAATTCTTTGTATATCATGAAGCAAATACCAAAATCCCAGTGCAGCAGCAAGAAACACGACGAAAAGTGGAGGATGACCAAATGGCCTCACAGTCCACATGTGAATACACTTATCCCCCAGTTGCCACAGTTTACCTACTAAAGAAAATTCAGCACTGCTGCCACATATTCAGTGGAAAATAAGAAACCATGTCCTCGAGGTAACATAGATGCAGACACAGCTTTGATTGTCTCACTACAATGGAAGCTAAATCTCCCGACAACAACATATATTTCAAGTGCCCAAACTCAGAGTGAGTTTCTCAAGAAGGATTTAGGGAACCAGAGCTCCATGTTTGTGGACTGTTTTCCCTGTCCCTTACTTTTGAAATCTCCTCTTCCGTCTTCAAGGTTGTGAACTCCTGAGCATATTCCATTCCAGATATTTATTCACAGATTTTCTAACTCTTCTCCTCTAATTGTGCCTTAGTCTCCGTGATTGTAATGTCAAGGCATCCCTTTCTCTGTATCCTATTCAGCACATGTATTTTTACATGCAATTATAGAATCTTACCTGATACCACACGTACATTCTTGTGAGGTGACTGACTTGGCAGATACAAATTGTAAGAGATCACTCCTCCTAAAAGCTGTTGGAACTGAAAATTCAATCTATGAGTGAGCTTCCTTGTTTAAGAACATTATACATAAATCCATATTCAATAAAATAAATACATTTGGATCTGTAGATGACATATATTTCATGGTGAATTTCAATTGGAATATATTATGCTATTTTTAATGTCTGTGTGTTTGTGTATGTATATATATGTATATACACACTCTCCAGATTTTTCAAAATATGAAATATATGTCTTGTTATACACTCCCTAAACTCATTCATATTCAAGTATGTGTATTTATAATCAAATTTTCACAAGAGTATTCTCAAAATTATTCATTCACCTGAAATACATATTTGTTTCCTAGTACTGAAAACTATCTTCAGTGAAAGGTGCATACAAATCCTAATATTTCCACAGTAACTGAACCAGTTTAACATCAATACAAGTAGATTCCTATGGGACATGTTGTGCATTTTGACATTTATTTTATTCAACACTGGTACATTACTATTTCTTCAGTTTATGCTCATCATAGCAAATATATTTCATCCAAAAATTTGCAAATTTATAGGCATTTTGTTCACTTTCAATCACTTTATTCTACAGAACACATGTATTCCTCCATGTTTTTGATGGGTCTTTTCATGAGACTTCTTTCCAAACACATTATTTTCGATTTCCATGATCACTTTTGAAGCAAAACTCAAAGACACTTCGTGATAAACCATAACCCTAATATTACCATTAGATGTATTGCTGGTTGGAATGAATGATGGTATATCGATATAAGATTTCTTATATATTTTCAGATATGAATTCAATCTATTATTTAAAGTGGGACCAGTTATATTATTGATTCACAATGTGGTCTATTCATGCACTATCTCTATATTCATAGACACAGTGTACACCTCTTTGTACCACCAATACTAATTTATAGGACTTCAAAACATTGCTCCCAGAAATGCTGGAAGAAATACTAATGTCACGCCATCTACATATACATTTTATCACAGTAATATTCTGGACACAAAATGCAAAGGTTACACTTATGATTGTACCAAAGCCTAAAAGGAAAGTGAACAGGGATTACTAAATACATCCATGTCCACATTGCCTAATGCTCTCAAATGTCAATCCTATTGGTGACTACATATTTGTTTCTTCCTAAGATTATATATTCAAACTCAACCCTGTTCAAAATGTCTAATCCTATCACTCACTTTGTACTTTCCCTGATTTTGTAATGTCTCTATTATTATCTGATTTCCTACATATTTTCCAAAGTTCATCATTGTGACTGAATCTTCATATGTGCTGACATTTACCTTCACCCTCTAACAGAAACCCTATTGCTAAAGAAGTTTTTTTTTTCCAAATCCTATACTCACTCTCCTTCCAAAACCTACCAACTATCTTCCTAATCTTACCTACTATCCCTTTTTGACTGGATGTTCTCTTCCACATTCAATCATCCAATGTACAAGGTCCTATGCCATTGTATATTTATTTATCTGAGACATCTGTGCAGAAAGTAAGTCAACACTAAGTATACCAATGAAGGGCCCAATGCCCTTCAGGGTTTCAAATCTTAGATTTCTGTTTTCATACATATATTTCACCTACATATTCTTATAAATATCGTAGGTTCCCAATAACATTATTCATCCAGCAGAATAGTTCCTAACACAGATTGAACATGTTATTAACCCTAACCATACACTCTTCCCTCAATCTAACTTTACAGAAGAGCAAGGACAGAGTTGGTCTTACAAGACAGAAATTAAGGGATCTTTCACCTGCTGAGAACCTCAAAGGTCATTAAAGATGATCCCTGGAGAAGATGTAGGAAGCTATTAAGGACCTCAGAGAGCAAAAGTCATCTTTCATTGCAAACAACCTGGTCAGGATGAAGGGTTGTGTCAGAATCAGCCTCTCTCTTCTTAATGTAAAGAAGATGCAGCAAACCAGGCCTGTGTGGAGAGCTGTTCCTGGGTGCCTATGGTTTTATACCATTCTAACTTGTGAAAATGTCAGAGTAAGTAGGTGCAGCCTCCATCTCATGGGACCCTTGGAAGCAACTTTTAGGACAAAGTGGTTGCCAAGGTATGGACCTCATTCAGTTCCTGAAGGAAGTGACCTCACCTCACTTCCTTGGTGATGGAATTCTCTGAACTTGGGATCCAGAAAGCCAGGCATCCAGAGCCAGTCCCAGTCACAGTCCCAGTGGTCAAAATTTTTCGGATTTACCAAAGACAGAGTCAGTCTTTCTTGGTACCTACATATGTGAGGATGGCCAAATGCCAGGAAGGTCTGAAGAGGGGCCTTTCCTGAGAAAGCAGATAGTGGCTCACCACTGGCTCCTTACAGATTCACAAAGTTGGCCACAGAGACTAGATCTGAGACAGGACAGCCCATTATGAGGGAATTTCTTATGGCCCACCATCAAACGACACTCCGTATTGTCACAGAGGTACTTGGGGGTCTGTGTGGGTGTGGGTGTGGGTATTGGTTTGTGGTTTTGTCTCATGTTCTGAGAATAGGTAAGAAAGTCGGTTTGTTTGGTTTGGTGTGAACTGATTCTAGTAAGTCGTTTGACAAGGCTAGTCTTTCTATATCTGTGTATCCCACTGTGTCCATGGTTGTAGACAATAGAAAAGAGAATGCATAAATACATGTGTCCTTTCTAGTAGAAATCTTCCCAGCATTCATTCTGCCCAATTTATGAATGGTCTGCGGCTTGCCTAATGGATGGGCAACACCTAATATCTTCTTAAGTTCCTGTTCTCTACCTGAATTATGGGCAACCTCCAGAATACGCTCATGGTATTGTGTCCAAGATATGAACCACCTCCACGCTCTGTGATACGGCCATGTACTAGAGAGCTGAAGGAAATGATGAGCATCTCAGAAAACTCAGATATCAGTGTGACCAGGAAAGTCTCAATGGAAAAACCCCGCTTTGGGCCTTTTGCTTACATATCCTTCTGTTGCCCTGAATGTCAGGAAGGTCTTTGCCTCAGGCTATGCCTTTTTGAAGCCTGAAGAAAACAGTTTTCAAATGGAAATGTATAAACATTACCTGTGGCTCTTTCTTAATTGCTTTGGAAAGGGATGTGTCTGAATCAGCCTCTTGGCCCTGTGTGAGGCTGTGGCTTAGATTCTCAGCACCTGATGGATCTAAAGAAAAATCCCATGTGTGCATGCAAATCAAAAAGCCAAAAGAGCAGTCATTTTGGATGAAGTTTCTCGCCTTCCTCTGTAAGGTTTCTGACTTCCATCATTGAGAATATGGATCCTTTGGGTCAAATGAGTTCTTCAAAGCCCTGCAGACACTAGACCATAGGTTCTTGGGTTTTCTCATGACTCCAATTAACATAAAGAATCTAAACACCACAGTCAGTAGGCCTCAAAATTGAGAATAAGAGCAATATTAACGGCAGGCCTCTTTGAACACTCCTGGTTCACAGGAAGGATGTCCCGGCCACACTGACTTTAGGCAAATGGATGCAAGGGAGCTTATTTTGGACACTGTCTTAGGCTGTGCCCCTCATGGAAACCTCCAGCCAGAGGTTATGATGAGTGTCTATATGGAAGAAAATGAGGGCCATGTGGGAGTGTCTTGATTTTAATTGCGGTCATTTGTGTGGCGCTTGGAATAGATGAATGGGTCCACCTGGGCTTGAACACTGGTGTGATTCTCCTTAGAGACTGAGTTCTGGAACTTACCTCAAAGAAGTATTGCCTTGTATTGTGTTGGGATTTTAGGAGGCCATGCATGAGAGTCGCCCTTGGAAACTGGGATCTATGCCCAGGTTGGCTTTCCACAGAGCACTGGGAATCTTGGGAAGGATATCACATGATTTTATTCTTAAAGACTTGGCAGCCATAGTTGCAAGTCAAAACACATATGGACCTCAAATTGTAGACCTCAATAGGTCTGGCTTCATGGGACCTTTTGGCCTGTCTTTGGGAAGCCTTGCGTGTGATAGTTCTCCAGAGCTTTCATTGAAATGAGCTTCCTCTCCATTTAATCATTCCTGAATGAATTGAAACCCACAGTGCCTCCAACTTCACCCTTGAAAAATGGCTAGATAAATACCTTTAAATTTTTGACATTCCCATGACCGGGTGGACCTGGAGAACCTATGGATGTCCTATTGATGACCATCAGTGTACCAGACAGTGCCTTGATTGACTGGGTTTCATGAAAATGGTGTAGAACGGAGATGCCAGTAATTTGGAGCCTGCTGAGTAGTCGGCCTAGAGCAGTGGTGTGCTGGTGTGTGTTAAAACATCTGTGGTCGGGTCATCTGCATCTGCCCTTCGCTTCCAAATGGTTTGTGACTGACATGGTACAAGCCCCAGATCCTTGTATGTAAAGGCATCTTGTTATATGGAGAGGATTCAGGGCAATGTTTACAATCAGATTGCTATGGTCAAGAGGGCAAGCTATGTGGGATAGAAGCCTTGTTGGTGCATTCTCCTGCAGACCCTTACCCACCACACGTGACAGAACTCCCTCCATCACTGTGTCCCAGTTGAACTTCTCGTATTTTGTGAAGCAAATATCAAACTCCCAGTGCAGCTGCAAGAAACACCACAAAAATTGGAGGATGACCAATGGCTTCACATTCCACCCTGGGAGACACTTAGCCACCAGTGGCCACAGTTTCCCTACAAAGAGAGAATTCAGCACTGCTGCCTCATGTTCATTGGAAAATAAGAAACAATGTCCTCTAGGTCACATAGATGCTGACCCAGCTTTGATCGTCTCACTATAAAGGAAGCTAAAGCTCCTAAAAACAACCTCAGATGAAGTTTCTCAAGAAATATTTAGGCTGGCAGAGCTCCATGTTTGTGGTGTTTTTACCCTGTCTCTGACTTTTGGAAACTCCTATACCACCTCCAAGGTTGTGAACTCCTGAGCATTTTCCATTCCAGATGTGTATTCACAGATTTTCTAACTCTTCTCCTCTAATTGTGTCTTACATGGGATGAAGGTAATGTCAAGGCATTGTTCTGAATACACATTGGATTCTTTTTCCAATTTTCCATTTGAAATACTGAATCCCTGACTGTCAGGCATAGAAGGAATTCACCTTCAAAGAATAGCCTGACACTTACAAGAAACAGCCCCCATGGAGACATCCTGTCTGGGAGACATCCTGTAGCCAACTGTGTCTCTGAGACATCCTGTTGCCATCTGTATTCCTGAAACATCCTGAGTTTATCTCACCTTGTGAAGACATCCAGGAACTTTGGATAAGAGAGCTTTCCCATCTCCAGCATATAAATGCCCCTGTGTGAAAAATAAAAGTTTGCAGCTTGATCAGAACTCCTGTCTTGCTGTCCCTTCACTCCTGTCCCTTCATTCCTCCGCATCTAGGTTCGCTGCCCCTGTTGATGTGTCTTTCCAGCCGTGACTACTGGCACCCACTGACTGGGGCTCGAGCCTTTGACTGATTGGGAACCCCGTCCTCCTGGAAGACTTCATCAAGTGGAGCTCGCGATTGCCTCAGCAGACACCACAAAGAGACAGATCCAGGAGGAGAGTGGGGATGACGCACGGTGAGTGACCCACCATGGGACAAGCAGTTTCGTCACATGATTTGTTTTTGTCAGGCCTCAAGGAGTCCTTCAAGACATGAGGGGTGCGTGTTAAGAAAAAGGACTTAAAATTTTTCTTCTAATACATAGGAGAATTGTGTACATGGTTTCACATTGAAGTGACCATTGATGGCAAAAGATGGCTTAGAGTAAGAGACTGTTTAAAAGATTATTATGAAACCTTTGGCCCAGAAAAAGTGCCAGTTCCCACCTTTTCTTACTGGAACTTAATTAATGAAATTCTTAAAAGTTCACCCTTTGACAATGGTACCTTACAACTTGTCAGGATTGGAGAAGAGACTATGCAAAACACCTCTCGTCTCCCCACGGCATGCCCATCAGTTAGTATAGACATTGACCCTTCTCAGTCTCCCCAGGACCCTGGGAACCTTCCTAGTCCCCCTCAAAATACCACCCTAATGAATAAGGCTCCAATGGTTACCAAACACCTTTATCGAGTTTTAAATCCCAGAGACACATTGACCCCTGGGACGGAGGCTACCTTGGAGAAGGAAGCAGCAAGCTACCATTCAGAAGATGCGCCACCTCTCAGGACCCTGCCACAGTCTATAGGACTTACACATCTACCTACCTCCTATATCCCTCCTGCCTTTTGTGCTCCAGCCTTTCAGGAGCAAAATGCAACCCAGATATTTTTCCCCACTTCCCTTGCCTAGCCTGGCTCCCTTGTGAGAGTCTCTCCAACATAGACGGGAACAGATCAAACTTTTAAAAGAATTAAGATCCCTAGACTCTGAGCTCTGTTCATTAGCCTTAGGCACGGAGTCAATGCAAACTGGCCCACGGCGGTCTAATACAAAGGCTAAGCCACTCCATCAGCCTGTTCTCGCCTTCCCAGTCACCCGCAGTCAGATAGATAAGCCTGCCCAGGCTGAGGTCAAAGACTTAGACGAGGATCAAGAGGAGGAAGTGGGGGAAATGGATCAAGGAGATCAGGACTCAGAGGATGAGGAGTTCACCCCTAGGCAGGAAGGAACCCAGAGTGTCTACAAAAAAATTAAGCCTGCGTTTTCTTGAAAAACATAAAAAGACTTGTGCTCACAATGGCCCCACTGTGCCCTACAAGTTGACTTTATTAGAAAGCCACAGCGCACAATGGCTTACTCCCAATGATTGGAAATTTTTAGACCGAGCTACCCTCAGTGCCGGAGATTTCCTGTTATGGAATGCAGATTTCGAGGAGCACTGTCAGGAAACTGCTCAAAAAAAATTAACTAAGGCCTCCTCTAAATCCTGAACTTATGTTAAGCTAGTGGGCTATGCGCCATTTGACACTAAAACTAAATAGGCACGTTTCCCTGCTGGAATTTTGGTGCAGATTCAGATGGCTTGCTTACATGCTTGGAGATGCCTCCCTCAAACTGGCTCGGCTACCACTTCTTTGGCAAAAATTTGACAAGGACCCAACGACCCTTATAGAAACCTTGTTCCCCGGCTTAACCTAGCTGCAGAATGCTTGCTTGGACCAAGCGAAAGCAAAAGAACTTTTGTAAAACATCTTGCCTTTGAAAACGCCAACCTGGCATGTCAGGATGTTCTTCGACCACATAAGGCAAAAGGGAAACTTTCGGACTTTATTAGACTCTGTGCAGGGGTGGGTGCAGCCCATGCCATGGGTCTCGCCCTACATGCCCCCTTTATCAAGGCCTTTCACAATCCTGGCTCATGTACTTGCTTTACTTGTAAACAACCTGGCCATTTTGCACGCAAGTGTCTGAAAGACAAACAAAGCGTAGGAATATCGTCTCCTCAAACTGGGGCTAAACCGCCCCCAGCTACCCTTTGTTCTAGATGTGGTAAATGTCATCACTGGGCCAGTAAGTGTAGATCTAAGACAAATGGCCTCAGACAGCCTATTTCTTCCTGCTTCTCAGGAAAACCCTGCGGGGCCAGCCCCTGGCCACGACCTCCCCCAGGACAAAACCAGGGGCAATAAGGTTTATTCCCTTCCAAACTCCAAACCTACCACAAAATTCTTCCCCACAATTGCCTCCCTCCAACTAGCCACCCCAGGCAGCGCAGGATTGGACCTCTGTGCCACCACTGATACAATATTAGACTCAATGCAAGGGCACCAGATAATACCCACTAGAATTATGGGTCCCCCTTCATCTCATACGAGTGCCCTTATTCTTGGAAGAGTCTCTGCTACCTTAAATGGTGTTCAGGTCTTCCCTGGCATTAATGATAATGATTTCACTGGAGAAATAAAAATACTAGCAACAGCTATTAATGGAGTTGCGGCCATCCCAGCAGGAACAAGACTTGCACAATTAATATTCCTTCCCTTGGATTCAGGAGGCACTTCCACCGCCCAAACATAAAATGGGGGACAGCCTCCCTCGGCTCCTCTGATGTATATTGGGTTCAGCCAATTTCTCACAATAGACCCACCCTTACCTTACTTATTGAAAAAAAGGAATTCCAAGGAATTCTAGATACTGGAGCTGATGCCACAATTATTTCTCACAAATACTGGCCATCAGGTTGGCCCATCACCCCATCCTTGAATGACCTAAAAGGGTTAAGAGTCAAAAAATCCCCATGTCAGTTCTAGGGCTCTTAGCTTTACTGATAAAGAGGGTAATAAGGTGACTGTCACTCCTTTCATTGTTCCTGACCTCCCTGTTAACCTATGGGGCCGAGATATTTTGAGTCAAATGGAAGTCATTCTTGCCAGTCCCAATTCCATGATGACTCATCAAATGCTTCGTATAAATTTTGTCCCTGGTACAGGCCTTGTGAGACTGAGACAAGGACTGGTGGGGACTATAAAACCCATAAAAAAACAAATACATATGGACTTGGGTATTCTGATTTTTAGTGTCGGTTCCTGACCCTCCTGTACCCCATGCAGATAAAATTATTTGGGAGACTCAGACTCTTGTGTGGGTGGATCAGTGGCCCCTTACCCCCCCAAAAAATTGGAGGCTGCCTCCATGTTAGTGCAGGAACAGCTGGCAGCCGGCCATGTAGAGCCCTCAACCTCACCATGGATTACTCCTATTTTTGTTATCAAGAAAAAATCAGACAAGCGGCATCTTTTACAATATTTGTGTGCCAGTAATAAAGTTATGTGCCTGATGGGAGCACTACTGTCTCGAATTCCCACACCAATGGCTATTCCCAAAATTATTGTAAAATGGTTATTGACTTAAAAGTTTGCTTTTTTACCATTCCTTTACATCCTGAGGATAGACCCTATTTTGCCTTTAGTCTCCCTTGCATTAATTTCCACGGCCCTATGCAGAGATTTCAATGGAAGGTTCTTCCCCAAGGTATGGCCAACAGCCCTAGTCTTTGCTAAATATAAGTTGTTCAAGCAGTAGACCCTGTGAGAGAGTGATGACCACAATTTTATGTTTTACATAATATGGATGAATTTTTAATTGCTGCACCTAATTACCATGACCTTAATAATTGTTACTTGGACCTTTAGAAAACCCTCACTACCTTGAGACTACGAATAGCTCCTGATAAGGTTTAAACACAGGACCCTTATACCTATTTGGGCCTTAAACTTCAAGATAATCAGATCCAAATTCATAAAATACAACTGCGTGTGAACCATCTTCACACCCTTAATGATTCTCAAAAATTACTGGGAGATATTCAATGGCTAAGAACATATTTATAATTATCCACTTGTGTACTTTTGCCCCTTAATGATATTTTGAGAGGTGATTCCTACCCTTCCTCCCCTCAAAAGCTTACTCCCGAGGCATGACAGGCATTAAACCAAGTCACAGAGGCCATTGCCAAACAGTTTGTTACACAAATGTCTTATAACCTTCCTCTGGTTCTGGTTCTTTTACACACTCCTCATATACCCTCAGGAAAATTTTGGCAGTGATATCCATATTTTAAAAATAAAGGCGTCCCCTTGCTTTGGGTCCATTTATCCACCACATCCTCCAAGTTTATTACCGTTTATCTTGCTCAGGTAGCTTCTATTATTATTAAAGGTCGTTTGCTTTCTCGACAACATTTTGGCAAAGACCCTGATAATATTTTAATTCCATATACTAATGACCAAACCCAATTTTTACTACAGAGAGGGGATGAATGGGGTATTGCCCAATCAGGCCATTTGGGAACAATTGATAACCACGTCCCCAATGACACCCTTTTACATTTTGTCCAGATACATCCATTTATTTTTCCCAAAATTACTCAAAAGGCTCCCAGTTCCAAGCCCTTACTGTCTTTACAGACGGTTCCAGTAATGGCTGTGCGGTCTTTGTTGTCAATAACCAGCCTACAACCTTTGATACTGTCTATCATTCAGCACAGTTTGTGAAATTGTTTGCCATAACACAAGTTTTTATAACATTTTGTGATAATCCTGTTAATATTCATACAGACAGTGCCTACATTGCTCATTCTGTGCCCCTGCTGGAGATTTCACCCGCCATTAAAGCTTCTTCCAATGCGGCCTTTCTGTTTCACCAGCTTCAGCAGCTAATTCAGGCCAGACAACACCCATTTTTCTTAGGACACATCAGGGCACACTCTGATCTTTCCGACCCTCTAACACAGGTAATGCTCAAGCTGATGCAGCAACTCCTACCATCTTTCAAATTTTTGGTGGCTCCATTCAATAGGCCACGGAGCTAAACAATCTTCACCAACTAAATTCCCAGAGCCTTCGATTACTTTGTAAAATTACCAGGCAACAGAAACGAGAAATAGTAAAAGAATGCCCTGCTTGCGCTCTCTCCCTCCCCATTCAACACTTGGGAGTTAACCCCCGAGGATTACTGCCAAATCAGGTTTGGCAAATGGATGTTACTCATTTTCCTGAATTTGGAAATACCAAATATATACACGTTTCTATCGATAACTTCAGCAGCTTTATTTTTGCATCACCACATTCTGGAGAGGCTACCAAAGATGTCCTTTCTCATCTTGTTTCAGCCTTTTCCATAATGGGTAAACCAATACATATTAAAACAGATAATTGTCCTCCATATACCAGTGCCAAGTTTAAACAGTTTTGTGCTACCTTGCAATTTTGTCATCCTACTGGAATTCAATACAAACCTCAGGGCCAAGGCATTGTGGAATGTTCCACCTTACCTTAAAGACTTGGCTATCCCGCCTTAAGGCTTCCGCCCTTGTATTTACCACTCACAGGCATTGCCTAAACCATGCATTATTTGCCCTTTCTTTTCTTACCCTACACAGTGAAGGCCTTTCGGCTGCAGACACACACTGGCATCCCTTTTCCAATTCTGATCAGCCACCTGTTATGTGGCGAAATCCCCTTACAAATAAATGGAAATGCCCACATCCTGTCCTCATCTGGGAATGTGGCTCAGCTTGTGTTTTGGACCAAGAGCTAGCAGCCCCAAGATGGTTACCAGAATGCCTGGTTAAACAGGTTAATGACTTACCTCAAACCCGGGACGGAGGCCCTCTCCCTGAGTACAAATTTTCCCCTTTTTCGGATCCATCCAACAATCTGTGTGAGGATCCTGCTTAAGGCACTTCTGCTGAACAGGTTTGTGCACGGAGGCCTGGGCCCTCCACCTTCCAACATCATGGAGTACCTTCCCCCCCCTCCCCCCGTGAAGGCAAGGGAGGATCTTGGACTCAGGCTCCCACTAGGTGGAACCAGACTGCTGACTGCATGACTAAGGTGGCTTACCTCCGTTCCGAGGTTGACCATAAATTCAGAGGAGTTCATCAGCCTAAATGGGTATGTGTTAACAAGCCAAAGATTATTCCCCCTAGTACAAGTAAAGCTCTCCAAAATTGTTCTGCAACCCGTACGCATACCCAGGCGATGCATGTCTCTTGTTTTGTGTCGGCCTCAGTTTGTGTTAACAAGCAGGGAGAATGATTTTTTGAAGCCTCCCTAACTAAAACTCATGAAGCAGGGTGGACCACTATTCATTATACCCCCGTTCTCTTTGACCAGGGAGGAGAAGGCAAATACACCAAGCTACAGTCAGCTGGGTGCCAAGGCACTGTCGGAAAAACTTCCTACTGGCCCATTAAGGACCCTACAGGGGTCTCTGATGGTAGAGGACCCACTGATGCAGTCAAGCATCCTCAGATAATCAAACTTTTGAAACCCCAAATCCCTGAGCTCACATATCATCCCTTAATGTAGCCGAAATCCCAGTTCCCAGGTTTAGATACCAATACATTAGATATTTTGCAAACTACCTTCTCCTTCCTTAATAATTCCAACCCCACCCTTGCTGGTAATTGCTGGCTCTGCATGACAACAGGGGCAAGCATGCCTATGGCAGTTCCTATTAATTCTACTATGGACAATGATAATACATGCCAACCCGGATTTCCCTTTAAAGTACAGCCTATAGGCACTTTTACATTATGTCTTTTAGGCGTGATGCAGAATAATACCTATGATATGGATTTTGGAATTGCTTCCTTTGGAAATTGCTCAACAGAACAAAATTATTCCTCACCCATCCCATCTCTTTGTCCCCCCAATGGCACAGTTGTTATGTGTGGAGGAAATGTGGCCTTCCCCAGGCTTCCAGCGAATTGGAACAGTGGCTGTGTTCTGGCCTTATTACTCCCTGATATAACTATTGTCCCAGGAGACGAACCTCTAGCCTAGACACCTTAGTCAAAAGACAGAGGCGGGCGATACAGGCCTTATCACTTATTGCCAGCCTTGGAATAACAGCTGCTGTGGGCACAGGTACACTGGCTTAGGCACGGCAATACACCCTTACCATCGCCTGTCTCAACAACTTAAAATGATGTACAAACTCTATCAGAAACCATTAAAGATTTGTAGGACCAAATAGACTTCCTGGCAAAAGTGTTCCTTCAAAACAGACGAGGCTTAGATTTGCTGACTGCTAACCAGGGAGATATTTGATTGGCCTTAGGGGAACGATGCTGCTTTTATGCCAATAAATCAGTCATAGTATGCACTAAATTTAAGCAGCTTCAAGAAGATCTAGAAAAGAGATGAAGGGAACTATTTGAAAATCCCCTCTGGACAAAGCTTAATGGATTTCTACCCTACCTTCTTCCCCTATTAGGCCCTTTGTTGGGTTTACGTTTAATGGTGACCATAGGACCCTGCATTATAAACAGTGTGGTACAATTTATTAAAGAACACATTAATATTATGGCCTCTAAGCCCCTACAAATCCACTATCATCATCTGGAGATGGAAGACCACGCTGTCAACTTTTAAAAGGATGTTCTACCCTTCTGACAGGCTTATTTCTTAAGTTTACATCCCCACAAATCTCTCTTTCTTACATAAAACTATAAGTAACAGCTCTGACAAACCATCTTCTGCCCTTGCCATAAGGGTTCGTCTACATGGGCCCTTCGGCTTGGGGGAAGACGCACCCATGGAGTGAGGACGTTAGGCCACAATATCGGAGGGTGCAGGAAGGATTGCAAAAGGATGGATCCACGGATCCCCAAACACAAGACCTGTGAGTGACATGCTCTGGTGCATGGCGGTTGGCATGCTTCCGCTTCAAGGCCATCTCCTCCAAAAACATGCCAAGGCCACCACGAAATCTGCTAGTAAAGATGCTCGCTCGGATCAGGAGATATTCTAAGGCCTCCTAGAGAAACAGAGCCTCTAACCCCCCCCCCTAAAAACATGGCCGGTAAGGTAGGTCAAATATTTTATATAAGAAAGGGGGAGATGTCAGGGGCTAAAAGGAAGTTCTCCTTCAAAGAATAGCCTGACACTTACAAGAAACAGCCCCCTGGGAGACATCCTGCCTGGGAGATATCCCACAACCATCTATCTCCCTGAGACATCCTGTCGCCATCTGTCTTCCTGAAATATCCTGAGGTTATCTAACCCTGTGAAGACATCCAGCAACTGCCGATAAGAGAGCTTTCCCATCAGCAGCATATAAACACCCTGTGAGAACAATAAAAGTTTGCAGCTTGATCAGAACTCCTGTCTGGGTGTCATCTGTCCTGTCTTTTGTCCCTTCATTCCTTCCCAACTATGTTCGATGCCCACGTTGATGTGTCCTGCCGGCCGGGACACCTGGCACTAACCCATACCCTACTAGAATATGACTACTAATCCTAATATGATGGAGAAAAATAACCCAAATAGAATAGAAATACAAGCAGTTCAGAGGAGGCATGGTGTATAGTTGGAGTTGCCTTTTGCATGATCTAGGGTAGGTGTTATAAATCTAGCTAATTTTTAAATGAAATAGTTCTCCATGTGTTTTTAAAGTTAAAAAATATGTGAATACCTGTCTCCCTTTCTCTGTAGCCTACTTGCCACATGTATTTTATATGCACATGTAGAATCCTACGTGGTATCACACGTATATTCTTGTGAGGTGGCTGACTTAGCAGATTCAAATTGTGAGAAGAGATCACTTCTCCTAAACGCTGTTGGAACTGAAAATTCAACCTATGGGGGAGCCTCCTAGTAAAAAAAAAAAACATTATACATAAATCCATGCTAAGTAAAATTAATATTTTTGCATCAGTGGATGATATATATTTCATGAAGAATTTCGATTGGCATATATATTGCTACTTTTCATTGTCTGTGTTTGTGTTTTGTGTATATATATATATTCCACTTGGGGGCCTTCAGGGTTAAAAGTTATTTTGGCCCGGAGCTTGGTGAGCAGAACTCTGCCCATCAATGGGGCTGGGCATTCTGGGATTACTTGGAAGGAGTGATGGATTTTTCCTTTCCCCTGGTCCCAGGTCCTCTTAGTTGTCCAAGCCCAATATTTACTGCAATTAGCCCCTTGAATTAGAGACCTTTTATTTGACAGAGGGCAAAATGGAGCCTTAATGACTGAGTATATTGCCCCTGTATCCACTTCAATGTTTACTGGGGTGCCCTCCACTTCAAAAGTTAACCTGAGCTCGGGGAGGGGATCTGATCCCCAACTTTCTTAGTCATCCTGCAGAGTCAGGATGGCTGGCTGGCGTGGCTGTCTCTTTCTAGGGCTCTCTTTGGCCCAGTGTCCTTTTTCTTTACAATAGGCACATTGATCTGAGGCCAGGGGTGGCCTCTAGTTTGGGCCCAGGTATCCCTTCCTGTCTCCATGTTTCTTATTTCTGGCCTATTTGTTGTTGTGACCAGGACCTGAGTCAATTCCTTAGTCTGTCTTTTGTTTCTTTTATCCACCCTTTGCTTCCTTATCTTCCTCAGTTTCTCTCGTATAGTATACGTTTTTGGCTTCTCTGACTAAATCTCTCAAAGTCATATCTTGTAATCCATCTAAGTGTTGTAACTTTCTTTAAATATCCATGGCAGCTTGCCCAATAAAGGCCATCATGACAGATGCCTTTTGAGCCTCTGCCTGAGTATCAAAAGGAGTATATCTCCTATATGCCTCCATAATTCTCTCTAGAAACATAGAGGGAGATACATCAGGCCCTTGAATAAACTCTATTACCTTGGCCAAATTAGTTGGTCGCCTAGCAGCCACTAAGATACCCGCTATTAGAGCCCGGAGATAAGTGGACAGATGCTCCCTACCTTCAAAGGTGTTGGGGTCCCAGTTTTGTCGATTCTAGGGAAAGCCGGGTTGAATATGTTGGGAAGTGGTGTCAGTCAACCATCTGGTCCGAGGATATTTTTTTCTAGCTTCCAAGAGGATTCTCTTTTGTTCCTCTGTCATGAAGAGAGTCCCTAGGTGTTGTTGGCAGTCATTCCAAGTAGGCTGGTGTGAAAACATCTATGAATCAACCACACCTGAGACACGAGTGGGGTCCTCTTAAAAGGGGGGATTGTTATTTTTCCAGTTATATAGGTCTGAAGAGGAGAAAGGCCAATACTGGTAGGCTTGCAATTTTTCCCCATGGCCATCATCAATCATTGGCACATAGGGACGGAGGGGGAGCATCACGGGAGTTCCAGGGTTTTCAATCTTTCATTGATGGTGAGTTCCTTTAGCCGGGCCAGGTTCCTCCAGGGGAGGAGGGGCTGTGTGTGCCGCGGGGGAGTTTTCTGGAGGGTGCTGGGCTGGCTTAGCTTCCTCCAATGGCGGAGAGGCTGAGTCAGCAGCAGGGGAATCACTTAGAGGGTGTTGGGGGTTGGGAGACCAGGGCAAGGGATAAGGAGAGGGATGAGAGTGCAGTAGAGTTAAATCTTGTGACTTAGGCAGAAAAGAGGGTGGAGGAGGAGGAGGAGCAGAGGGTTTGAGAGATCGTGGGGGAAGGATTAGGAGCGGGGGCAGGGGCAAAGAAAGGCTTCACCCATGGAGGAGATTTGCAGAGGTAATGCCGGGTTAAGATATATGGCTTTTGATCTGGATGGCTATGTGGCCCTTCCTGAAAGACAATATCTCTGACTTTTTAAATTAGTGAGAAGTAGAAAAATCTTTCTAAGGGCCATCCGAATCCAAAGGTGGGCCACTCTGAGGCACAGAGAGTCTGCCAGGTCCAGCGGTTTACTGAAAAAGAAAGATTCTGAGCCCTTAAGCCGAATTTGGTCCAGTGATCAAGGGTCAGGGACAGAGGCATTGAAGTGCTCTTTTCCATAATGAAAAATGCACAAACAGTAAAAGCAATGACACATGACACAGACAAGACAAGACAATAAAGACAGGAAATGGACGTCCAACACTGAGACGAGGACTGAGTAGCCGGCAATACCTGATGGGCTGGCAATACCGAATCTGAAACAAAATATCACTGAGTTGAGGAGACTATTGTTCCTTGATTTTCAGAGTCCTCTGGGGTGTCCCTCAGGGTGGTGGCCTGTGGCTCTGTGACACATCTGTCAGCCACCGTGAGAGAGAGCTCACACTCTTCATTGACAGCCATTTTGCCAAGCTCTAACCTGAAACCTGACACCAGAAAGAGGCGCCTTACAAATCCCTTGAGGAGCCAGTTGGGGTCTCTCGTCCGCTGCTGCCAGAACTCGGTGGAACCTCCATATGTAAAGGTCGGATGAGTGTCAGGCGAAGAGACCTCTAAGAAACTGTCTCATGCAAAAGCAAAGGGTTTATTGGTGGCCAGCATGCTGGGGCTCAGAGCTCACTTCAATAGAGCAGAGAGTCCTGAGAACAGCTTAAACAGGGCTTATATACTTTCCTTGGGGAGGGCAGGGAGGGAAGTTAAGTATACAGAAAAACATGAAGAGACAACTACCTATTTTACTAACTTTTCACTAACGACTATACTTTGCCAGATTTCCTAATGTATCTATTGATATCTATTTTCCTACATATTTTTCCCAGTTCATCATTGTGGCTGACTCTTCACATGTGCTGACATTTACATTTACTCTATACCCGAAAAGCTATAGCTAAAGAACTTTTGGTGCAAATTCTATACTCACTCTCCTTTCTAAACTACCGACTATCTTCTTAATCTTACCGACTATCACTTTTTGACTGGAAGTTATCTTTGACAATCAATCATCCAAGGCACAAGGTCCAATGCAATTGTATATCGATGTACCTGAGACATCTGTGCAGAAAATAAATCAAAGCTAAGTATCACAATCAAGGTCCTAATACACTTCTGGGTTTTAAATCTTACATAGATTTCTGTTTTCATACTTATATTTTACCTATATATTCTTGTAATTATCGCAGGTCATCAATACCATTATTCATCCAGCTGAATGATTCCTAACCCAAATCAAACCTGTTATTAACCCTAACCATACACTGTTGCCTCAATCTAACTTTACAGAAGAGCAGGGACAGAGATGGTCTTACAATACAAAAATGTAGGATTCCTTCCAACTACTGAGAAACTCAAAGGTCCATGCAAAAATGATCCCTGCAGAAGTTGTAGGCAGCTATGTAGGAACTGAGAGAGCAAAAGTCATCTTTCATTGTAAAAAACTTGGTCAGGATGAAGGAATGTGTCTGAATCAGCCTCTGTCTTCTTAATTTAGAGAAGAAGGACCCAACCAGGCCTGTGTTGAGAGCTGTTCCTGGGTGCCTATGGTTGATATACCATTCTAAGTTGTGAAAGTGTCACAGGAAGTAGGGGCAGCCTCCATTTCATGGGACTCTTTGAAGCAACTGTTAGGACAACATGGTTGCCAAGGCAGTGACCTTATTCACTTTCTGAAGGAAGTGACCTCACCTCACAACCTTGGTGACAGAACTCTCTGAACTTGGGATCCAGGAAGCCAGTCACCAAAATCCAGTCCCAGTCCCACTCCCAGGGGTCTCACTTGCTTGGATTTACCAAGGACAGATTTAGTCTTTCTTGGTACCTACTGATGTGAGGATGGCCAATTGCCAGAAAGCTCTGAAAAGTCACCTTTACTGAGAAAGCAGGTATTGGATCACCGCTGGCTCCTCAGTAGTTCAAAATGTTGACCAAAGAGACCAGATCTGAGACAGGACAGGCCATTTTGTGGGAATAAAATATGGTCCACAATTAGAGAAACTCTGGATAGTCACAGACCTACTTCGGGGAAGGAGGTGCCTTTGTGGGTGTGGGTGTGAGTTTGTGGATTTGTCTCATGTTCTCAGAATAGGTAGGAAAGTCGGTATGTTTGGTTTGGTGTAGACTGTTTCGAGTAAGTCGTTTGACAAGGCGAGTGTTTCTATGTCTGTGTATCCCACGGTGTCCATGGTTGTAGACATTAGAAAAGAGAATGCATCAATTGATATGTCCTGTCTAGTTGAAAGCTTCCCAGCATTCATCCTGCCCAATTTATAAATGGATTTCAGCTTGCCTTATCGATGGGCAACACTTGCTATCTTTCAAAGTTTCTGCTTTCTTCCTGAATTCTGGCCACTCTCCAGAATAGGCTCATGGTTTTGTGTCCAATATATGTACCACTTCCAAGCCCTGTGACATCGCCATGTACTGGATAGCTGAAGGGAATGGCGAGCATCTCAGAAAACTCAGGTATCAGTGTGATCAGGAGAGTCTCAGTGGAGAAACCCTGCTTTGGGCCTTTTAATTACCAATTGTTCTGCTGCCCTGAATGTCTGAAAGGTCTTTGCCTCAGGCCACCCCTTTTTGAAGCCTGAAAAAAAAACTGTTTTCACATGGAAATGAATGGGCATCACCTGAGGCTTTTTGCTTAATTCCTTTGGAAAGGATGTGTCTGAATCAGCCTTTTGGCCCTGTGTGAGGCTTAGGCTTAGATTCTCAGCACCTGATGGATCTAAAGAACGATCCCATGTGTGCATACAAAACCAAAATAGCCAAAAGAGCAGTCATTCTGGATGAAGTCTCTCCCCTTCCTTTGTGAGGTTCTAGACCTACATCAAGTTAGAATAGGAATGCATTGGGTCAAATAATTTCTTCAAAGCCCTGCAGAGGCTAGCCCGTAGGAGCTTGGGTTTCCTCATGTCTCCAATTCAGACAAAGAATCTAAACCCCACAGTCAGTAGTCCTCAAATTGGAGAAGCAGAGAAGTATTAACAGCAGGCCTATGTGATCACACCAGGTTCACAGGAAGGGTGTCCAAGCCACCCTGTTTTTAGGCACATTAGGGGCAAGGGAGATTATTTTGGAGACTGTCTTAGTCTGCACCCCTCATAGAAACATTCAACCAGAGGTTATGAAGAGTGTTTATATGAAAGATCATGAGGGCCATGTGGGAGTGTGTTGGTTTTAATTGTGGTCATTTGTGTGGTGGTTGGAAGAGATGACTGGGTCCACCTTGACATGAACTCTGGTGTGATTCCCCTAAGAGACTGAGTTCTGGAACTGACCTCAGAGATGTATTGCCATGAATTGTGTTGGGATGTTATGAGTTCACGCATGAGAGTCGTCCTTGGAAACTGAGATGTATGCCCAGGTTGTATTTCCACAAAGCACTGGGAATCACAGCCAAGATATCACATGATTTTATTCTGAAAGACTTGGCAGCCATAGTTGAGAGTCAAAACACACATGGACCTCACATTGTAGACCTCAATGGGCCTGGATTCACGTGACCATTTAGCCAATCTTTGGGAAGCCTTGCCTGTGAGAATTCTCCATAGCTTTCATTGACATGAGCTTCCTCAAAATTTAATGGTTCTGGATTGATTTGAAACGTACAGTGCCTCCAACTTCATCTTTCAAAAATGGCTAGATAAATACCAAGAAATTTTTGAAATTCCCATGACCCGGTGGCACTGGAGAACCTTTGGATGTCCTGTTGCTGATCATGAGTATACCAGACAGTGCCTTGATTGACTGAGTTTCATGAAAATGGTGTAGAACAGAGATGCCAATAAATTGGAGCCTGCTGAGTACTTGGCCTAGAGCAGTAGTGGGCAGGTGTGTGATAAAACATTTGTGGTGGGGCCATGTGGATCTGCCATTAGCTTCCAAATGTCTTGTGACTGACATGGTGCAGCAAGCAGTCCCTTCTATGTAAAGGCATCTTGTAATATTGAGAAGTTTCAGGGAAAGTTTCAGAATTAAGTTGCTATGGTCAATGGGGAAAGCTATGTGGGATAGAAGCATGGTTGGTGCATTGTCCTGCAGAAACTGACATACCACAGGTGACAGAACTCCCTCCAGCACTGTGTCCCAGTTGACCTCTTTGTATTTTGTGAAGCAAATACCAAACTCCCAGTGAAGCCGCAAGAAACACCATGAAAACTTTAGGATCACAAAATGGCTTCACAGTCCACACGGGGAGACACTTAGACCCCAGGGGCCACAGTTTAGCTACAAACAGCAAATTCAGCACTGCTGCTCATGTTCAGTGGAAAATAATAAACCATGTCCTCCAGATCACATAGATGCAGACCCACCTTTATTGGTCTCACTAGAAACGAAGCTAAAGCACTTGACAACAACATATGTTTCAAGTGCCCAACCTCAGAGGCAGTTCCACAAGAAGTCTTTAGGCCAGAAGAGCTCCAGTTTGTGGAGTGTTTACCCTGTCCCTTACTTTTGGAAACTCCTTAGCATACTCTATTTCAAATATGTATTCACAGATTTTCTAACTCTTCTCCTCTAATTTTGTCTTACTTGGGGACTAGGTAATGTCAAGCCATTGTTCTGGATGACAGTGGGAACAATTTTTTGTAGCACATATTTGTATACACATTGGATTCATTTTATAATTTTCCAGTCAAAATAGTGAATCCCTCACACTAACCCCTATGCTACTAAACTCTGACTAGAATAATAACCCAAACAGAATTGAAATACAAGCAGTTCAGAGGAGGCATCGTGTATAGTTGGACTTGCCTTTTGCATTATATAGGGTAGGAGTTATGAATCTAGTCAATTATTTGGTTGAAAGAATTCTCCATGTTTTTTTAAAGTTAACAAATATGTGAATTCCTGTCTCCCTTTCTCTGTAGCCTATTTAGCACATGTAGTTTTATATGCACATATTTATTCATACCTGGTATCACACGTATATTTTTGGTGAGGTGGCTGACTTGGCATATAGAAATTGTGAGAAGATATCACTCCTTCTAAAAGCTGTTGGAACTGAGAATTCAACCTATGGGTGATCCTCCTATTTAAATAGCATTATACATAAATCCATGTTAAGTAAAATAAATATTTTTGAATCTGTGGATGATATGTATTTCATGATGAATTTCGATTGGCATATATAATGCTACTTTTTAATGTCTCTCTGTGTGTGTCTGTATATATATATATATATATATATATATATATATATATATATATATCCTCCAGATTTTTCAAAATATGAAATATATGTGTCTTATTATGCACTCCCAAATTTCATTCATATTCATGTATGTGGATTTATAATCTACTTTTCAAAAGATTATTCTCAGAAATATTCATCCACCTGAAATAACATTTTGGTTTACTAGTACTGAAAACTATCTTCAGTAAATGGTGCATAGAAATCCTAATATTTTGACATTGCAAGATGGCCATGAATAGAGTGCATCACACCCTTTGTGCTGCGCAACTTCACATGTGAATAAGGAGTTAGAATGACGAAAAAGTATCTTGTTAGGATCTTACAGAAAAATGGGTGTGCCTGGAACCTAGAAGAATGATTTCCACCACCGAGTTCCTGTAATTGAGTCTCAAACAAGAGCCAACTATGCGACCGAAGATCTGGGGTGGCTGATCCGTGCGGCCCATGCCGTGGCTACAGACGGCGGGCCTCCACCGTGAAGCGACCAGCATGCAGGGAGAAACGTTGCTGCGGATTCTGTGGAATCCGGCTGGGTCACCCACCACTGAGCCTGGGGCTGAGTTCGGGATTTCAGATGGGGAAGAAAGTGTTACAGTTCTATCCCCCACAACCGAAACTCCACCGAGGAAACCAACGGCCACCATCTTGGAGAGCTGAAGTATCCACCACCACTCTCCGACAGATTGCAACAACAAAACAGGTGTGTGTTACTCAGCTTATCTCCCATACAGCAGGTAATTCGCAAAAATTCTCTCTTAGGCTTTCCGGGGGAGGGATTACCAGAGAAAGCCTTCATAAAGACGGGGGGAAAACTAGTGGCACCTGACCTTCAACTTCCCCTCCCATCACCGGTGAAAACAAAACTTTTCTAGCCAGCGCAATGGGTGGGGCAAGCGGAAAAAATCAAAACAATAGAGTGCCAGTGTTCCCAATAGACACCCTCCACAACCAAGGAACGGCAGGCAAAGAGTACAGTTTGAGATGCCAAGAGGCATCACTCAGGGGAAATCTGGTGTCGCAGGGGAAATCAGGACTCGCAGAGGAAACCAGGGGACAAGACGACAGACACGCGTGACTAGGAGGCTGGAGAACGCCTGCCCACCAGCAACCAATCACCCGCTGGCTGCCTGCGCAATTGGGCAGCTAGAGATCACCCGCCCGCCGGTGACAGCCCATTCGCTGATTGCACGACTGGATGGCTGGAGACCGCCCACCCGCCAGCGACCGGGAGGTGAAACCAACCAGAGACAGTCCAGTCCCACCCCCCCATTCAAACACCCCGGCAAGGAGCCTGGGGCCCGCCATAGCAGACAGGTGACATCACTGGAGCTCAGCTGTCGGAATTCCTTCCAAGTGGAATCCACTTTTGCAGGCATAGTCTACAAACACAAAAGAGAGACAACAGAGATATATAAAACCAAAACAAATCTATTGAAGAAAGCAGAAACACAGCAATCAAATTGAGCTGAAAAGTAACGTGAACATCATGAAAAAACAAGGGAAAAAAAGGTGTGCAAAAAATGCAGGACAACTAAATTCTAAAGGAGGACCGTGAAGCATCAGAAATAGGGATAGGGAAAAAACTCAAGGCATACCTAACTCAGATGGAAAGGAATATTAGAGAAGACATGAGGCAGCAAGTCCAAGCAATAAAAGTATATTTTGAAAATCAAATAAACAAACAAATTCAAATGGCAAAGAATGAGCTTTACCAGGAGATAGAGACATTAAAAAGAAATATCAAACAGTAATCCTAGAAATGCAGGAAAGTATAAACCAAATTAAAAACTCAAACGAAGAGTATTACAAATAGACTAGATCAAGTAGAAGTTACAACGTCAGATAATGAAGACAAAGTTTATCAACTTGAAAAGAATAGAGTAAACACAGAAAAGATGCTTAAATCCCATGAGCAATCTATTCAAGAGATATGGGATGTCATAAAAAAAAACAAATTTGAGAGTCATCGGGATAGAAAAAGGCATAGAGATTCAAACCAAAGGAATGGACAACATATTAAATGAAATAATTCTAGAAAATTTCCCAGAGATGAAAGATGGAATGGATTGCCAAATCCTGGAAGCCTACAGGACCCCAAGCATTCAAAACCATAATAGACCAACTCCAAGACAAATATTTATGAAGATAGCCAGAACAAGGACATACAGAACAAAGAGAGAATATTAAAAGCTACGAGAGAAAGTAGGCAGGTTACATTCAGGGGTAAACCAATTAAGTTAACGACTGATTTTTTTCATCACAAACTTTGAAAGCAAGAAGATCCTGGAATGAAGTATTTCAAACGCTCAAAAATAATGGATTCCAACCAAGAATACTGTATCCAGCAAAATTAAGCTTCAGATTTGACAATGAAATTTAAGTCTTTCACGATAAACAAAAGCTAAAAGAATTCACAGCCAGAACACCAGCAGTGCAAAGCATTTTGAGCAAAATACTACAAGAAGAGGATTTAAAAAGTAATGCCTGAAACTAGCAGCAGGAGGTATCTCAGTAAAGGGAGAGGAAAATAACCAAAAAGTAAAAACTAACCAAAATAAATAAATAAATGAATAAATAAATAAACAAACAAACAAACATGACTGGAAGTAGAAATCATATTTCAATTGTAACCTTAAATGTTAATGGCCTAAACTCACCAATCAAGAGACATAAGCTAGTAACCTTGATCAAAAAAAAAAAAAAATCCAACAATATGCTGCCTTCAGGAGACTCATATGATAGGTAAAGACATACAGAGGCTGAAATTAAAAGTTTGGGAAAAATCATACCACTCACATGACCCTCGGAAGCAAGCAGGAGTGGCCATACTCATATCGAATAAAATCAACTTCAAACCTACGTTAATCAAAAGGGATAAAGAAGGACACTATATACTGTTAAAAGGAACCTTGCACCAACAATGCATAACCATTATCAATTTGTATGCACCAAACAATTGAGCTGCAACACTCATAAAACAAACTCGCCTCAAGTTCAAGAGTCAAATAAACTACAACACAATAATTATGGGTGACTTCAACACACCGCTCTAGCCATTAGACAGATCCTCTAGACAAAAACTGAATAAAGAAACTATAGAATTCAACAGCAAAATCAGTAACCTAGACTTCACCGACATATATAGAATATATCAACCATCAAAAAGTGGATACACGTTCTTCTCAGCAGCACATGGATCCTACTCAAAAATAGACCATATATTATGCCATAGGGCAATTCTTAGTAAATATAAAGTCATGGAGATAATACCATGCAGAATATCTGATCATAATGGAATGAATCTGGAAATCAATGATAAAAGAAGGAAGGAAAAATCCTACATCACATGGAAAATGAACAACATGCTACTGAATGATAAATGGTTTACAGAAGACATAAAGGAGGAGATAAAAAAATTCATAGAGACAAATGACAATACAGACACAACATACTGGAATCTATGGGACACAATGAAAGCAGTTTTAAAAGGGAAATTCATTTCTTGGAGTTCTTTCCTCAAAAAAAAAAAGAAAAATCAGCAAATAAATGAACTCAGACTACGCCTCAAAAACCTAGAAATGGAAGAGCAAAACAACAGCAAATGTAGTAGAAGACAAGAAATAATTAAAATTAGAGCAGAAATCAACGAAATTGAAACAAAAAAAAATTGAAAATATTGATAAAACTAAAAGTTGGTTCTTTGAAAAAATAAATAAGATCTGCAGGCCCTTAGCCATGCTAAGGAAGAGAAGAAAAGAGAGAGCAGGCCCTTAGCCATGCTAAGGAAGAGAAGAAAAGAGAGAACTCAAATTACTAACATACGGGATGAAAAAGGCAATATCACAACAGACACTACAGAAATAAGAAGATAATTAGAAAGTATATGAAAACCCTATGTTCCAATAAAATAGATGATAGTGAAGATATCAATAAATTCTTAAGTCATGCGATCTGCCCAGATTGAGTCAGGAAGACACACACAATTTAAACAGACCAATAACAAAGGAAGAAATAGAAGAAGCCATCAAAATACTACCAACCAAAAAAAGCCATGGACCGAATGGGTATACAGCAGAGATCTACAAAACCTTCAAAAAGGAATTAATACCAATACTTTCCAAGCTATTTCAAGAAATAGAAAAATAAGGAACTCTTCCAAATTCATTCTATGAGGCCAATATCACCCTGATCCCAAAACCAGACAAAGACACTTCAAAGAAAGAAAACTACAGACCAATATCTCTAATAAACTTGGATGCAAAAATTCTCAATAAAATCATGGTGAATCGAATACAAAAGCATATCAAAAAAATTATGCACCATGATCATGTAGGATTCATCCCTGGGATGCAAGGCTGGTTCATTATACGGAAATCAATAAATGCTATTCACCACATCAATAGACTTAAAGACAACAACCATATGATCGTATCGATAGATTCAGAAAAAACATTCGACAAAGTTCAGCATCCCTTTATGTTGAAAACACTAGAAAAACTAGGGATAACAGGAACTTACCTCAAGATTGTAAAAGCTATATATGCTAAACCTCAGGCTGGCATCATCCTAAATTGAGAAAAGCTGAAGGCATTCCCTTTAAAATCTGGAACAAGAGGGATGCCCTCTATCACCACTTCTATTTAATTCAGTTCTTGAAATACTAGGCATAGCAATTAGACAGACAAAAGAAATTAAAGGCATAAAACTAGGAAAAGAAGAACTTAAATTATCGCTATTTGCGGATGACATGATAATATATTTAACAGACCCAAAAGGGTCTACAGAGGAACTGCTAGAGTTAATAAATAAATTCAGCAAAGTGGCAAGATATACAATCAACACGCATAAATCAAAGGCATTCCTGTATATCAGCAGCAAAACTTCTGAAATGGAAATGAGGAAAACCACTCCATTCAAAATATCCTCAAAGAAAATAAGATAATTGGAAAAACAATTATATAGTTGGGAATCAACCTAACAAAAGAGGTGAAAGATTTATAAATGAAAACTACAGAAACATAAAGAGATAGAAGAAGATCTTAGAATATGGAAAAATATACCCAATTCATGGATAGGCAGAACTAGCATCATCAAAATGGCGATATTACCCAAATTCTCTACAGGTTTAAATTGATGCCAATCAAAATCCCAACGACATTTCTTGTAGAAAAGATAAAGCAATCATAAAATTCATATGGAAAAACAAAAGACCCAGAATAGCAACAGCAATTCTAAGCAGGATGTTTGAATCTGGAGGTATAGCGATACCAGACTTCAAACTGTACTACAAAGCAATAGTAACAAAAACAGCTTGGTACTGGTACCAAAACAGGCAGGTGGACCAATGGTACAGAATAGAGGACACAGAAACAATTCCACAAAATTACAACTTTCTTATATTTGATAAAAGGGGCTAAAAACCTGCAATATACGAAGGACAAATGGTGCTAGAAAAATTGGAAATCGATATGCAACAAAATGACACTGAATCCCTTTCTCTCGCCAAGCAAGGAAGTTAACTCAAGATGGATCAAGGAGCTAGATATCAAATCAGAGACACTGCATCTGATACAAGAAAAAGTTGGCTACGATCTACATACTGTGGGATCGGGCTCCAAATTCCTTAATAGGACACCCATAGCCCAAGAGTTAATAACAAGAATAAATTAATGGGACTTACTTAAACTAAAAGTTTTTTTTTTTTTTTTTCTCAGCAAGAGAAACAATAAGAGAGGTAAATAGAGAACCTACATCCTGGGAACAAATTTTTACCCCTCTCACTTCAGATAAAGCCCTAATATCCAAAATATACAAAGAACTCAAAAAATTAAAAAGTAAGGTAACAAATAACCCAATCAACAAATGGGCCAAGGACCTGAACAGACACTTCACAGAGGAGGACATACAATCAATCAACAAGTACATGAAAAAATGCTCACAATCTCTAGCAGTCAGAGAAATGCAAATCAAAACCACCCTAGGATACCATCTCACTCCAGTAAGATCGGCAGCCATTAGGAAGTCAAACAACAGTAAGTGTTGGCGAGGATGTGGGGAAAAGGGGACACTTGTACACTGCTGGTTGGACTGCAAATTGGTGCAGCCAATTTGGAAAGCAGTATGGAGATTCCTGGGAAAGCTGGGAATGGATCCACCATTTGACCAAGCTATCACACTTCTTGGACTATTCCCTGAGGATCTTAAAACAGCGTACTATTGGGATACTGCCACATCAATGATCATAGCGGGACAATTCACAACAGCTAGACTGTGGAACCAACTTAGATGCCCTTCAATAGATGAATGGATTAAAAAAAATGTGGAATCTACACACAATGGAGTATTACGCAGCACTAAAAAATGACAAAATCATAGAATTTGCAGTGAAATGTATGGCATTAGAGCAGAATATGCTAAGCAAAGCTAGCCAATCCTTAAAAAAAACAAATGCCAAATGTCTTCTTTGATATAAAGAGAGCAACTAAGAACAGAAAGGGAGGAAGAGCATGAGGAAAAGATTAACATTATACAAAGACGTGTGGGGGGAGAGAAAGGGAGAGAGAAGAGAAAGCATATGGAAATGGTAGAATACCCTCAATGATACACAAAATTACACATAATAGGTTGTGAGGGGAAATGGGGCGGAAATAATGGAGAGAATTAAACAACAGCACATGAGGTAGAGAGGGAAGATGGGAGGGCAGGGGAGGGGGGATAGTAGGGGATAGGAAAGGTAGAAGAATACAACAGTCACTAATATGCCATTATGTAAAAATGTGAATGTGTAAGCAATGTGTTTCTGCAATTCTTATTTGGGGAAAAAATGGGAGTTCATAAACCAAATGAGAAAAATGTATCAAAGATGATATATCATGAGCTTTGTAATGTTTTGAACAACCAATAAAAATAAATAAATAAATAAAGGTTTAAAATTGAGTGGGAAGAAATCAGCTAAAAAAGGGTTGAGATGCATTCATTTTGCTAAGCAGAAACTTTGTTTTGTGTAGTTGTAACTATCACAAATTTATTTTACCAGAAATTTGGCTTTTGAAAATGCACATAAAATGAGATTAAAGGATAATTCACCTACCTTCATGAAAAATTCATAGCATTTCCTATATTTTTCATATTTCATTTTTTTAGTTAATATTTTGTCATGGACCATGTCTAGCCTTAGGCTATTCTTCCAGAATACTACCTCAACTGACAAGTTCGTACAATGTATTGGATTTTTCTTTTCATCTTTTATTTAATTGTTTCTAGCTAATAATGTGTATTTCTTCTTATCTTTATTTGGACATACATACCCAACTATATCTTTGCATTTTATGTTTTACTGCGGAAGAGACTCATCAAAAGCTCTTTGTTATATGTATTAACAATCAAACATTCAGAGAAGGCAATTATTCTTAATTTTGCATGAAAATAACTTTGTACCATTTTTCTTATAAAGATTTAGAATTATTAATAATGTCCCTGCTGTAATAAGTAACTACTTACAAGAAGAATTAAACAATTGACTTTATATCAATTATGAATATGAAAAGTACTAAAATAAATATTTGGCAATTAATACACAATTGATAGAAATTGAAATCACGAGAAAGCCATTTAAATTGTCAGTGCATATGGTCCTTAAATAATAGGTTTTTTAAAAAAATTTTTCTCTAATTCATAAGATATATTATGCCATATTATAGCTTAATGTGATATAAAACCTTAAATTATCACAATGATAATAATAATCCATTGTTCCTTCCTCTACATTCTGTGGCATGCTAGTACTAAAATAAATTGTATTATAACACCAAAAAAAAAAAGCCAAATCATAATATTTCTACAGTAACTGACACGAGTTTAACATCAATGCAAGTAGATTAGATTCCTATGGGACATGATGTGCATTTTGACGTTCATTTTTATTCAACACTGGAACATTACTATTTCTTCAGTTTATGCACATCAGAGGATATATAAATATTTCATCCACAATTTAGCAAATTTATACGCATTTGTTTAACTTCAAATCACTTCCTGCTTCAGAACCCATGTATTCCTCCATGTTTCTTGACTGCTCTTTTCATGAGACTTCTTTCCAAACACATTTATTTTCGATTTCCTTTATCATATTTGAAGCAAAACACCCGTCATGATAAACCATAACCCTAATATTACCTTTAAATGTATAAGTGGTTGGAAAGAATGATTGTATATCAATATAAGATTTCTTACTTAGTTACAGATATCAATTCAATCCATTATTTAAAGTGGAACCAGTTATATTATTTATTCACAGTATGGTCTATTCATGTATTATCTCTATATTCATAGACACAGGGTACACCTCTTTGTACCCCCAATACTAATTTATACGTCTTCAAAATATTGCTCCCAGAAATGGTGGAACAAATACATGTAACCTGATCTACATATACATTTTATCACAGTAATATTCTGAACAGAAAAAGCAAAGTTCTCACTTATGATTGTACCATACCTAAATGGAAAGTGATCCTGGATTACTAAAAACATCCATGTCCAGGTTGCCTAATGATCTCAAATGAAAATCCTATTGGTGACTACATATTTGTTTCTTCCAAAGATTATATATTCAAACTCAACCCTTTGAATACGTCTAAAGCTGTCACTCACTTTACACTTTGAATGATTTTGTAATGTGTCTATTGATATCTGCTTTCCTACATATTTTCCCCAGTTCATCATTGTGACTGAATCTTCACATGTGCTATCACTAACATTCACTCTCTAACCGAAACCCTATTGCTAAAATACTTTGGTCCAAATCCTATATTCACTCTTCTTCCTAAACCTACCTACTGTCTTCCTAATCCTATCGACTATCCCTTTTTGACTGGATGTTCTCTTCTACATTCAATCATCCAAGGTACAAGGTCCTATGCCATTGTATATCGATTTATCTGAGACATCTGTGCAGAATGTAATTCAATGCTAAGTATCCCAATCAAGAACCCAATGACCTTCTGGGCTTCAAATCTTACTTAGATTTCTCTTTTCGTTCATATATTTCACCTCTATATTCTTATAAATATCACAGGTTCCCAATACCATTGTTCATCGAGCAGAATGGTTCCTAATCAAAATTGAAAATGTTATTAACACTAACCATACACTGTTCCCTCAATCTAACTTTACAGAAAAGCAATGACAGTGTTGGTCTTACAATACAGGAATGTATGGGATCTTCCACCTGATGAGAACCTCAAAGGTATGTGCAGAAATGATTCCTGGAGAAGATGTAGGCAGCTATGAAGGACCTGAGAGAGCAAAAGTCATCTTCCATGGAAAACAACCTGGTAGGATGAAGTTTGGTGTCTGAATCAGCCTCTGTCTTCTTAATGTAGAGGAGACGGACCAAACCAGGCCTTTTGGAGAGCTGTTCCTGAGAGCCTATGGATTATATCCCATTCTAACTTATGAAAGGGTCACAGGAAGTAGGGGCAGCCTCCATCTAAAGGGACCATAAGAAGCAACTGCTAAAACAAAGTGGTTGCCAAGGCAGTGACCTCATTCAGTTCCTGAAGGAAGTGACCTCACCTCACTTCCTTGGTGTTGGAACTCTCTGAACTTGGGATCCAGGAAGCCAGGCACCCCGAGCCAGTCCAAGTCCCAGTCCCAGTTGTCTCACTTGTTTGGATTTACCAAGGAGAGGGTCAGTCTTTCTTGGTACCTACTGATTTGAAGATGTCCAAATGCCAGAAGAGCTCTGAAGAGGGGCCTTTCCTGAGAAAGAAGGTAGTGGCTCACCACTGGTTCCTGTCAACTTCACAGAGTTGACCAAGGAGACCAGATCTGAGACAAGACAGGCCATTTCGGAGGAACATAGTATGGCCCAGCAGTCAGAGAACACTCCGAATAGTCACAGACCTACTTGGGGGAAGGAGGTGCCTTTGTGGGTGTGGTTGTGGGTTTGTGATTTGGTCTCATGTTCTGAGAATAAGTTTTTTCAGATATCAGCTCCGGAGCCCAGGAATTAATTCTCATTGGGGCTTAGGTTCCCCACCAGTGAGATTTGAAATTGGCGCTGGCTGCAGAGTTAACAAGGGCAGGGACTTTTAACGCCACTGCAGAAAAGAAGAAGGTATGAAGAAGAAGTCCTTAGGTGCCATGTTGGGGTTTTTCTCTGGGGTATGGCTGCCATTTATACTTTTCCTAACATTCCTCCCTTTTTGTTTTCTTAGAAAGTGGGGCATTGTTTGTCATTTCTGGCTGCTGCCTGCTGTGTGGGGGTGCTGTGGGGCCTAGAAAGGGAAGTGGACAAATGCTCGGGGGCCAGGTCTGGGGATATCATGGCAGCCAGAAATAAAAGCCAGTGGTATAGATAGCTACTTCAGTAGGGGTAAAGTCTATGAAAGTTCCCTGATGCCACAAGTTGTCGATGGCATGAAACCAGTCCTGGATGGAGGAGATTGTTGGTATCAGCTACTGGTCCTGTAACAGAGACTCTAGGAAATACTGGAAGCGTTGCCTGGTCATGGTGTCACCAGCACTTGAAGAAGATCAGAGCGAATAAAAACAGAATGAAGATAAAAATTAAAGCAAAGGTCAATTTTTGGCAGAAGTTCCATGTTGGGGGACTGACATAGAAGAGGCCAAGGGCCATGAGGAAGCTTAGAAGGTCATAAAGACTCATGAATCCAGGATGGCAGCTTGAGAGGTTCTCCAAGCTCGTTGCCTCCCGCTGTCTGATGTACGTTGCATTCCATCGTGCCTGGTAGTGAGCTTCATCACTGAGTGAACTGTTCTCTTGGAGATGTTAGGGGTTCATCGGTCATCAGAGGATGGTAGTGCCTAAGCAAAAGCTGGTTGAAATTTTGATTAGAAATTTTTTGCAGTTGGGTTTGAAGGAACTTCATTATGCATGGCAAGAGAGCAAAAAAAGGGAGCATCCCAATAAGGGGCCCCAAGATAGGTAGTAAGTACATGGCAAGATAGGATTGGAAGAACCCTGTTATGAGATTGGAGGAGCTAGGTTTGAGCAATTTGGTCAATAATTTCTGCAATTTAACAACATTTTTTTCTATCAGCCCAGATTCATTAACATAAGAGCAACATTCCTCTCTGAGGAATAGGCATGTACCCACTTTTTCTGCAGTGAGAAGATCAATTGCCCTTTGGTTCTGTAAAGCCCCTTGTGCCAATGAAGTAACCTGGCGCTGCAAGGAGCCCAGAGACTCAGGAGTGGTATCGAGTGCTTCCTGCAGTTTTTGTTGCAGGTCTTTGAATGCCCATAGAGCATGACCTATAGCTCCACCAGAGAATCCGAGACCCGCCACTGAGGTTGTTAAAGTGAGGCCTACCAGAACCGGCAGAAAGACTGCCCTACGGGTTCAGGAAGGTAGGGCCAACTGTCGGAATTCGGTGGGAGTATACAAAGACAGCTGAGGAACTACAGTAACCAAGAAACAGGTGCCAGAGACATTGGTCGTTGAGGTACTTAAAGACCCATTACACCAGAGGAAATGTCCAGGTTGCATAAATGCAGGGCTCGATTGGGTGCTTAAGCTCAAGGAACAAATGGGTAAAGGATTCATTATTGGCAGGTGGAAACAGATGAAAGCAAATAAAGTATTGGTGAAATAACTTTCCCACAGTGGGATACGTGTCACATGTAGGGGTTGTCCTTTCTTAGAGAAATTGTAGGTTTTTGCTGAAATATTTCCTGCCGCTAATGGGACTAAGTGAAGCACAGAGAAAGCACTGAGAAGGAGGCACAAAAAGAGGGGTGGAGTTTAATAATCGAAGAGATTGGTGTAACAAATTGAGCCATGTGTCAGGGGGACCTGAGGGGGTTGAAGGGTCTGAATCCTTTGTGGATGAGCTATGGATAAGATCTAAAAGTTTTGATTCTGACTCCTTAATGTGTTCAACTACCTGGATGGTTGCCTTAGGTGGCATAATCAGGGTGCGGCCAACTGTCATCCACCCTGTGGGTCTGGCTGAGGTTGTCCGAGCATAGACAGCAAACTCAACATAGTCCCAACGTTTGGCCTTGGGGTCAGGTATATCTAAAGTATACCATCCATTGTTATCAGATAAAGAGACTTTATCCCACTTTAGGTAACTAGAAGTCCACACTTTAGGGTAACAAAGTGAGTGGTAAGAATAGCTACCATGTTCATCATGGAACCTGCATGACCAATAGGGGCACCCATTATATATCTCAGGCCACCAATGACAATAGTCTTTTGTTTGATCAAAAAGGAAGCAAATGAAAAGCCAGTTCCAGCTACCAGGGACGAAGGTCCTTGAAGGTGACAATTTTAGGGAAATAGAGGTGCAGTTGTGGATGAAGAAAGTAGTTGCATCCACTGCACGGACCTTCTACATGCCATGTTCTGAGTATCGTTCCTGAAGAGTGAATAAATACATGGTAGGAGAGGAGGGTAAAGACCAGTCCCGATAGAGCACAGAAAATAAGCAGAGCACAAAAAACAAGCAGTTACAGAAGATTAGGGTGTTGAGAGAGCCCATTGTGACTTTTTTAAGAGGAATTGGGCTGCATGGAACACCGTGTGAGCCGCAACTTAAATGGGTGAGATGAGTGTGGAGAGCAGGAGTTAATGGGAGGTTCAGGAGGTGATTCTTGGAGTTCCTCTGGGTTGGTCCTGTCGTCAGCAGGTGGGGCCTCCTGGTGATATGGCTTCAACCTAGAAATGTGAATCCAGGGAGTTAGATGGTTGTCTGGTAAGGAGAGTTTGGCGGCAGTGGGGGTACAGAGAATGACAGGATAGGGGCCTTCCCATTTTGGGGCAAGAGTCCCTTTCTCCTCTGGGGTATTATAATATACTAGACTCCCAGGTGTTAAGGGAGGAGTGTTTGGAGAGGACACTGGGTCCGGATGAAGCCAGTCCTGATATTTCCAGAGTTCCGAGCAGAGATGATACAAAAGAGGCAAAGACAAATCTCGGGTGAGAGGTCCTTGTGAAATGACCAACCCAGGGGGTATAAGAGGTCTTCCATATATTATCTCAAAGGGAGACAGTAAAGATGGTTTTTAGGGAGAGCTCTGATTCGAAGCAAATCCAAGGGAAGGAGTTTGACCCAGTCTAAGTTTAATTCCATTGTCATTTTGGTAAGGACTTCCTTTAGAGTACAATTTACCCTTTCCACTTTCCCTGAAGCTTGTGGATAATATGGACAGTGGAAATGCCACTTGAAGGAGAGGGCTTGAGAGACCTTTTGTGTGATTCTAGAAATAAACTCAGGGCCATTGTCATATTGTAGAGAAGTGGGCATACCAAACCTGGGGATGATGTCTGTCAGTAAGATTAAAGCTACAGTGGAAGCCGTTTTATTGGAAGTGGGAAATGCCTCAATCCAACCAGAGAAAGTGTCCACAAAGACAAGGAGGTATTTAGTGCGCCATACTGTAAGCATGTTGGTGAAGTCTACCTGACAGTCAGCAGTGGGAATGTGTCCCCGGGCTTGGTGGGAAGGAAAAGGTTTGGGCCTTAAAGGAGTATAAGTGTTGGTCCACTGACAGATCTGACAATTAGAGGCTATATTCTGTAGCATGGCTTTGTCAGAGAGGGTGAGCGAGAAGAAGCTCTGTAAAAAGAGGGTCAAAGACTGAGAATTGGAAAGGAATAGAGTATGAAGGAACTTGAAGAGATCCTTGTTCTTACTGGAAGAAGTAGGGGCTTCAGATGAGCTGTCTAAAGTGGCCATTATATGTCCCCCAGGGGGTCCATCATTGGAAGTGGTAGCAGCCATTTGTTCCGCCTGGTCAGCTTTGGCATTGCCCTCAGTGATAAGAGAGACGTCCTTCTAATTAGACCTACAATGGACAACTCCCACCTGGGTGGGTAAGTGGGAGGCCTTTATCAGATTGGTTATAAGAGCCGAATTAGTGATCACATTACCTTTGGTGGTAAGTAGGCCTCGCTCCTTTCATATTGCAGCATGGGATAAGATATGGAAGACATATTTTGAATCAGTATAAAGGGTTAGGGATTTTCCTTGTGCTAGAAGGCAGGCACGAGTGGCTACTATAAGTTCAGACTGCTGGTTGGTAGTTCCTGAAGGCAGAGCTTTGGCCTCTATAATCTCAGTGGCTGAAACTACAGTGTATCCAAAGTAATGAGTGCAATTCTGCCTAAAGGAACTGCCATCAGTAAACCAGATAAGGTCAGGCTTGGCTAGTAGTCTCTCATAAATGGAAGAATGACAGGGGAGGAAATCATCTAAGGTTTCCAACCAATTATGAGTTGGTGTGTTAGACGTGGGAGTCATTGAGAGCAGTGAGGCAGGGTTCTGTGCAGAGCAGGGGAGGAAAGTAATGTTAGGGTTTTCCAGAAAGGAAGTGAGGAGTGACAGAACTTTGGATGGAGGAAGGGTTTGAAAGCCCTTATAAGCTAAAAGATCCTTCAAGTGATGTGGGGAGTGGATAGTTAAAGGGGCCCCAAAAGTAAGCTTAGAGGCTTCTTTGTGTAAAATTTGTCCAGCAGCCAGAGCTCTTAAGCAAGGGGCCCACTCACGGATGGTAGGGTCAATTTGCTTGGACAAATATGCCACAGGTGCAAATGTAGGCCAATAGTTTTGACCTAAGACCCCAAGTTCTTGCCTCCCTTTTTCATGGACATATACATGAAATGGTCTTGAAAGATCAGGAAGGTGAAGGGCAAGTGCCTTTAAGACAAGTTGCTGAAGCCTGCGCAAGTGGTAGTTTGGGGAGGAGGCAAGAGATTCACTAGGGGGTCCCTTTGCTAGTTCATACAGGATTTGTATAGAAGAGAATAATTTGGGATCCAGGCCCTAAAATAACCTGCTAGTCCTAGGAATAATAGTATTTTGGCTTTTGTATGGGGCACTGGAAGATCAGAGAGGAGTTGCCTCCTATCCAGTGTTATTTCCTTTTTTCTGGGTGTAAGGCAAAAACCAAGAAAGGTGACAGAAGACTGGGAAACCTGGGCCTTGTGGGGAGACTTCCTATTTCCCTTGTCTGCTAGGAAATTAAGAAGCTGTGCAGTGTGGGATTGAGAGTGTTCCCAGAGGGACTACATAGAAGAAGGTCATCGACATATTGAAGGAGAGTAGAGTCAGGACAGGTCGGGTGAAAGGATGTGAGGTCCTGGGCAAGAACTTGGCCAAAGAGATGGGTGCTATCCCTGAATCCCTGTGGGAGGACAGTCCAGGTAAGCTGATGAGAATGGCGGGTGTGAGAGTCAGTGCAAGTAAAAGCAAAGATATCCTGAGATTCTGAGAACAAGGGAATAGAAAAGAATGCATGTTTCAAATTTAGAACCAAGAAGTGGGTAGTAGTGGCAGGGATCTGAGAGAGGAGGGTGTAAGGGTTGGACACTAGCGGGTGGATGGGGACCACAGAGGAGTAGACAAGGGGAAGGTCTAGAACCAGCCTGTAGGACACGTTAGGTTTCTTAACTGCCAGAATGGGGGTGTTGAAAAGAGAGTGTGTAGGCCTAAGATACCCCTTTAATTATAATTCCTGGATGATGGCTTCTAATCCGAGGAAGGCTGTGGTTGTGAGTGGATATCATGGTTGACTAATATATCTTGAAGGCTCCAGTAAGACAATATGAATAGGACTGCATTTAGCCATAAAGGGTGTAGTTGTGTCCCAAAACTCAGGGTTAACTGGTTTAGATAGTCGTGGGAGAGTGCATGGAGGAGGTGTATCTGCCCCTAGGAACATCATGAGGAAATGAGAGGTAGGAGAGGTGTGGGGTGATATGTGAATGGTGACTTTTAATAGTGAGAGTATGTCCCTTTCCAGAAGGGGAATGGGGCAATGGCTCATAACGAGAAAGGAGTGAGTGAAGGACAAAAGGGATTTTGAGGGAAAATATGTTTACCTCCTACCACGACAATAGGAGTTTTTGAGGGTGTGGTAGAACCCCAATACTCCCTCAAGACCGAAAAAGTGGCACCAGTATCCAAAAGGAAGGTAATGAAGCGTCCATCCACCAGGAAGGTGACCCTAGGTTCTTGATTCTTGATGGTAATAATCTGGAGGGAAGGCCCAGGGCTCCATCATTCCTCCTCTGCCAATCCCAGGAGAGGCTGGGGTTGCCGGGTGGCTGACCAACCTCCCTTCCGGGTTGTTGGGCAGTCTTCCCCCCAGTGTCTCCTTTGATGGCATGTTGGGCAGGGGTTGTAGGGTGTTCTCGGCGAAGGACAATCCTTACCACATTTGAAGCAAGCTCCAGGGGGTGTCACATTGGGACGGCGTGGTGATGGCCTTCTCTGAATGACCTGGGCCAACATTTGGAATTTGGCATTTTCAGCTCTCTTCCTACGACATTCACTTTCATCCTCTCTACCATGAAAAACCTTTAAAGAGACAGCGAGGATTTCGGTCTGAGGAGTAGCAGGGCCCTGTTCAAGCTTTTTAAGCTTGGCTTTAATGTCAGAGTATTTTTGGGCCAGAACATATGTCATTAAGAGATGACGGCCATCAGGGGTTTCTGGGTCGAGTTATGTGCAGTGTTGAAGGGCCTTGGTTAGTCTATCCAGGAATTCTGAAGGTGTTTCCTCCTTCCTTTGAATGACCTCCTGCACCTTTTTAAAGTTAACAGCATTGTGGGTCGCCTTTTTCAGGCCCGCCAAGAGGCAGGATGTAAAAAGGTCATGAGTCTGTAAGCCTTCAGGGGTGTTGTAATCCCATAGGGTTCCTGCTCTGGGACAGCATGAGAGCCCGTGGGGTGGTCAGGATTGGTCCTATGATTTTCATCAGCATGGGCTTGGGCTAGCTCCCAGACCCATTGCCTTTCCTCGGGGAGAAGTGTATTGGCCAAGAGCATGTATATGGCATGATGAGTGAGGCTATATGCTTGCAGGACCCATTGAAACTCCCGAATGTAAGTGGTGGGTTTAGTGGTGATTGAGCCTAACTTGCTCTCTAGCTGAGTAATGTCTGACCTGGAGAAGGGCACGTGGACTCTGATGACACCCTCGGGACCAGCTACCTCACGAAGGGGTGCGATTGTCTTAGGGGTGGGAAGGAGTCCTTTAGACCTGGTAAAAGGAGGACTGAGAGAGGCAGGCGGAGGACAAGAAGGAGAGGGAGGGGAAGGGAGTGTCTCTTTGGAAGAGGAGGAAGTGGAGCAGGCAGAAGAGGACGGAGGGACGGGGATAAAATGGAAGGCTGAGGATCCATGGAATCAGGCAGAGGATGAGGAGGGTATTGCAGAAGAGAAGGGGCAGATGGGGATGGGGAGAAGGTGGGGGTTCATCTGCTGGGTTGAATGAGGAAGAATCTGTGAAGTCAGAAGTAGAAGTAGGGAAAGAGAGGGGATTGCAAGCAAGGAGGACCTGACGGGGAGGGCAGGAGGAGCAGAGACAAGGTGCTGTGTGGGAAGGCTAATACCTTCAATGCAGGGAATCTCCCTCCACTTTTCCAGACGCTGGCAGTAGTTAAAAAGGTCCCAGGGGAGGTTTGGATCTAAGGAGCCTTCTGGAGGCCAATGATTGCCATTATCCAGTGGATATGGAGGCCAATCTTGGGTACAGAATTTAATTAAAAGTTTGGGCTTGATGTCTGGTGTGAGGGAGAGTGTGGCCAGATTTTTTATTAAACATTTGAGAGGTGAGGCTTCAGGTACAGATGAAGAGGTGCCCATTGTCACAGGGAGAGATGGAAGAGAGAGAGAGAGAGAGAGAGAGAGAGAGAGAGAGAGAGAGAATAAGAGTAAGCGAGAGAGACAAAGAGAAAACCCGAGCTGGAACGGCTTCCAGGAAATTCAGGGCGAATGGGGGTCACGTGGGTGTCCCCAAAATGACCAGCTGTCGCGAGGAAATACAGAGGGTACTACCTGGTCGTCACCAGTGAAGTGCGATCTGGAAGACCCAATGGGTTTGGAGCCATGGGCAACCTGACGTCAGGAAAGTTTTCGAACGCAGCTGAAGAAGTCAGTAATGAAAACAGAACTCCAGCTCCAGCAGAATGCAGTTCTAGGACGGGAGTTCAGTTTTCCCTGAGCAGAGAGGCAGCTTCAGCCAGACACAGCAGCCCTGCAGGAAACAGCAAATCTAGCCGGCAGCAGCAGTGGCAGCAAAGGAGGAAAAACCACAGAGCCTCTAGTGTAAACTCAGAACCCTCATGCCCCAAAGGGAAACGGATCACTAGAGGGTCCACTGTGACCAGTAAAGGTCTTGATGGGAGGAATTCCCTCTCCCCTACCGGGCGTCTAGAGTGTGCTGGACGATCAGGGTCACAAAACTAGCGGTAGCCCGAAGGAAGTTGGCGAGCCGGGGTCAGGGGAAGCTTACATACATCAGATCAGTGGTGAGTGCAGGAAGCTGGCGTCTGAAAAGAGCGGACCAGGACGGAGTGTCTGGGCGGAACGGGGGACGGGGCTCTTGTTGGAAAGAGCTCACCCGTATCCTCAAACGGGGCACCAAAATGAAAGAACTCCCCACTCAAAGGCACTTCGCCGGGAGAATTCCAATTTTATTGCAAAAAGCTGTGTGCTTATATAGAACTAAGGAGGAGATGAAAGGACTTAGATAAATGGCAGGCAACCCGTTTATTGGCAAGTTCTTTCAGATATCAGCTCCGGAGCCCAGGAGTTAGTTCTCATTGGGGCTAAGGTTCCCCGCCAGCGAGATTTGAAATTGGCACCAGTGGGAGAGTTCACCCGGCGGGAACTTTTCGCGCCACTTCAGAAAAGAAGAAGGTAGGAAGAAGAAGTCCTTAGGCGCCATGTTGGGGTTTTTCTCTGGGGTATGGCTGCCGTTTATACTTTTTCCAACAATGAGTATACCAGACAGTGCCTTGATTGACTGGTTTTCATTAAAATGGTGTTTAACAGAGATGCCAGAAAGTTGGATCCTGCTGAGTAGTGGGCCTAGAGCAATGGTGGGCAGGTGTGTGATAAAACATCTGTGGTGGGGCCATGTGGATCTGCCATTGGCTTCCAAATGGCTTGTCACTGACATGGTCAAACCAGCAGACCCTTATATGTAAAGGCATCTTGTTATATGGAGAGGTTTCAGGACGCTGTTCAAAATCAGGTTGCTATAGTCAAGGGGGCAAGCTATGTGGGATAGAAGCCTGGTTCTTGTATTCTCCAGCAGACCCTGACTCACCACACGTGACAGAACTCCCTCCCGTACTGTGTTCCATTTAAACTCCTTGTATTTCGTGAAGCAAGTACCAAACTTCCAGTGCAGCAGCAAAAAACACCACGAAAATAGAGGATGACCATATGGCTTCACAGTCCACATGGGGAGACATTTAGCCCCCAGGGGCCACAGTTTACCTACAAAGGGAGAATTCAGCAATGCTGCCTCATGTTCATTGGGAAAAAAAGAAACAATGTCCACCAGGTCACATAGATGCAGACCCAGCTTTTATGGTCTCACTAGAAAGGAAGCTAAAGCTCCTGACAACAACATATATTTCAAGTGCCCAACCTCACAGAGAGTTTCCCAAGAAGTCTCTAGGCCAGCAGAATTCCATTTTTGTGGAGTGTTTACCCTGTTCCTTACTTTTGAAAACTCCTCTACCACTTCCAAGATTGTGAACTCCTGATTGTTTTCCATTCCAGATATGTATTCACGGAATTTCTAACTCTTTTCCTCTAATTGTTTCTTACTTGGGGTGAAGGTATTGTCAAGACATTGTTCTGGATAAGAGTGGGAAGATTTTTGTGTAGCACATATTTACATACACATTGGATACATTTTGCAATTTTTCATTCGAAATACTGAAACTCTGACACTAACCCATACCCTACTAGACTCTGACTACTAATCCTAATATGATGGAGAAAAATAACCCAAACAGAATAGAAATACAAGCAGTTCAGAGGAGGCATGGTGAATAGTTGGTCTTGCCTTTTCCATGATATAGGGTAGGAGTTATAAATCTTGTCAATTTTTTTCTTGAAATTGTTCTCCATGTGTTTTTAAAGTTAACACACATGTGAATTCCTGTCTCCCATTTTCTGTAGCCAATTCAGCACATGTATTTTTATATGCACATACAAAATCCTACCTGGAATACATGTACATTTTTGTGAGGTGGCTAACTTGGCAGATACAAAGTATGAGAAGAAATCACTCCTCCTAAATGCTTTTGGAACTGAAAATTCAAACTATGAGTGAGCTTTTTAGTTGAGCAACATTATACATAAATCCATGTTCAGTAAAATTAATATTTTTGGATCAGTGGATGATATATATTTCATGATGAATTTTGATTGGCATATATTTTCTACTTTCCAATGTATTTGTGTGTGTGTATATATATATATATATATATATATATATATATATATATATATACTCTAGATTTTTCAAAATATGAAATACATGTGTCTTATTATACACTCCCTAAATTCACTAATGTTCATGTATGTGGTTTTATAATCAACTTTTCATAAGATTATTTTCAGAAACATTCATCCACCTGAAATACATATTTGTTTTCTAGTACTGAAAACTTACTTCAGTGAATGGTGCAAACAAATCCTTATATTTCTACAGTAACTGACCCACTTTAACATCAATGCTACTAGATTCCTATGGGACATGATGTGTATTTTGACGTTCAATTTTATTCAACACTGGTACATTTCTATTTCTTCAGTTTTTGTACATCATAAAATGTACATTTCATCCACAAGTTCACAAATTTAAAGACATTTGTAACACATTCAATCACTTCCTGCTTCAGAACACATATATTCCTACTTGTTTTTGACTGCTCATTTCATGAGACTTCTTTCCAAATACATTATTTTCGATTTCCATAATCAATTTTGAAGCAAAACTCACACAGAATTTATGATAAACTACAACCCTAATATTACCATTAGATGTATAACTGGTTGGAATGAATGTATGTATATCAATATAAGATTTGCTATGTATTTTGAGATATAAATTTATTCCAATTTGTAAAGTTGGAACAAGTTATATTATTTATTCACAGTATGGTCTATTCAATCATTCTCTCTATATTCATACACACATGGTACACCTATTTGTGCCCCCAATACTAATTTATACCTCTTCAAAATATTGCTCCCAGAAATGGTGCAAGAAATACTCATGTCACCTGATCTACATATACATTTTATCACAGTAATATTCTGGCAAGAAAATGCAAAGTCACACTTACGATTGTACCAAAGCCTAAATGGAATATGAGTATGGATTATAAAAATCACCCGTGTCCAGGTTGGCTAATGCTCTCAAATGTCAATCCTATTGGTGACTACATATGTGTTTCTTCCTAAGATTATATATTCAACTTCAAGCCTGCTGAAAATGTCTAATCCAATCAATCACTTTATCATTTGCCTGATTTCCTATGTCTCTATTGATATCTGCTTTCCTACATATTTTCCCCAATTCATCATTGTGACCAACTCTTCACATGTGCTGACATTTACATTTTCTCTCTACCTGAAACCCTATTGCTAAAGAACTTTTTTTTTCAAATCCTATACTCACTCTTTTTTTCTAATTCTACCAACTATCTTCCTAATCCTACCAACTATCCTTTTTAGACTGGATGTTCTCTTCGACATTCAATCATCCAAGTACAAGGTCCTATACCATTGTGTATAGATTTATCTGAGACACATGTGCAGAACATAATTCAAAGCTAAGTATCCCAATCAAGGATCCAATGCCCTTCTGGGCTTCAAATCTTACCTAGATTTCTGTTTTCATACATATATTTCACCTCTATATATACTTACAAATATCGCAGGTTCCCAATACCATTATTCATCCAGCAGAATGATTCCTAACCCAAATCAAACATGTTATTAACCCTAACCATACTCTTTGCCCTCCATCTAACTTTACAGAAGAGCAGGGACAGAGTTGGTCTTACAATACAGGAACATAAGAGACCTTCCACCTGCTGAGAACCTCAAAGGTCCATGCAGAAATGAACCCTGGGGAAGATAGAGGAAGCTATGAAGGACCTGAGAGAGCAAAAGTCATCTTCCACGACAAACAACCTGGTCAGGATGAATGGGTGTGTCTGAAGCAATCTCTCTCTTCTTAATGTAGAGAAGATGGACCAAACCAGGCCTGTGTGGAGAGCTGCTTCCGGGTGCTATGTTTGATATACCATTCTAACTTGTGAAAGTGTCACAGGAAGTAGGGGCAGCCTCCATCTATTGGGACACTTGGAAGCAAATGTTAGGAAAAAGTGATTGCCTAGGCAGTGACCTCATTCAGTTCCAGAAGGAAGTGACCTACATCACTTTCTTGGTGATGGAACTCTCTGAACTTGGGATCCAAAAATCCAGGCACCCAGAGGCAGTCCCAGTCCCAGTCCCAGTGGTCTCACATGATTGGATTTACCAAGGACAGAGTCAGTCTTTCTTGGTAACTACTGATGTGAAGATGGCCAAATGCCAAGAGAGCTCTGAAGAGGGGCCTTTCCTGAGAAAGCAGGTAGTGGCTCACCACTGGCACCTGACAACTTCACATTGTTGGCAAGGAGACCAGATCTGAGATAGGATAGCCCATTTTGGGGGAACATAGTATGGCCCATCAGTCAGAGGACACTCCGGATAGTTACAGACCTACTTGGGGGAAGGCGGTGACTTTGTGGGTGTGCGTGTGAGTTTGTGGTTTTGTCTCATGATCTGGGAATAGGTAGGAAAGTCGCTTTGTTTGGTTTGGATTGGATCGTTTCTAGTAAGTCTTTTGATAAGGCGAGTGTTTTTATGTCTGTTTATCCCACTGTGTCTGTGGTTGTAGATATTAGAAAAGAGAATGCATCAATGGATGTTTCCTGTCTTGTAGAAAGCTTCACAGCATTCATCCTGCCCAATTTATATATGGACTGTGGCTTGACTTATAGATGGGCAACAACTACTATCTTCCTAAGTTCCTGTTTTCTTCTTGAATTCGGGCCACTCTCCAGAATAGGCTCATGGTTTGGTGTCCACAATATGTACCACCTCCAGGCTCTGTGACATGGCCACGTACTGGATAGCTGAAGGGAATGGGATTATCTCAGAAAACTCAGATATCATTCGAGAAACCCTGCTTTGGGCCATTTGCTTACCTATTGTTCTGTTGCCCTGAATGTCAGAAACGTCTTTGTCTCAGTCCACCCCTTTGTGAAGCCTGAAAAAATGGTTTTCAATGGAAATTAATGGGCATCACCTGTAGCTCTTTGCTTAATTGCTTTGGAAAGGGATGTGTCTGCATCAGACTCGTGGCAATGTGTGAGGCTGTTGCATAGATTCTCAGAACCTGATGGATCTAAAGAAAGATTACATGTGTGCTTCCAAAACCAAAATGGCCAAAAAAGCAGTCATTGTGGACGAAGTCTCTCGCCTTCCTCTGTAAGGTTCCTGACCTCCATCAATTGAAAATAGGGATCCTTTGTGTCAAATGAGTTCTTCAAACCCTGCAGAAGATAGCCCATAGGTGCTTGGGTTTTCTCATGATTCCAATTCACATAAAGAATATACACCCGAGAGTCAGGAGGCCTCAAATTCGGGAAGCAGAGCAGTATTTATGGCAGGCCTATTTGATCACTCCTGGTTCTCAGGAAGGGTGTCCAGGCAACCCTGACTTTAGGCAAATGAGGGGCAAGGGAGGTTATTTTGTACACTGTCTTGGACTGATCCCCTCATGGAAACCTCGAACCACAGGTTATGATGAGTGTCTATATGGAAGAAGATGAGGGCCTTGTGGGAGTGCTTTGGTTTTAATTGTGGTCATTTGTGTGGCGGTTGGAAGTGATGACTGGGTCTACCTGGGCTTGAACTCTGGTGTGATTCCCCTTAAAGTCTGAGTTCTGGAACTGATCTCAGAGAAATATTGCCATGAACTGTGTTCAGATTTTAGGAGGCCACGCATGGGATTCGCCCTTGGAAACTGAGATCAAGGACAGGGTGGCTTTCCACAGAGCCTTGGAATCTCAGCTAGGATATCACATGATTTTATTCTGAAAGATTTGGCAGCCATAGTTGAGAATCAGAACACCCTTGGACGTCACATTGAAGACCTCAATGGGCCTGGCTTCATGCGACCTTTTGAAGACTCTATGGGAAGACTTGCCTGTGAGAGTTCTCCAGAGCTTTCATTGAAATGAGCTTCCTCACCATTTAATGGTTCCTGAATGAACTGAAACCCACAGTGTCTCCAACTTCATCCATGAAAAATGGCTAGATAAATACAATGAAATTTTTGAAATTCCAATAATCAGGTGGCACTAGAGAACCTTTGGATGTCTTGTTGCTGATCATTAGTGTACAAGAGAATGCCATGATTGACCGAGTTTCATGAAAATGGGGTAGAACAAAGATGCCAGTAAGTTGGAGCCTGCTGAGTAGTGGGCCTATTGCAGTGGTGGGCAGGTGTGTGATAATACATCTGTGGTGTGGCCATGAGGATTTGCCATTGCCTTCCAAATGGCTTGTGACTGACATTGTGCATCCAGCAGAACCTTCTATGTAAAGGCATTTGTTACATGGAGAGGTTCCAGGGCAAAGTTCAGAGTCAGATTTCTATGTACAAGGGGGCAAGCTCTGTGAGATATAACCTGGTTGTTGCATTCTCCTGCAGACCCTGACCCACCACAAGTGACAGAACTCCCTCCAAAACTGGGTCCCAGTTGAACTCTTTGTATTTCATGAAGCAAATACCAAACTCCCAGTGCAGCAGCACGAAACACCACGAAAAGTGGAGGATGAAAAAATGGCTTCACAGTCCACACGGGGAGACACTTAGCACCCAGTGGCCACAGTTTACCTACAAAGAGAAAATTCAGCACTGCTGCCTTATGTTCATTAGAATACAAGAAACCATGTCCTCCAGGTCACATAGATTCAAACCCATCTTTGATGGTCTCACTAGAAAGGAAGCTAAAGCTCCTTACAACAACATATATTTCAAGTGCCCAACCTCAGAGGAAGTTCCTCAAGAAGTCTTTAGGCCGTCAGAGCTCCATGTTTTTGGAATGTTAATTGTTAGACCACGACACAAGAAAAGACCACTGACTCTAATTAAAATCATATTAAATTAATCTTATTATTTCTACCTTTCATGCTGCCTCCCCTCCCAAAACAGCCGGAACAAGACAGCAACCCCAGCTTTCCTACAGCCCAGCTTTATAGCCCAGAAAGTTACACAAAAGGGGTGTTACAGATAACAGAACTCTGACAAGCATCACACTAATGGTAGTTTAGGTTTTTTTTGCTGTCCCTACATCAGAATTCAGAGGACCATTAGAGCCTCAGAGAGGGATGTTGTCTGGCCAGAGAAGGCAAATATTTATGATGTGTCACTAAAGTTTCAGAGAGGGCTGCTATCTGGTCAGAGAGCCGGGCATGCGTGAGTTCAAGGCACGGGCAGGCATTTCAAGCAGGTTCAGAATTTGCAGTAATTTATGGTAAAGCCAAAATTACCTTTTCATGGCTTTGTGGCAAGATGGCTCTCAATTTTAATAAAAGATCAGGTTGGGTCTATCATTTCCCCCTTTTCTCTGTGTCCCTTTCAAATCTTTAATAGATTAGGGGAAGAGCACTGAGGAAATTTTAATCCCTCAGGTAAGATTCTCCAAATTTTTGGAACTTACCCAAAACCGATCTCCCTGATTTTACCAGACTTAATTAATTACTTATATTGATAGTCTACTTATCTTTCTCTCCATTGTTGTAAGAAGAGTGGCGTCAATCATTATTTCTTCTTCTGACCTGAGACAGGGTGAAGTGAGTGGGCATGGCGTGAGGGACATGAGTTGCCTTTTATAAGTCAGTTGGGGGACATGAGTTGCCTTTTAGAAGTCATTTCGGATTGAAGTCTGGTTGGGGAAGAACAGGTTGTAAAGTCATCTGGGGATGGGTTCTTCTATGAGAGAAACAAAAACCATGAGTACTGAATAAATGTTGCAGCAGCCGGAACATGTTAGTGTATAGAAGTTCCCTCACCAGTCTTTAATATCCCCAGTTATCAGGACTATCAAATTAATATTTAACTTTTAGTGTTACAGTTGTCCTTCCCCATAAGATACAGTTTAACAATGTTATGTCATCTGATCTTGTAAAATCCTTTTTCTAGTATGACCTCTGCGTCTAATAGAGAAACCTTTAATTCTGTTACTCAGGGCTGGATAATCGTACTAGCAAACACCAAGCCTACCTGTGTTGGTTAGGAATATCTGCAGGCCTTAAATTAAAAATTTCTGCCTCTGGCAGCTCTTCTTGATAGTCTCTTTTTATATGTATCAGGCATTCCAGTCTGAGAATCCTTCTTTGTAGCCTCCAGTCTTACTTATTTTGGGAGGCTAAAATAAAGTGCATACCTTAAAATATTATTATTATTATTATTATTATTATTATTTAAAATGCCCAGGAATGGCTGAATTTTCGTCTTAACTGTCTTTCCAAAGTGTTTAAGATGAAGCAGTCAAACGGACTTTTGTTTCTATCTATTGTTAACAGTCAGCTGAGCTTTATGGGAGTCAATTCTGGAAAAATGAGAGCACATTTTCAATTCTGCTAGTGCCATTTGCGCTAGGTGGGTCCAGGTCTTGCTTGACCATTTATCTTCCCTCAGAAGCATCAGGGATATCTCCTTTCTCTGATGACTCTCCTCTTCATAACAAATGCACTGATTGGCTTTCTGTTCTCCAGTGGTCTCATTAATCTCCCTGATCAGGAGGTTATGTGGCTCAGAGTTGCAAAGCTCTTTAGAGAAGTCCCCTATTCCCTGGATTCAGATTGACTCAGAGGGTAAGAGCCAAATATTGGTTTTCTTGGCCCTTTTCATTTAACTTTAATTTTAAATCCTAATCTTAAACATCCAGCAAATTAATTTTAACAGCCTTATATTAAGAGTACTGGACTTTAATGTCTATAACTTTATAATTATCTTTTTATTAATTGGGATCTGTATCATTCTGTCTGTATTGTAGGTGATGACTTATTATCTTGAATAAACCCATGTTGTGTTCTTAAAGCAACACATTTGTAAAACACTAACAGGGAATCTTTAGATAACTTATAAGAAAATTTCAACTAAAATTAACAAAAGTAAAAATACTTAGTTCGTGTAATAGCTACCCTAAATTTTTTGGCTGAGTATTACATTATATCCCCTGTTTGAGATCCTAGGAATCTTGACATTTTTTATGTTTTTAACATAACTTTAAAGAAATATTATCTGACGTACTTGTTTCATAGTCATTCTCACATATAGTAAGATGGGACACACAGCCTTATCTCAGGTAAGGCAGGGCTCTTTATAAATCTTAAGCATTTTAGTTCTAAAGCTGATCTTTATTTTTTTTTTGTTTGGGGGTCTGGGAAGATCTACTCCTTAAGAAACTAATAGTTCATACTCAGGATTGGTTTTTGGTAGGAAAAATTATGATAAACATGGATTATTAGAATTACTTTATAATTTGGAAGGGTTTCTAGAAAACAGTATACCAGATCTGTAAGTTTCTATGTGAGGAGCCTCTAGGTCATTGTGGTGTTTGTGAACTTCCATTTTAGTGTACTGTGGCCAAGGTCAAAATGTACAGACAGTGAAGGTGTAACCCATCAACTTCATCTTCAGACACTTGCAAAATAGTTCCCAATTTCAGGTTTGGCTCTATGAGCAAGTGAATGTGCAGGTTGAGGGCTCAATCATTGGTTTTAAGAAGTATATGAACCTCTCATCAGATGATGCAGAAGAAATTGATTTAAAACAAAGTAAAGAACAGAACTGGGTCACTGTGTACCAAAAGGAGATAATATTACTCTGCTACCAAGTGTCTCTAACTAGAAATGATCAATGAAGTCATGAATTATTGAGAAGGCAGTTTTGTTTTTTTAGGTGTTTTTGTTTAGGAGTGTAATCCTAAAGTATTTGTTTATATTGCTTTGATTACCCTTTTGTTATTACCAGATGACAATAATGGTATGGGGTTGTTTTTATTAAAAAGTAAAAATTAAAAGCAACATTGACAAAGTTTACATAAATTGTTTGTGGTCTCATGAACATTAGCTAACACCATATGATATCACATTTAAAACATGAATTAAAGAAAGCCTGAAAGTTTTCAACTTTTACATAGATTAGGCTCTCATTAACTTAAAAATACATTTAAATTGTTCCACAATGTAAAAAGTAACATAAAACTTTACATATCTTATTGATAACAGGTAAATAAATCTCCAATATATTTTTTTACCATACAACTTCAGAACACGAGCTTGATATAATGCTCTTTTAAAGTTTCTACCTTACAGACTTGCATACCTGTAAGATATGAAAACATTAATAGCATCACAATTACATTGATGTTTCTACATTAACCAAGTTTAGCTTTTAAAGAAATGGCAGTACAATGCTCTAAAATAACAGTTCTGATTTAATAAGTTTTTTAATTTTTATGGTTCCTTGCTCTAGAAAAAATAAAACTTAATAAACACAATGTTATGGGTAAACTTATGTTTCTAAAAATTTTTGTCTCATTAACACATGACTGATTTTTAAAACCTTATATAGAGTTTAGTAAAAACTTATACAGACCTTAGTAAATGAATCAGATTTCTAACAAAAGTACTCACGAATGAGTAATCCCATATCAAATTTACTTTACTTATTTATCAAAATATTAGAGAAATGTATTGAACAGTGTAAACCATTTTTATGTTGAAGAAAATGTTCTAGAACCAAGGCACATTAGACGTTTTGTAGATATTAATATTTTATTAGATTTTTGAACACCTAGAAAAATTTGTAAGCTTAAATTTAAAAACATTTATTTTTATCTGTTTATCCGATTTAAATTGAAACATTTAAACCACGTGAACTAAAGATCTTTGGATCCACTTTTTAAAATTTGTTTTTATGAGCACTTTTTTTAATGAGCGCTCCTTATATATGTTAATTTGTGTATCATATATATGATATACGGATATATGTCTATATAGACAGACAACACATAACAAAATTGTGCACACATAATAATAGTAAAGGCCTTGTAGTTTTTCACAGGTTAAATATCTATTGCAATGTTTCAAAAAGTCCACAGTTGGTCAAAGATAGAACTGATCAGAAAAACATTAACCTAGGTCTGTATGCTCAGAATCATGAGCTCAAAAATAATAAAGTATCTAAGGAAAACAATAAGAGTCCTAGAAAAAATGACTGGCCAGTAATTAGTAAATACCATACAATTTACTTTTTTTTTTCCGTTAGGCATCAAATCAGTCTCCTACTAAGCCTGCAGGCTTTTTTCATTTGCATTTCAACATGAGTCATGGCTGAGGTCTGGAAGGAGCAGGAAAAAAATGCTATTCTGAGCAGACACCTCAGGCCTAAGGCATATTAACCATAATTTTCCAGTTGGGGTGTTGAAAATTATGATACAAGTTCAAGATACAATTCACAAAATTTTATGTCTTTACATCTTATTTTGTCAACAGATACCATACTATGGTTTACTATCCTTGTCCAAATTAATGCACTGGTACACACAGTGACATTTTCTCTGGCTACCGAATTCAAAATTGGTTAAAAAAAAAAGTGAATGATTGGGAAGTTACTTGCCAACTTGGAAGTAGAGTTCTTCAGTTTTCCATCCTAAGTATTTAAGTTCTCTGGCATGAATTACCTGAAATCTTAAACTAAACAATGACCTAAACCCGACTTTTAACTGCAAGATTGTGCAATGCTTCAAAAACCCATTCAGATACCAGTTTTTTTTATGATAAAACATCATCATTTAGACACACATTCAGCTAAGATCATTCCCAAGAAAAAATTTATAATATCAACACATTATTGCACATGTCTTAAAGGACCAGAAACAAAGACACAAGACAGACAGAAAGGAGGTAGAGACTATGGTTGTCAGACAGAATCCTTTAAACCAGAGCAGATAAGAGAAAAAATCTACTACACCAGTGGCACCCAGGGGGGGACCAGATGTTTTAACAGAGGGGCAACCTGAAATGTAAAATAAAGTGTCTATATGGTGACTTTACTGAATTTAGTGTCCCCTTTTTCTTTTTCTCTTTTTTAACAAGACAGAGGTGGCATAATACTTACAGTGCACGGAAGGAAGGAGGGTATTCCCTGAATCAACAGAGCTTTGGCAGCTGCTGGGGGTCCCTCAGTCCCTCCTTTTACTTACAGTATTAGCTCCTCTGGTTCAGTTCCACCCCAAGCAAGCTCCATCTCCTAACATTTCAGTAGACAGCTCTCACAAAGTTCTGGGGTGGACGGGGGGTACCAATATGTAACTTAAAGTTCGGTTCCTGACCTAGAAGCCAATTTATACCAATTAAATAATGAGGAATGGGTTCTGAGAAAAAGAAAAGGGGAGGCTAATTGCTTTGCTAACAAAGGAGAAACACAGGGGACTCTGCCAAATGTTGTGACTCTCTTGATCTGGAGGGACAAGGGGTTTTAAAGGAGTTTCACTTGTTAACCTGGGAGATACTCAGTTCTTAGGTCCCCAGCAGGCATTGCCCTCTGCAATGGTTGTGCTCCAGGCAGCCAGCTAGGGGCTTCTATCATCCTGCTAAACAAAGGGGGGTAAAGTTCATCGCAGTTCCTTAAAACACAGTTCAAACGGGTGTCAGGCTTACTCTCTTTATTACCCATTTTCACGTCCAATATCCTTAAGTTTTTACAACCAAAATCACACAACAAAATGAACAAAAGCAAACAAACAAACAAACAAAAAAATAGAATGGAGAACAAAACACACCACACACACACAAAAAGAAAAACAGAAACCCGGCGCCTAAACAGAAAAACAGTGGTACAGTGCAACATCTTGCTAAAGCTCCAGGGTAGGAGCGCGTGCGTGCCCGTCGGCACCTCTCTACACTTCCAGAGGAATTTCCTACAGAACAGAACAGAGGACAGAACGATTCTTGTTACTGTCCTGGACAGGAGTATATGTGAGCCTCCCCAGGCCACATCTCTGTCATCAGAAGAGATCTCCCTTAACCGGATATCAGATGTTATAAAGGCGCCACTTACCTATGGAGGCCTCCTCCATCAGGTGCTTGCTAATAGTTTTAGTGCAGAGGTTCACTGCAATGCTCCCGGGACTAAAGGCTCTCTTTCTAATATAGAGAAGATGGACCATACCAGGCCTGAGTGGAGAGCTGTTCCTTGGTGCCTATGGTTGATATACCATCCTAATTTGCAAAAGTGCCACAGAATGTAGGGTCAGCCTCCTTTTCATGGTACTCTTGGAAGCAACTGTTTGGACAAAGTGGTTGCCAAGGCAGTGACCTCATTCAGTTCCTGAAGGATGCGACCTCACCTCACTTCCTTGGTAATGGAACTCTCTGAACTTGGGATCCAGGAAGCCAGGCACACAGAGCCAATCCCAGTCCCAGTCCTAGTGGTCTCACTTGCTTCGATTTAGCAAGGACAGAGTCAGTCTTTCTTGGTACCTACTGATGTGAGGATGGCCAAATGCCAGGAAAACTCTGAAGAGGGGCCTTTTTTGAAAAAGCAGGTAGTGGCTCACAGCTGGCTCCTGACCACTTCACAGAGTTGGACAAGGAGACCAGATCTGAAACAGGACAGGCCATATCGGGGGAACACAGTATGACCCAGCAGTCAGAGGACACTCTGGAGAGTGAGAGACCTACTTGGGGGAAGGAGGTGACTTTGTGGGTGTGGATGTGTGTTTGTGGTTTTGTCTCATGTTCAGAGAATAGGTAGGAAAGTCGGTTTGTTTGGTTTGGAGTGAACTGTTTCTAGTAAGTTCTTGGACAAGGTGAGTGTTTCTATGTCTGTGTATCCCACTGTGTCCGTGGTTGTAGACATTAGAAAAGAGAATGCATCAATGGATGTTTCCTGTCTATTAGAAAGCTTCCCAGCATTCATCCTGCCCAATTAATGAATACTCTAGGGCTTGCCTTATCAATGGGCAACACCGGCTATCTTCCTAAGTTCCTGTTTTCTTCCTGAATTCTGGCCACTCTCCAGAATAGACTCATGCTTTTGTGTCCACGATATGTAGCAACTCCAAGCACCGTGACATGGACATGTACTGGATAGCTGAAGGAATTGGCAAGAATCTCAGAAAACTCAGATACCAGTGTGACCAGGATAGTCTCAGTGGAGAAACCCTGCAATTGGCCTTTTTATTCCCTATTGTTCTGTTGCCCTGAATGTCAGGAAGGTCTTTGCCTCAGGCCACGCCTTCGAGATTCCTGAAGAAAAGAGTTTTCAAACGGAAATGAATGGGCATCACCTGTGGCTGTTTGCTTAATTCCTTTGGAAAGGGATGTGTCTGAATCAGCCCTTTGGCCCTGTGTGAGCCTAGAGCTTAGATTCTCAGCACCTGATGGATCGTAAGAAAGATCCCATGTGTGGATCCAAATCAAAATGGCCAAAAATCAGTCATTGTGGATGAAGTCTCTCGCATTCCTCCATAAGGTTCTTAACCTCCCTCAAGTGAGAATAGGGATCCAATGGGTCAAATGAGTTATTCAAAGCCCTGCAGATGCTAGCCCATAGGTTCTTGGGTTTTCTTATGAATCCAATTCAAATAAAGAATCTAAACCGACAGTCAGTAGGCCTCAAATTGGAGAACAGAGCTGTGTTAACGGCAGGCATATTTGATCACTCCTGGTTCACAGGAAGGGTTTCCAGGCCACCCTGACTTTTGGTAAATGAGGGGAAAGGGAGCTTACTTGGGACACTGTCTTGTGCTGCGCCTCTCATGGAATCCTCCTGCCAGAAGTTCTGATGAGTGTCTATATGGAAGAAGATGAGTGTCATGTGAGAGTGTTTTGGTTTTAACTGCGGTCATTTGTGTGGAAGTTGGAAGAGATAACTGGGTCCAACTTGGCTTGCACTTTGGTGTGATTCCCCTTAGAGACTGTGTTTTGGAACTGACCTCCGAGAAGGTACAAGGTCCTATGACATTGTATATCCATATTTCTGGGACATCTCTACAGAACGTAATTCAATGCTAAGTATACCAATCAAGGGCCAAATGAACTTCTGGACTTCAAATCTTAACTAGATTTCTGTTTTCATATTTATATTGAAAGGTTAATAAAATAGATACTTGTCATTTCCTGTTTTTCTGTATGCTTAACAAAACAACATTGAAATCTTGAGAACTGTTTACTATTCTTGTTCCCAGAATGTGCTGTCCCAAACTGCCAAACTGCAGAATGTACTCCGTCAACCAGTTGCTCGCAAACTGACACTCGCCATTACCCATCAATAAATTTCTCTCCCTGCCCTCTCCAAGAAAAATATATAACCATTTCTTAAGCTGTTCTCAGGGCTCTCTGCTCTGTTCAAGTGATCTCTGAGCCCTTCATGCCGGACTCCCAATAAACCCTTTGCTGTTGCATGAGACAGTCTCTTAGTGGTCTCTGCCGCAGATGCTCGCCCAACCTTTACATCTGGTGGCCCTAGCAAGATCCGGAAGCTGCAGACAAAATACCCCCAACGGGCTCCTCTGGGGGTAAATAAGGCCCATCTTTCTCGTTTCAGGCTTCAGGTTAGGGTATGGCAAAACGGCTATTGGTAAAGAGCGTGAGCTCTCTCCCATGGTGGCTGACACACATGTCACAGAGCCACAGGCCATGTCCCTGGGGGATAGACTCGGAAAATCGTGGAACAATAGTCTCCTCGACTCAGTGATATTTTGTTTCTGATTTGATATTGCCAGCCTTTCAGGTTTTGCCGACTAGTCAGTCCTGGTCTCAGTATTGGACGTCCATTGCCTGTCTTTATTGTCTTGTCTTGTCTGTGTTGTGTGTCGTTCCTTTCGGTGTCTGTGTATATTTCATTATGGGACAGATCATTTCAATGCCTCTGTCCCTGACCCTTAATCACTGGACCAAAATCTGCTTAAGGGCTCAGAATCTTTCTTTTTCAGTAAAACGCCAGACCTGGCAGATTCTGTGTCTCAGAATGACCCACCATTGCAGTCGGATGGCTCCTAGAAGGATCTTTCAACTTTGCACTTATTTGAAAAGTCCGAGATATTGTCTTTCAGCAGGTGCCACATAGACATCCAGATCAACAGCCATATATCTTAACTTGTCAGTACCTCTACAAATCTCCTCCTCCATGGGCCAAGCCTTTCCTTGTCCCTGCACCTGCTCCTACTCCTTCCCCCACGATTCTATCTCAACCTCTCTGCTCCTCCTCCTCCTCCACCCTCTGTTCTCCCTGAGTCTCAAGACTCTACTGGACTCACCACCCCCTCCTTATCATCTGCCCTCGTCTCCCAACCCCTAACACCCTCTAAGTGATTCCCCTTCTGCTGACTCAGCCTCTCCACCATTCGAGGAAGCTAGGCTGGCCCAGCGTCATCCAGATGACTGTCCCGCGGCACACACAGCCCCTCCTTCCCTGGAGGAAGCTGGCCCAGCTAAAAGAACTCAGAGAACTCACCGACGTTTTCACACCTGCCTACTTGAGGTGACTGCCAACACCACCTAGCGACTCTCTTCATGACAGAGCAATGAGAGAAAAATCTCCTGGAATGTAGAAAAAAATATCCTCAGACCTGATAGGCGACCAACACAACTTCCCAACATAATCAAAACTGGCTTCTCCTTAAACCCACCCAACTGGGACCCCAACACCTTTGAAGATAGGGAGCATCTGTTCAATTATTGCCAGGCTCTAACAGCGGGTCTCCAAGTGGCCGCTGGGTGACCAACTAATTTGGCCATGGTAAGAGAAATTATTCAAAGGCCTGATGAATCTCCATTTATGTTTCTAGAGAGAATCATGGAGGCATATAAGAGATATACTCCTTTCGATCCTCAGGCAGCAGATTAAAAAGCATCTGTCACGATGGCCTTAATTGAGCAAGCTGCCATGGATATTAAAAAAAAAAATTAAAAGAGAGATTTTGTCAAAGAAGCCAAGAAAGTATACTATAAGAGAGAAACAGGGAGAAAGAAAGGGAGCAAAGGGAGGATGAGAGAACCAAAAGACAGACTAAGGCATTGACTAAGGTCCTGATCACAACAAGAAAGAGGCCAGAAATTAAGACATAGGGTGACAGGAAGGGCCCATGCCAGAGGCCACCCCTGGCCTCAGATCAGTGTGCCTACTCTAAAGAAAAAGGATACTGGGCCATAGAGTTCCCTATAAAGAGACAGCCACGCCAGCTGTCCATTCTGACTCTGGAGGATGACTAAGAAAGTCAGGGCTCAGAACCCATCCCCTAGCTCAGGGTAACTTTTGAAGTGGAGGGGACTCCAGTAAACTTTGAAGTGAATACAGGAGCAGTATACTCAGCCCTTAAGGCCCCATTGGGCCCTCTATCAAATAAAAGGTCTCTAGTTCAAAGGGATGATGACAGTAAATATCAGGCTTAGACAACTAAGAGGACCATGGACCTGGGGAAAGGAAAAATCCATCACTCCTTCCTAGGAATCCCAGAATGCCTGGACCCATTGATGGGCAGAGATCTGCTCATCAAGCTCCGGGCCAAAATAACTTTTAACCATGAAGGCCCCCAAATGAAATTTCTAAATACTTCAGCAAAAACTCCTATAGTCACGGCTTTAACTATATTAGTAGAAGATGAACATCCACCATTCACATGCCCCAAGTCTGATCAAACAGGCAAGCTACCCCAAAAATGGATAACAGATTACCCAGATGCCTGGGCAAAAACTGCTGGGTTAGGCCTGGCCGTGAAACAATCTCCAATAACAGTGGAGTTAAAAACCTCAGTCTCCCCAGTCAATGTCAAATAATATCCTCTAAGCAAAAAAACTAAAGGTGGGATAAGGCCCCATATTCAGAAATATCTGGCATTAGGGGTCCTAAGGCCCTGTCAATCGGCCTGGAACACTCCCCTGCTACTAGAAAAAAAAAGCCAGGGACCGGGAACTATCGCCCCATTAAAGAGCTAAGAGAGATCAACAAAAGAGGGCAGGACATTCACCCCACGGTACCTAATCTGTACAATCTGCTTAGCACTCTGAACCCTGAGGGGAAATTATATACTGTTCTGAACTTAAAAGATGCTTTCTTTTGCTTGCCTCTGCATAAAGATAGTCAGTTGCTGTTTGCTTTCGGGTGGGTAGACCCAGAAACCAAAACGTCTGGTCAACTAACTTGGACTAGACTCCCACAGGGGTTCAAAAACTCCCCCACTCTCTTTGATGAAGCCCTCCACAGAGATCTCAACAACTTCAGAACTACGCACCCTGAATTTACCCAGCTTCAATACGTGGATGTCCTGCTACTGGCAGCCAACACCAAGGAAAACTGTGAGTCTGGGACCCAAGCACTATTATATGAGCTTGCTCAACTCGGGTATAGAGTTTCGACCAAAAAGGCCCAAATTTGCTAGCATGAAGTAATCTTCCTGGGCTATTCCCTTAGGGGCAGTAAACGATGGCTCACTGAGCCCAGAAAACAAACCATTATGTAGATACCACCCCCATCTTACAGCAGACAACTCAGAGAATTTCTTGGGACTGCTGGCTTTTGCAGGTTATGGATGCCTGGGTTTGCGTCCTTAGCTGCTCCATTATACCCGCTGTTAAAGGAAGATGCCCAATTCCAATGAAACCCTGAGGACCAGGAAGTTTTTGATAACATCTAAGGACACTGACACTGAACGCCTCAATTTCACTGAGCTCAGCCTGCAATTAGAGCAAGCCCTACACTACGTTAAAAATGTACATCAACTCACTCACCTTGGTTCAAAGAAACTGCAGGCATTACTGTAAGATTAAGAACAGAGTTTTCCACTAACCAACTCACAGTGAAAGGAAATAACTGAACGGGTAACAAAAGCCTGTCGGGTCCGTCAATTGGGTAATGCTTACCCTTCCAAGTTTCCTAGAGGAAAGCACCTATGAGGAACCAGACCAGGACAATTCTGGGAAGTGGACATTACTAAAATTAAGCCAGCAAGGTATGGATTTAAATATCTCCTAGTCTTTGTAGATACATTTTCAGGATGGATTGAAGCCTTACACACACACACACACACACAAAAAAAAAAAAAAAAAAAAAAAAAAAAAAAAAAAAAAAAAAAAACGGCGCAAATGGTTTTCAAGAAGATCCTGAAAGATATTTTTCCAAGATACGATCTGCCTAATGGACTGATAATGGACTGGTTTTCATGGCCCAGGTAAGTCAGGTGTTAACCAGGACCCTGTGGATTAATTGGAAGTTACATTATGCTTATATACCCCAGAACTCAGGACAGGTAGAAAAAATAAATGGAACCATTAAAGAGACCTTAACTGCCCCCTTAGGGACCTGGTGACTATCTCTCCACCCAGACATTTTTCAGCTCAGTATAGGTCTTTCCTATTGAGACATGCCTGATGAAGAGGATCTCACTAAAATTCCATTAAATCCCTTCCGTACCATAGATAATTGAAACAAACATTATGGATGCAGGGACACGCGAGCCAGATGCAGGTTGGCTAGCCTATATTACTATGTATGCCCGGCAGACTATCAAAGCGACAAACAGCCATGGCTGTGTGGGGGAAAAGCCGACTTCTTGTGTAAGTCATGGGGATGTGAGCATACAGGGACTGCCTGGTGGAACCCAAACTCCTCATCAAATTCAGTACACAGCATTGGCCATATTACCAATTAGACAACCAAAAACTATGGCCCCCAGAGGGTTCTCTAGATCCTCAAATTCTGCATGACATTTTTAACTTCGGCAAGTGCTCAAAAGGGGGAAATTCCCCTATGTGGAATCCTTTTTCCTCCTTCGCTCACATCCTGTACTATGCTTCCCCAATAGTTCCTCACCCTCAGCCTTCTGCTCTAGACTCTCTGCTTTCACTCCCACCTCAGCAACCTGATTTCTCCCCTCCAATTACTAGATCAAAAACCCAAACCTCCGCTGGATCTCAGAACATTGCCCCCTTGCTGAGGAAGCAGGTACCGAGGTACCCCTCCACCCACTCCTCTCTTTTCCTGTCAGTGTCTGCACTAGGTCCCACCAAGTCCTCTAGTAAGCTTAGCCAAAGCTCAAACCAGCTGAGAAGAGCCCTCAGACCCCTATCCAAGATGTAATGAAAATGACCTTTAAAGTTGATTTGTCATCACTGAAAACAGGTTTCTAAGAATTTAAAGTCCCTCACAGGCTTTTTGGAATACTCACTCCCGTCTTCCCCTCTGCTCTACCTGTTCTACTGCTCAAGTTTTTGTTCTAGGAAAATCCCAAACCCCTTTCCCATTATTCTTTGGCATCTCTCCTTCCTCATTCTTAGATCCACGGAGCTGCACTCAGCATCGCCTTCCCTGTCATCCCCCTCTGTACCAGGTCCACAGAAATGCCTTAAATGACCTTCTCCAGAAGTCTTTACCAAGGCTTACTTTAGGGCTTTCAGCAAAAGAGTCCCTCTGAAAAATTTCAATGGAGATAAACTTCCACTCTTCATGTTGCCCTGTTCTACTTGGCCACTGGCTGGAAAAATCACCACCCCTAAGCTAGACATCGCCTTACCAGTTTTTCACAAAATATGTGAACAAGGACTCTGGCCTTGAGCTGGGGCTTCAGAGAGATTGCTACATTTCTAAGATAAAAAAGTTACCAACTGGGCTCCATGGTCACAGCTGGCAAGGAGGAAAAAAAAGAGACAAAAAAGCTCTTCCATTCCAAGGTGTAATTGAAAAGTTAACGTGCACAGAACAGAGGAAAAAAAACAGAAACAAAAACTGATTTGTGTGAATTTCTGCAGACTGTGAACTTCTGAGCCCCTTCCCTTACATGTTGGGTACAAATACTAAAACTACCAAAACTTGGGGTTCAGGGGATTAATTGATTACAACAGAAGCAATGCCCTCTCAATATGGATGCAAACAAATAAAACTCCTTTCCTGTCTTTGGTGCTATCTTAGGTGCCTTTCCTTGTCCGTCTCTACAACAGTATAATTCTATACACTTTAACATTATTTATGTTTTCATAAAGTGGTCAATAGTTGCGATTAATTATGTAATGATGCAGATGTTTTCCAGAGTGCTCTATCAGGACGCAGGTTCATTTAAAGATCAAATAGGGGGGGCATACAACCCGGTTCCACCGGGAACCTGTATCCCTCACTTTAGCCATCCTATTAGGAATAATAGTTGCTGAAGGGGTGGGCACAGGAACAACTGCCCTAGTCCATGAGACACAACAAAGACACAATTAGAAGCAGAAATAGACCAAAGCTTAAAGACATTAAAAACCGACATCACAGCTTTACAGGAATTTTAACCTCTCTCTCTCTGAAATTGTTTACAGAGCAGGCGAGTGTTGGACCTCCTCTTCATGAGAGAAGGGTGCCTTTTTGCTTGCATTGAGGAAAGAATGATGTTTTTTATGCCGACAATACTGGAGTTGTAAAAGAATCTATGAGTAAATTAAGAAAATTACTTGAAGAGTGTCAAAGAAAGACAGAGGCCCCCAAAGGGAGGTTTGAGTCTTGGTTCACATAGTCCACCTAGTTAACTACACTTTTATCCACCCAGGCTAGTCCATTAATAATTCTCATATTATTGTTAACTGTAGGACCCTGTTTGCTCAACCATGTAGTTTCTTTTCTCACCCAAATTGAACCTGTTATTAACCCTAACCATACACTGTTCTCTCAATCTAATTTTACAGAAGAGCGGGGACAGAGTTGGTCTTAAAATACAGGAATATAGAGGATCTTCCACCTGCTGAGAACCTCAAAGGTCCTTGAAGAAATGATCCCTGGAGAAGATGTTTTCAACTATGAAGGACCTGAGAGAGCAAAAGTCTTCCATGGCAAACAACCTGCTCATGATGAAGGGATGTGTCTGAATCAGCCACTCTCTTCTTAATGTAGAGAAGATGGACCAAAGCAGGGATGTGTTGAGAGCTGCTCCTGCGTGCCAATGGGTGACATACCATTCTAACTTGTGAAAGTGTCACAGAAAGTAGGGGCAGCCTCCTTCTCATGGGAACCTTGGAAGCAACTGTTAGGACAAAGTTGTTGTCAAGGCAGTGACCTCATTCAGTTCCTAAAGAAAGTGACCTCACCTAACTTCTATGGTGATGTAACTCTCTGAACTTGGAATCCAGGAAGCCTGGCACCCAGAGCCAGTCCCAGTCCCAGTCCCAGTTGTCAAACTTATTTTGATTTACCAAGGACAGACTCAGTCTTTCTTGGGACCTACTGATGTGAGGATGGCCAAATGCAAGAAAAGCTATGAAGAGGGGGCTTTCCTGAGAAAGCAGGCATTGGCTCACCACTGGATCCTAAAAACTTCACAGAGTTGGCCAAAAAGACCAGATTTGGGAAAGAACAGGCCATTTCCTGGAACATAGTATGGCCCACCAGTCAGAGGACTCTCCAGATAGTCACAGACCTACATGGGGGAAGGAGGTGCCTTTGTGATGTGGGTGTGAGTTTGTGGTTTTGTCTCATGTTCTGAGAATAGGTATGAAAGAAGGTTTGTTTTTTTTTGGAGTGAACGGTTTCTAGTAAGTCGTTTGACAACGCGAGTGTTTCTATGTCAGTGTATCCCACTGTGCCCGTGGTTGTAGACATTAGAAGAGAGAATGCATCAATGAATATGTCCTGTCAGCTAGAAAGCTTCCCAGCATTCATCCTTCCCAATTTATTAATGGACTGCAGCTTGCCTTATTGATGGCAACACTTACTATCTTTCTAAGATCCTGTTTTCTTCCTGAATTCTGGCCACTCTCCAGAATAGGCTCATGGTTTTGTGTTTAAGATATGTACAACCACGAAGCTCTTTGAAATGACCATGTACTAGATAGCTAAAGGGAATGGCGAGCATCTCAGAAAACTCAGATATCAATGTTACCAGTAAAGTCTCAGTGGAGAAACCCTGCTTGGGGCCTTTTGATTACCTAATCTTCTGTTGCCCTGAATGTCAGGAAGGTCTTTTCCTCAGGCCACCACTTTGTGAAGCCTGAAGAAAACAGTTTTCAAATGGAAATGAATGGGTATTACCTGTGGTTCTTTGCTTAATTGCTTTGGAGAGGATGTGTCTGAATCAGCCTATTTGCCCTGTGTGAGGCTGTGGCTTAGATTCTCACCTTCTGATGGATATAAAGAAAGATCCCATGTGTACATCCAAGACCAAAATGGCCACAGAGCAGTCCTTGTGGATGAAGTCTCTCGCCTTCCTCTGTAACTTTCCTGAACTCCATCAAGTCAGAATAGGGATCCTTTGGGTCAAATGAGATCTTCAAAGCCCTGCAGAGGCTAGCCCATGGTTGCTTGGGTTTTCTCAAGACTCCAATTTACATAAAGAATCCAAACCCCACAGTCAGTTGACCTCAAATTGAAGAAGTGGAGCAGTATTAATGGGAGGCCTATTTGATCTCTCCTGGTTCACAAGAAGGGTGTCCATGCCACCCTGAATTAGGCAATTTAGGTGCAAGAGAGCTTATTTTGGACACGGACTTGAGCTGTGCTCCTCATGGAAAACTCTAGCCACAGGTTATTATGTGTGTCTATATGGAAGAAGATGAGCGCCACGTTGGAGTGTTTTTGTTTAAATTGTGGTCATTTGGGTGGCGGTTAGAAGAGATGACTTGGTTCACATGTTTTTGAACTCTGGTGTGATTTCCTTAGAGACTGAGTTCTGCAACTGAACTCAGAGAAGTATTGCCATGAATAGTGTTGAGATTTTAGGAAGCCAGGCATGAGTGTCGCCCTTGGAAACTGAGTTCTAGGCCCAGGGTGGCTTTCCACAGAGCACTGGGCCTCTCAGCCAGGATACCACATGATTTTTTTCTGAAAGACTTGGCACCCATCGTTGAGAGTCAAAACTCATATGGACCTCACATTGTAGAGCTAAATGAGCTAAACATCATGTGATCTTTTCACCATTCTTTGGGAAGCCTTACCTGTGAGTGTTCTCAAGAGCTTTCACTGAAATGAGCTTCCTAACCATTTAATGGTTCCTGAATGAATTGAAACTCACAGTGCCTCCAACTTCATCCTTGAAAAATTGCTAGATAAATGCCATGAAATTTTTGAAATTCCCATCACCAGGTGGCACTGGAGAACCTTTGGATGACCTGTTGCTGGTCATGAATATTTCAGTGTCTTGTTTTACTGGGTTTCATGTAAATGGTGTAGAACAGAGATGTCAGTAAGTTGGACTCTGTTGAGTAGTGGGCCTAGAGCAGTGTTGGGCAGGTATGTGATAAAACATCTGTGATGGGGCCATGTGGATCTGCCATTGGCTTCCAAATGGCTTGTGACTGACATGGCACAGCCAGCAGAACCTTCTGTGTAAAGGCAACTTGTTATATGGAGCGATTTCAGGATATTGTTCAGAATCAGGTTGCTATGGTCAAGGGGTCAAGCTATGTGGGATAGAAGCCTGGTTCTTGTATCATCCTGCAGACCCTGATCCACCACACGTGACAGAACTCCCTCTTGCACTTTGTTGCAGTTGAACTCCTTGTATTTCGTGAAGCAAATACCAAACTCCCAGTGCAGCAGGAAGAAACACCACGAAATGGAGGATGACCATATGGCTTCACAGTCCACACTTGGAGACACTAAGCCCCAGTGGCCACAGTTTACCTACAAAGAGAGAATTCAGCACTGCTGCCTCGTGTTCATTGTAAATTAAGAAACTTTGTCCTCCTGGTCACATAGATGCAGACCCAGCTTTGAGGGTCTCACTACAAAGGAAGCTTAACTCGTGACAACAACCTATATTTCAGTGCCCAACCTCAGTGGCAGTTTCTCAAAAAGTTTTAGGCAAGCAGAGCTCCATGTTTGTGGAGTGTGTACCCTGTCCTTATTTTTGGAAACTCCTATTCCACCTCCAAGTTTGTGCACTCTTGAGCATTTTCCATTCCAAAAATGTAATCACAGATTTTGTAACTCTTCTCCTCTAATTGTGTCTTACTTGGGGCGAAGGTAATGTCAAGGCATGGTTCTGGATGAGACTGGGAAGATTTGTTGTAGCACATATTTGCATACACATTGGATTAATTTTCCTATTTTCCATTCGAAATTATGAATCCCTGACACTAACCCATATTCTACTAGACTCTGACTACTAATCCTAAAATGATGGAGAAAAATAACCCAAACAGTACATAAGTACATGCAGTTCAGAGTTCGACTTGCCATTTGCATGATAAAGGGTAGGTGTTATAAATTTAGTCAATTTTTAATTGAAATAGTTCTCCATGTGTTTTCAAAGTTAACAAATATGTGAATTACTGTCTCCCATTCTCTGGAGCCTATTCAGCACATGTATTTTTATATGCACAAATAGAATCCTGCGTGATATCACACGTACATTCTTGTGAGTTACATGACTTAGCAGATACAAAGTGTGAGAAGTGACCACTCCTCCTAAACCCTGTTGGAACTGAAAATTCAACCTATGGGTGAGCTTCCCAGTAGAACAACATTATACATAAACCCATGTTCAGTAAAATTAATGTTTTTGCATCTTTATGATATATATTTCATGATGAATTTCGATTGGCATATATATTGCTACTTATTAATGTCTCTGTTCGTGTGTGTGTGTGTGTGTGTGTGTGTATATATATATATATATATATATATTCTCCAGATTTTTAAAAATATGAAATATATGTGTCTTATATACAATCCCTAAATTCATTCATGTTCATGTATGTGGATTAATAATCAACTTTTCACAAGATTATTCTTAGAAATATTCATCCACCCGAAATACATATTTGTTTCCTAGTACTGAAAACTAACTTCAGTGAAAGGTGCATACAAATCCTAATATGTCTACATTAACTGACCCAGTTTAACATCAATGCATGTAGGTTACTATGGAACATGATGTGTATTTTGACGTTAATTTTTATTCCACACTGGTACATTACTATTCCTTCAGTTTATGTACATCATAGAATATATATTTTATTCACTAGTTAACAAATTTATAGGCATTTGTTTCACTTTCAATCACTTCCTGCTCCAGAACACATGAATTTCTCTACGTTTCTTCAGTGGTCTATTCATGAGACTTTTTTTCCAAATACATTTTTTTCGATTTCCATAATCAATTTTGAAACAAAACTCACAAACCCTTCATGATAAACCATAACCCTAAGATGATCATTAGATATATAACTGGTTGGAATGAATGATTGTATATCAATATAACATTTCTTATATATTTTCAGATATCTATTCAATCCATTATTTAAAGTGGATCCAGTTATATTATTTATTCACAGTATGGTCTATTCATGCATTATGTGTATATTCATAGAAACAGGGTACACATCTTTGTACGACTATACTAATTTATAAGTCTTCAAAATATTGCTCCAAGAAATGGTGGAAGAAATACTCATGTCACCTGATCTACATACACATTTTATCACAGAAATATTCTGGACACCAAAAGCAAAGGTCACACTTACAATTGTACCAAAGCCTAAATAGAAAGTGAGCATGGATTACTAAAAACATCCATGTCCAGGTTGCCTAATGCTCTCAAATATCAATCCTATTGGTGACTACATATTTGTTTCTTCCTAAGATTATCTATTCAACCTCAAACCTGTTGAAAATGTCTAACCCTATCACACAATTTATACTTTGCTTGATTTCCTAATGTCTCTATTGATATCTGCTTTCCTACATGATTTCCCCAGTTCATCATTGTGACTGACTCTTCACATGTACTGACATTTACATACACTCTCTACCCGAAACCCTATTGCTAAAGAACTTTTGGTCCAAATCCTATACTCACTCTTCTTTCTAAACCTACAGACTACCTTCCTAATCCTACCGACTATCGCTTTTTGACTGGATGTTCTTTTCAACATTCAATCATCCAAAGTACAAGGTCCGATGCCAGTGTATATTGATTTATTTGAGACATCTGTGCAGCACATAACTCAAAGCTAAGTATCCCACTCAAGTCCCCAGTGCCCTTCTGGACTTCAAATCTTACCTAGATTTCTGCTTTCATAGTTATATTTCACATATATACTCTTATAAATATCACAGGTTGCCAATGCCATTATTCATCCCGCAGAATGATTCGTAACCCAAATCAAACCTATTATTAACCTTAACTATACACTGTTCCTTCAATATAACGTACAGAAGAGCAGGGACAGAGTGGGTCTTACAATATAGGAATGTAGATGATCTTCCACCTGCTGAGAACCTAAAAGATCCATGGAGAAATGATCCTTGGAGAATATATAGGCAGCTATGTAGGACCTGAGAGAGCAATAGTCATCTTCCATGGCAAACAACCTGGTCAGGGTGAATTGATGTGTCTGAATCAGCCTCTGTCTTCTTAAAGTAGAGAAGATGGACCAATCCAGGCCTGTGTGGAGAGCTGTTCCTGGGTGCCTATGGTTGATATACCATTCTAACTTCTGAATGTGTCACAGGATGTTGGGGCAGCCTCCATCTCATGGGAACCTTGGAAGCAACTGTTAGGACAAAGTGGTTACCGAGGCAGTGACCATATTCAGTTCCTGAAAGAAGTGACCTCACTTCACTTCCTTGGTGATGTAATTCTCTGAACTTGGGATCCAGGAAGCCAGGCACCCAGAGTCAGTCTCACTCTGAGTCCCAGTGGGCTAACTTGTTTGCTTTTCCCAAAGACATAGTCAGTCTTTCTTGGTACCTACTGATGTGAGGATGGCCAAATTCCAGCAGAGCTCTGAAGAGGGGCCTTTCCTGAGAAAGTAGGTAGTGGCGAACCACTGGCTCCTGACAACTTCACAGAATTGGCCAAGGAGACCAGAACTGAAACAGGACAGGACATTTTTGGGGAACATAATATGGCCCACCAGTCAGAAGACACTCCGGATAATCACAGACCTACTTGGGGGAAAGAATTGCCTTTGCCATTGTAGGTGTGAGTTTGTGTTTTTTTCTGATGTTCTGAGAATAGCTAGGAAAGGTGGTTTGTTTGGTTTGGAGTGGACTATTTCTAGTAAGTCGTTTGACATGGTGAGTGTTTCTATGTCTGTGTATTCCACTGTATCCGTTGTTGTAGACATTAGAAAAGACAATGCATCAATGGATGTGTTGTCTCTACTTGAAAGCTTCCCCGCATTCTTACTGCCCAATTGATGAATGGACTGCAGCTTGCCTTATGGATGGGCAACATCTACTATCTTCTTAAGTTCCTGTTTTCTTCGTGTTTTCCAGCCACTCTCCAGAATAGGCTCATGGTTTTGAGTCCCAGATATGTAACACCACAAGGCTCTGTGACATGGCCATGTACTGGATAGCTTAAGGGAATGGGAGCATCTCAGAAAAATCAGATATCAGTGTGACCAGTAAAGTCTCAGTGGAGAAACCCTTCTTTGGGCCATTTGCTTACTTCTGTTTCTATTACCCTGAATGTCAGGAAAGTCTTTGCCTCAGGCCACCCTGTTGTGTAGCCTTAAGACGACTGTTTTCATATGGAAATGAATGGACATCACCTGTGGCTCTTTGCTTAATTGCTTTGGAATGGAATGTGTCTGATTCAGCCTCTTGTCCTTGAATGAGGTTGTGGCTTAGATTCTCAGCACCTGATGGATCTAAAGAAAGATCCCATGTGATTTCAAAACCAAAATGACAAAAAGAGAAGTCATTGTGGATGAATATTTTTGCCTTCTTGTTTTATGTTCCTGACCTCCATCAAGTGAGAATAGGGATCCTTTGGGTCAAATGAGTCTTTGAAATCCCTGCAGAGGCTAGCCCATATGTGCTTGGGTTTTCTCATGACTCCAAATCACATCAAGAATTTATAGGCTTCAGCCAGTAGGCCTCAAATTGGAGAAGCGGAACACTTTAACAGCAGCAATATTTGATCACTCCTGGTTCACAGGAATAGTGTTCAGGCCACCATGTTTTTAGGCAAATGAGGGGCAAGTGAGCTTATTTTGGACACTACCTTGTGCTCATTGAAACCTCCAGCTAGAGGTTATGATGAGTGTCTACAAGGAAGAAGATTATGGCCCTGTGGGAGTGATTTCATTTTAATTTTGGTCATTTTTGTGGCAGTTGAAAGGGATGACTGGGTCCACCTGGGCTTGAACTCTGGTATGATTTACCCTTAGAGACTGAGTTCTGGAACTGACCTCAGAGAAGTATTGCCATGAATTGTGTTGGGATTTTAGGAGGCCACGCATGAGACTCACTCTTGGAAACTGAGATCTAGGCCCAGGGTGGCTTTCCACAGAGGCCTGGGAATCTCAGCCAGAATATCACATGATTTTATTCTGAAAGACTTGGTAGCCATAGTTGAGAGTCAAAACACACATGGACCTCACATTGTAGACGTCAATTGGCCTGGCTTCATGTGACCTGTTGGCAACTCTTTGAGAAGCCTTGACTTTAGAGTTCTCCAGAGCATTCATTGAAATGAGCTTTCTCAACACTTAACGGTTCCTGAATGAATTGAAACCCACAGTGCCTCTAACTTCATCCTTGAAAACTTGCTAGATAAATACCATAAAATTTTGGAAATTCCCATGACCAGGTGGCACTGCAGAAACGTTGGATGTCCTGTTGCTGATCATGTGTATACCAGAAAGTGCCTTGTTTGACTGGGTTTCATTAAAATGGTGTAGAATACGAGATGCCAGGAATTTGGAGCCTGCTGAGTAGTGGGCCTAGAGCAGTGGTGGGGAGGTGTGTGATGAAACATCATGGTGGGGCCATGTGGATCGGCTATCGGCTTACAAATGGCTTGTGACTGATATGGCGCAGCCCCCATTCCCTTGTATGTAAAGGCATCTTGTTATATGGAGAGGTTTCAGGGCAATGTTCATAATCAGGTTGCTATGGTTATTGGGACAAGCTATGTGTGATAGAAGCCTGGTTGGTACATTCTCCTGCAGACGCTAACCCACCCCACGTGACAGAACACCCTCCAGCACTGTATCCCAGATGAACTTCTTATATTGTGTGAAGCAAGTACCAAATTCCCAGTGTAGCAGCAAGAAACACCACGAAAATTGGAGGATGATCAAATGTCTTCACTGTCCCCACCGGGAGACACTTAGCCTCCAGTGGACACAGTTTACCTACAAAGAGAAAATTGAGCACTGCTTCCTCATGTTCATTGAAATATAAGAAATCATGTCTTCCAGGTCACATAGATGCAGACCCAGCTTTTATGGTCTCAGGACAAAGGAAGCCAAAGCTCATGACAACAACATATATTTCAAGTGCCCAACCTCAGAAGCCGTATTCCAAGAAGTCTTAGGCCAGCAGAGCTCTTTGTTTGTGGAGTGTTTACCCTGTCCTTTACTTTTGGAAACGCCTCTACCACCTCCAAGGTTGTGAACTCCCGAGCATATTCCATTAAATATATGTATTCATAGATTTTCACACTTTTCTACTATAATTGTGTCTTACTTGGGTGAAGGTAATGTCAAGGCATTGTTCTGGATGTGAGTGGGAAGATTTTTGTGTAGCACATATTTACACACACACTGGATTCATTTTTCAATTTTTATTTTGAAATACTGAATCCCTGACACTAACCCATACCCTACTAGACTCTGAATTATGATCCTAATATGATGGTGAAAAATAACCCGAAAAGAATAGAATACAAGCAGTTCAGAGGAGGCATGGTGTATAGTTGGAATTGCCTTTTGCATTATATTTTGTAGGAGTTATAAATCTAGTCAATTTTTTGTTGAAATAGTTCTACATGTGTTTTTAAAATTAACAAATATATGAATCCCTGTCTCCCTTTCTCTGTAGCCTATTCAGCACATGTATTTTTATATGCACATATAGTATCCTACCTGATATCACTCGTATACACTTGTGAGGTGGCTGAATTTGCAGATGCAAATTGAGAGAAGAGATCACTCCTCCTAAACGCTGTTGGAACTGAAAATTCAACCTATGGGTGAGCTTCCTAGTTGAATAACATTATTCATAATTTCATGTTCAGTAAAATTAATATTTTTCAGTCTGTTGATTATATATATTTCATGATAAATTTCTATTGGCATATATATCACTACTTTTTTTATTGGTTGCTCAAAACATTACAAAGCTCTTGACATATCATATTTCATACATTAGATTCAAGTGGGTTATGAACTCCCATTTTTACTCCAAATACAGATTGCAGAATCACATCAGTTAAACATCCATATTTTTACATAATGCCCTATTAGTTAATGTTGTATTCTGCTACCTTTCCTATATTCTACTATCCCCCCTCCCTTCTCTTCCCATCTTTTCTCTCTACCATACCTACTCTAATTCATTTCTCTCGTTGTTTATTTTCCCACAACCTCTTATATGTAATTTTGTGTAACAATAAGGGTCTCTCTCCATTACCATGCAATTTCCCTCTTCTCTCCCTTTCCCTCCCACCTCATGTTTCTGCTTAATGTTAATCTTTTCTTCATGCTCTTCCTCCCTGCTCTGTTCTTAGTTGCTCTCATTATATAAAAGAAGATATTTGGTATTTGTTTTTTAGGGATTGGCTAGCTTCACTAAGCATAATCTTCTCTATTGCCATGCATTTCCCTGCAAATTCCATGATTTTGTCATATTTTAGTGCTGCGTAATCCTCCATAGTATACAAAGGTCACATTTTTTTTTTATCCATTCATCTATTGAAGGGCATCTGGGTTGGTTCCACAGTGTAGCAATTGTGAATTGTGCTGCTATGAAAATCGATGTGGCAGTATCACTGTAGTACGCTCTTTTAAGGTCTTCAGGGAATAGTCCAAGAAGGGCAATAGCTGGGTCAAATGGTGCTTCCATTCCAAGCTTTCACAGGAGACTCCATACTCCTTTCCAAATTGGCTGCACCAGTTTCAGTCCCACGAGCAATGTACAAGAGTACCCTTTTCCTCACATCCTCGCCAGCACTTGTTGTTGTTTGACTTCATTATGGCTGCCAATCTCACTGGATTGAGATGGTATTTTAGGGTGGTTTTTATTTGCGTTTCTCTTACTGCTAGAAATGGAGAGCATTTTTTCATGTACTTGTTAATTGATTCTATGTCCTCCTCTGAGAAGTTTCTGTTCAGGTCCTTGGCCCATTGGGTTATTGGTTATATTATTGTCTAATTTTCTGAGTTCTTTGTATACTTTGTATACTCTAGATATTAGGGCTCCATGTGAAGGGTGAGGACTAAAAATTTGTTCCCATGATGTAGGCTCCATATTTACCTCTCTTATTGTTTCTCTTTCTGAGAAAAAAAAATTCAGTTTAAGTAAGTCCCATTTCTTGATTCTTGTTATTAACTCTTGTTCTATGGGTGTCCTATTAAGGAATTTGGAGCCTGACCACACAATATGTAGATCTGAGCCAACTTTTTCTTCTATCAGACGCAGAGACTCTGATTTGAATCTAGCTCCTTGATCCACTTTGAGTTAACTTTTGTGCAGGGCGAGAGGAGGGGATTCAGTTTCATTTTGTTGCATATGGATTTACAGTTTACCCAACACCATTTGATGAAGATGCCATCCTTCCTCCATTGCAGGCCATTAGCTCTTTTATCAAATATAAGATAGTTGTAGCTTTTTGGATTAGTCACTGTGTCCTCCATTCTGTACCATTGGTCCACCCGCCTGTTTTGGTACCAGTACCATGCTGTTTTTATTATAATTGCTCTGTAATATAGTTTGAAATCTGGTATTGCTATACTGCCTGATTCACACTTCCTGCTTAGAATTGCTTTTGCTATTCTGGGTCTTTTATTTTTCCATTTGAATTTCATAATTGCTTTATCTATTTCTACAAAAAATTCCTTTGGGATTTTGATTGGCATTGCATTAAACCTGTAGAGAACTTTTGGTAATATAGCCATATTGATGATGTTAGTTCTTCCTATCCATGAACGGGGTATATTTTTCCATCTTCTAAGATCTTATTCTATTTCTCTTTTTAGGGTTCTGTAGTTTGCATTATATAAATCTTTCACCTCTTTTGTTAGGTTGATTCCCAAGTATTTAATTATTTTGAGGAAATTGGGAATGCAGTGTTTTGACTCATTTTTGTTTCAGAAGTTTTGTCGCTAATATACAGAAATGCCTTCGATTTATGCATGTTGATTTTCTATCCTGCCACATTGCTGCATTCATTTATTAGTTCTAGTAGTTTTTTCTGTAGACCCTTTTTGGTCTTCTATGTATAGAATCATGTCATCTGCAAATAGTGATAAGTTAAGTTCTTCTTTTCCTATTTTTATGCCTTTAATGTCTTTCATCTCTCTAATTGCTCTGGCCAGTTTTTCGAGAACTATATTGAATAGAAGTGGTGATAGAGGACATCCCTGTCTTGTTCCAGATTTTAAAGGGAATGCCTTCAATTTTTCTCCATTCAGAATGATGCTAACCTGAGGCTTAACATAGATAGCTTTTACAATGTCGAGGTAAGTTCCTGTTATCCCTAGTTTTTAAAATGTTTTGAACATAAAGGAATGCTCTACTTTGTTGAATGTTTTTTCTGCGTCTATCGAGATGATCATATGGTTCTTATCTTTAAGTCCAATGATGTTGTGAATAACATTTATTAATTTCCATATATTGAACCAGCCTTGCATCCCAGGGATGAATCCTAGTTGATCATGGTGCACAATTTTTTTGATGTGCCTTTGTATCCAATTCGCCAGAATTTTAATGAGGATTTTTGCATCTAGGTTCATCAGAGATATTTGTCTGTAGTTTTCATTCTTTGAGGTGTCTTTGTCTGGTTTCAGAATCAGGGTGATGTTGTCCTCATAGAACGAATTTGGCAGAGCTCCCAGTTTTTCTATTTCCTGAATAACTTGAAAAGTAATGGTATTAATTCTTCTTTAAAGGTTTTGTAAAACTCTGCTGTATACCCATCCGGTCCTGGGCTTTTCTTGGTAGTCTTTTGATTGCTTCTTCTACTTCATCCATTGATATTGGTCTGTTTAAATTGTGTGTTCCCTTATGACTCAGTGTGGGCAAATCATATGACTTAAGAAATTTATCAATGTCTTCACTATTTTTTATTTTATTGGAATACAGGTTTCCAAATAATTTCTAATTTTCTTCTGTATTTATGTTGCATCTGTTGTGATATTGCCTTTTTCATCCCGTATGTTAGTAATTTGAGTTCTCTCTCTTCTTCTCTTCATTAGCATGGCTAAGGGTCTGTCGATCTTATTTATCTTTTTGAAGAACCAACTTTTAGTTTTGTTAATTTTTTCAATAGTTTCTTTTGTTTCAATTTCGCTCTGATTTTAATTATTTCTTGCCTTCTGCTACATTTGCTGTTGTTTTGCTCTTCCTTTTCTAGGGCTTTGAGATAAAGTGTGAGCTCATTTATTTGTTGTTTTTTTTTTTCTTTCTTTTTTTGAGGAATGACCTCCAGGAGATGAATTTACCTCTTAAAACTTCTTTCATTTTGTCCCATAGAATCTGATATGTTGTGTCTGTATTTTCATTTATCTCTAAGAATTTTTTGATTTCCTCCTTTATGTCTTCTGTAACCCATTGATCATTCAGTAACATATTGTTCATTTTGCATGTAATGTATGATTTTTTCTTTTTTCTTTTATCATTGGTTTCCAGTTTCATTCCATTATGATCACAAAAAATTCATGGTATTATCTCCTCCCCTTTATATTTACTGAGGGTTGCCCTATGGCAAAACATATGGTCTATTTTTGAGAAGGATCCCTGTGCTGCTGAGAAAAAAGTATATCCACTTGATGATGGTTGATATATTCTATATATGTCAGTTAAGTATAGGGTATTGATTGTGATATTGAGTTCTATAGTTTCTTTATTCAACTTTTGTTTGGAGGATCTGTCCAATGGTGAGAGACGTGAGTTGAAGTCACCCATAATTATTGTACTGTGGTCTATTTGATTCTTGAACTTGAGGAGAATTTGTTTAATGAACGTCGCAGCACCATTATTTGCTGCGTGAATATTGATAATTGTTATGTCTTGTCAGTGAATGGTTTCTTTTAACAGTATATAATGTCCTTCCTTATCCCTTTTGATTAAATTAGTCTTGAGGTCGATTTTATTCTATTGGAGGATGGCCACCCCTGCTTGGTTACGAGGACTGTGTGCATGGTATAAATTTTCCCAATCTTTCACCTTCAGCTTGTGTATGTCTTTTCCATTCAGATGTGTCCCCTGGAGGCAACTTATTGTTGGATTTGTTTTTTTTAATTCAAGTTACAAGCCTATGTCACTTTATTGTAGAGTTTAAGCCATTAACGTTTAGAGTTACTATTAATATATGGTTTGTACTGCCACCCATATTTGCTTATATCTTTTTTTTAAATTAGTTTGTTTCTCCATGATTAGCTTTTCCCGCCCTCTGTCATTACTGAGGCACTTCCCACTGATGGTTTACATTGTTGATTTTCATTTCTTCCTCTTGTAGTGTTTTGCTCAAGATGCTTTCCAATGCTGGTTTTCTGGCTGCATATTCTTTTAGCTTTTGTTTATCATGAAATATTTTTATTTTGTTGTCTTACATTAAGCTTAATTTTGCTGGATACATAATTCTTGGTTGGCATCCATTGTCTTTCAGTGTTTGAAGTACGTTGTTCCAGGATCTTCTCACTTCCAGCATCTGTGATAAAAAAAAACCAAACCATTGTTAACCTTTTTGTTTTACCCCTGATTGTAATCTGCCTCCTTTCTCTGGTAGGTTTTAATATTTTCTCTTTGTTTTGTATATTGGATATCTTCATAACAATGTGTCTTGGCATTGGTCTACTGTGATTTTGTGTGCTCAGTGTCCTGTAAGCATCTACAATTTGTTTATCTGTTTCCATTTTTATTTTTGGAAAGTTTTCTCTAATTATTTCATTCAGCAGGTTACTCATTCCCTTGGTTTGAATCTCTGTACCTTCCTCTTTCGGGATGACTCATAAGTTTGTTTTTTTAATGTTATCCCATATCTCTTGGATGTTTTCTCATAATTTTTTACAGCATTTCTTTCTTGGATAGAGTTTTTTCAAGATGATATATTTTGTCTTCATTATCTGACATTCTGTCTTCTACTTGCTCCACTCTGTTAGTGATACTCTCAATTGAGTTTTTAATTTGGTTTATCATTTCCTTCATTTCTAGAATTATTGTTTGATTTTTCTAATAATCTCTATCTCCTGATAAAGATGCTTAATTTCTTATTTTATCTGTTTATGTAATTCATTTTCAATGCGTTCTTTCACTGTTTGTTTTTGTTGTCTCATATCCTCTTTAATGTTCCATTACATCTGTCTAAGGTATTCCTTGAGTTCTTTATATGACTATTTTTCTGATGACTCCAGATGCTCTTGAATATTTAGGCTGTCCTTCATTGTTTGTACTTTTTTTCTTCCTTGCTTTTTTATGCTGCTCATGTTACTTCTTGTTCTGTTTGACTACTGAGTTACTGCTTACTCTTATAAATTTATTTGATGCATGGAAGGAAAGATATTAGAAGGGAAGGGAAGAAGTCACTAAAGAGAATGAGAGTATCCAGGTAGAATTCAAGGAAGGGGTATAATAAAATTGAAAAGAAATGAAAAGACAAAAGAAAAAAATAGAAAATAAAGAAAGAAAATTTTAAGTAATAATGATAATTAAAAAATGAAAATGAAAATTTAAAATAATAATAATAATAATGAAATAAAAAATTAAAAAAAATAAAAAAACATTAAAAAAGTTAAAGAACAACAACAAAAATGAAAATGAAAGAAAAAGAAAAACATACAAATAATATAATAATAATAATACATGCAGTACTAGAGTTCAATTAACTTCTCTTCCAGTAGGTGGAGCTGTGTGCACTGGGCCAAGCTTCTCCTCTAAATAAGTGGGAACAAATCACTGTGCAGCAGCTCTTCCTCCCAGACTCGGCGGGTCTCCAATCCTGAGTGCCTAGGGCCTTCTCTTGTGCTTCCTCAAGCCAGGCCCCGCTCACCTTTGACGCTCACCACAATACTGGTTACACACCAGGCCTCTGCTCCTGGTAGCCCTGTTTTAATGAACGCCTGGGCACACTCTCCCTGTTTGCCTCCCTCAGACCCTAAGTTTGTAGAGCTTTGTCCTGAGAACCGCCAGCGAATTTTCCTGTCTTCCGGGAGCCATGCCCCTGGTAGGTGGTGTAAGAGACCTCAATTGTCAGCACTGGTGGGAGTGGTAGCCGGGAATTCCACGCCGCAAGTCCCGAGCCAATCCTGTTTCCCTAGGTCTGGCTATCGTGCTCCTGGGAGAGCTGGGAGGGGCCCTTGAGGTTTCCCCGTGGTGTTGAGAGAGATGGCAATGGGATTACACACTTGTCGCGTTGGTTTCAATGAAGTTATATCCTCCGCCTGTAATGTCAGTTCTATGCCATGGTGGTATCCCATTAAAATGGTGACCGTTTGTTCCCTTTGCTGGGTGACCAATGCAATGGGTGGGTCCTGACTATCTCTCCCAAGCCCCATTTCAATCCTGTGGCCACTGCCTATGAAGGCTCAGTTGTCTTTTAACTCTGTCAATTCAGAAAGCCCAACCAGTTATTTCAGCGGGAATGTTAGTGCTGAGTCACAAAAACCAGACGAATCTAAGCTTGAATGCAGCCAATCCGGGCTCTGTGTGTGTTCTGAGGGGCCCAGACTGTTCGCCCCAGATTCACAACAGGTCAACATTGCCTAGTGATTCTGAGCAAACAGCATTTAGACAGTTTATGACTTCCTATGCCCGTGCAGCTGAAGAGATCAGAGACTTGATTTCTCCATGCCTGCCTTCATAATGGATCTCCTGTATTGCTACTTTTTAATATCTGTGCATGTGCGTGTTTGTATATATATATAAATATATATATATATATATATATATATATATATATATATATATATATATATATACACACTCTTCAGATTTTTCAAAATATGAAATATATGTGTCTTATTATACACTCCCTAAATTCATTCATATTCATATCTGTGGATTTATAATCAACTTTCCACAACATTATTCTCATAATAATCATCCACCTGCAATACATATTGTTTCCTAGTACTGAAAACTAAATTCAGTGAATGGTGCATACAAACCCTATTATTTCTACATTTACTTAGCCAGTTTAAAATCAATGCAAGTAGATTCCTAGGGGACATGATGTGTATTTTGACTTTCATTTTTATTCAACACTTGTACGTTACTATGTCTTCAGTTTATCCACATCATAGGATATATATTTCAGTCACAAATTAGAAAATTTATAGGCATTTGTTTCACGATCAATCACTTCCTGATTCAGAACACATGCATTCCTCCATGTTTCTTGACTGGTCTTTTCATGAGACTTCTTTCCAAACACATTACTTTCGTTTAACATCATCACTTATAAAGCAAAACTCAAACACCATTCATCATAAATCATAATCCTAATATTACCATTAGATATATAACTGGTTGGAATGAATGATTGTATATCAATATAAGATTTCTTATATATTTTCACATGTCATTTCAATCCATTATGTAAAGTGGAATCAGTTATGTTATTTATTCATAGTATGGTCTATTCATGCATTATCTCTATATTCATAGACAGAGGTTACACCTCTTTGTGCCCCTAATACTAATGTATGCGTCTTCAAATTATTGCTCCCAGAAATGGTGAAAGAAATACTCATGTCACCTGATCTACATATACATTTTATCACAGTAATATTCTGAACAACAAACAAATAAAATATCACACTTATGATTGTACCAAAGCCTAAAAGGAAAGTGAATGTTGATAACTAATAGCATCCATGTCCAGGTTGCCTAATGCTCTCAAATGTCATTCCCATTCATGACGACATATGTGTTTTTTCCTATGATTATATATTCAAACTCAAGCCTGTTGAAAATGTCTAATCCTATCCCTCACTTTATACTTTGCCTGATTTAGTAATGTCTCTATTGACACCTGCTTTCCTACATATTTTCCCCAGTTCATCATTTTGGCTTACTCTTCACATGTGCTGACATTTACATTCACTCTCTAAACAAAACCCTATTGCTAAAGAAGCTTTTTTTTCCAAATCATATACTCACTCTTCTTCCTAAACCTACTGACTATCTTCCTAATCCTACCAACTATCCCTTTTTGACTGGATGTTCTCTTCTACATTCAATCATCCAAGGTACAAGGTCCTATGCCATTGTATTTCGATTTAACTGAGACAATTGTACAGAACATTATTCAACACTAAGTATCCAAACCAAGGGCCCAATGCCCTTCTGGGCTTCAAATCTTTCTTAGATTCCCGTTTTTATACATATATTTCACCTATATATTCTTATAAATATCACAGGTTCCCAATCCCATTATTCATCCTGCAGAATGATTCCTAACCCAAATCGAAAATATTATTAACCCTAACCATACACTAACTTTGCAGGAGAGCAGGAACAGTGTGGGTATTAAACTACAGGAATCTAGGGGATCTTCACCTGCTGAGAAACTCAAATGTTCATGCAGAAATAATCCCTGGTGAAGATGTAGGCAGCTATGAAGTACCTCAGAAAGCAAAAGTCAACTTCCATGGCAATCATCCTGGTCAGGATGAAGGGTTGTGTCTGAATCATTCTCTCTCTTCTTAATGTATAGAACATGGACCAAACCAGTCCTGTGTGGAAGCTGTTCCCGGGTGCTTATGGTTGATATAACATTCTAACTAGAGAAAGTGCCACATGAAAATCGGGGCAGCCTCCACCTCATGGTACTTTTGGAAGCAACAAAGTGGTTGCCAAGGCAGTGACATCATTCAGATCCTGAAGAAAGTGATCTCACCTCACTTCCTTGGTGAGGGAACTCCCTGAACTTGGGATCCAGGAAGCCAGGCACCCAGAGACAGTCCCTGTTCTAGTCCCAGTGGTCTCACATGTTTGGAATTACCAAGGACAGAGTCAGTCTTTCTTGGTACCTACAGATGTGAGGATGTCCAAATGCCAGGAAACCTCTGAAGAGGGGCTTTCCCTGAGAAAGTAGGTAGTGGATCATTTTCTGAGAATAGGTAGGAAAGGCGGTTTGTTTGGTATGGTGTGGAATATTTCTATTAAGTCCTTTGACAAGGTGAGTGTTTCTATGTGTGTGTATCCCACTGAGTCCATTGTTGTAGACATTAGAAAAGACAATGCATCAATGGATGTGTCCTGTCTAGTAGAAAGCTCCCCAGCATTCATCCTGCCCAATTCATGAGTGGACTCTGGCTTGCCTTATGGATGGGCAACACCTACAAGCTTCCTAATTTCCTGTTTTCTCTCTCAATTCAGCCCACTCTCCAGAATAGTATCATGGTTTTGTGTCCAAGATTTGTACCACCTCCAAGATCTGTGACATGGCTATGTACTGGATAGCTGAAGGAAATGGCTAGCATCTCAGAAATCTCAGATATCTGTTGACCAGGAAAGTCTCAGTGGAGAAACCCTGCTTTGGTCCTTTTGCTTAACTATTGTTCTGTTGAATGTCAGGAAGTTTTTTGCCTCAAGCCACCACTTTGTGAACCCTGAAGAAAACAGTTTTCAAATGGAAATGAATGGGCATCACCTGTGGCTCTTTGCTTAATTGCTTAGGATTGGGATATGTCTGAATCAGCCTGTTGGCCCTGTGTGACGCTGTGGCTTAGATTCTCATCACCTGATGGATCTAAAGATAGATCCCATGCGTGCATCCAAAACCAAAATGGCAAAAAGATCAGATATTGTTGATGAACTCTCTTGCCTTCCTCTGGTAGGTTCCAGATATCCATCAAGTGAGAATAGGGATTCTTTGGGTCAAATGAGTTCTTCAAAGCCCTGCAGAGGCTAGGCCATAGGTGCTTGATTATCATGACTCCAATTCACTTAAAGAATCTAAACCCCAAAGCTAGAAGGCCTCAAGTTGGAGAAGCCAAGCAATATTAAAGGTAGGCCTATTTGATTACTCCTGGTTCACAGGAAGAGAGTCCAGGCCACCCTTACTTTAGGCAAATGCGGTGCAAGGAGCTTATTTTGGACACTGTCGTGGGCTGCATCCCTTATGGAAACCTCCAGCCAGAGGATATAATGAGTGTCTATATGGAAGAAGATGAGGGCCATGTGAGAGTGTTTTGGTTTTAATTGTGGACATTTGTCTGGCGGTTGGAAGAGATCACTGGGTCCACCTAGGCTTGCACTCTGGTGTGATTCCCCTTAGAGACTGAGTTCTTTTACTGATCTCAGAGAATTATTGCCAGGAATTGTGTTGGAATTTTAGATGGCCATGCATGAGAGTTGCCCTTGGAAAGTGACATCTAGGCCCTAGTTGACTTTCCACAGAGCACAGGGAATCTCAGCCAGGATAACACATGATATTATTCTTAAAGACTTGGCAGCCATATTTGAGAGTCAAAACACACATGGACCATACTTTGTAGACCTCAATGGGCCTGGCTTAATCTGACTTTTGGCCACTTTTGGAAGCCTTGCCTGTAAGAATTCTCCAGAGTTTTCATTTAATGGTTTCTGAGTGAATTGAAATCCACAGTGCCTCCAACTTCATCCTTGAAAATTGGCTATATCAATATCATGAAATTTTTGAAATTCCCATGACCGGGTAGCACTGGAGAACATTTGGATGTCCTCTTGCTGATCATGAGTATACAAGACAGTGCCTTGATTGACTGGGTTTTATGAAAATGGTGTTTAACAGAGATGCCAGTAAGTTGGATCCTGCTGAGTAGTTGTACTAGAGTAGTGGATGGCAGGTGTGTAATAAAACATCTGTGGTGGGGGCATGTGAATCTGCCATTGGCTTCCAAATGGATTGTGACTGACATTTTGCAGCCAGTAGACCCTTATATGTAAAAGCATATTGTTATATGGAGAGGTTTTAGGGCAATGTTCAGAATCAGGTTGCTATGGAAAATGGGGCAAGCTATGTGGGATAGAAGCCTGGTTGGTGCATTCTCCTGACGAACCTGACCCACCACACTTGACAGAAGTCACTTCAGCACTGTGTCCCAGTTGAACTCCTTGTATTTCATGAAGCAAATACCAAACTCCCAGTGCAGCAGCAAGAAATACCACGAATAGTGGAGGATGACCAAATGGAATTACAGTCCACAAGGGGAGACATTTAGACCCCAGTGGCCACAGGTTACCTACAAATAGAAAATTCAGCACTGCTGCCTCATGTTCATTGGAAAATAAGAATCCATGTCATCCAGATCACATAGATGAAGACTCAGCTATGATGGTCTCACAACAAATGAAACTAATGCTCCTGACAACAGCATATATTTCATTGCCCAACCTCAGAGGCAGTTTCTCCAGATGTTAGGCTGGCAGAACTTCATGTTTGTGGAGTTTTTACCCTGTCCCTTACTTTTGGAAACTCCTCTACCACCTGCAAATTTGTGAACTCCTGAGCATTTTTCATTCCACATATGTATTCACAGATTTTCTAACTCTTCTCCTCTAATTGTGTCTTATGTGGGGCGAAGGTAATGTCAAGGCATTGTGCTGAATGAGAGTGGGAATTTTTTGTGTAGCACATATTTGCATACACATTGGATACATTTTCCAATTTTCCATTCAAAATACTGAATCCCTGACACTAACACATACCCTACTAGACTTTGACTTCTAATCCTAATATGGTGGAGAAAAATAACCCAAACAGAATAGAAATACAAGAGGTTCACAGGAGGCATGGTGTATAGTTGGACTTGCCTTTCGTATGATAAATGGTAGGTGTTATAAATCTAGCGAATTTTAATTGAAATAGTTCTCCATGTGTTTTAAAAGTTAACAAATATGTGAATAACTGTCTCCCTTTCTCTGTAGCCTATTCATCACATGTATTTTCATATGCACATTTAGAATTCTACCTGGTATCACTCGTACATTTTGTGAGGTGGCTGGCTTGGCAGCTGCAAATTGTGAGAAGAGATCACTCCTACTAAACGCTGTTGGAACTGAAAATACAACATATGAGTGAGCTTCTTAGTTGAACAACATAAATCCATGTTCATTAAAATGAATATTTTTGGATCTGTGGATGATATATTATTTCATGTAAATTTCGATTGGCATACATAATGCTACTTTTTAATGTCTGTGAGTGTATATATATATATATATATATATATATATATATATATTCACTCTCCAGATTTTTCAAAATATGAAGTATATTTTTCTTATTATACACTCCCTAAATTCATTCATATTCATGTATGTGCATTTATAATCATGTTTTCACAAGAATATTCTCAGAAATATTCATCCACCTGAAATACATATTTGTTTCTTAGTACTGAAAACTAACTTCGGGGGATCATATGATGGTGGTGAAGGGAGTGCATCACCCCCATGTACCGCATCACTGTGCGGGAGAATGACGAGTTATAACGGCTAAAATATATCTTGTTAGAAATTTCCAGCAAAATTGGGGTGCTCCAAAACCTAGTGGACATATTTCCATCTCACGAGGATCAGCTACGCGAGCTCAAACACAAATGATTTGTCCACATGGAGCGTCATGCTGCTTATTCAGGAAATTGGTCTGTGGCTAGAGTCTGCGGCGCGCACTGGGAAACGAAGAGATAGCAATGCAAATATACAGCGGTGTGGATTCTGTGGGCTCCTGCCAGGTATGCAATCACTGTGCTAAGTGCTGAATTCTTTGTTTGAGATGGGTAAGGATGCGGTCCAATTCGGTTCTCCACACCGGTCAGACCACAGAGGAAGCCAGCGGCCACTATCTTGGAGAGCTGATGTCACCATCCCTGTTTTTGACTGATCGAAGCTCATTCAGCTATAGAACAGGTAATTTCAGGATGCCATTCACCTTTGTGTTGCAGACAAATTACTCAGGCTATTTCAGAAAATTGAAAAAGAGGGAGATCTTCCAAATTCATTCTACGAGGCCAATATCACCCTGATTCCTACACCAGATAGACACTTCAAAGAAAGAAGACTAAAGACCAATATCTCTAATGAACCTAAATGCAAAAATCTTAAATTAAATTCTGGCAAATCAGATACAAAAACATATCAAAAAAATGTGCACCATGATCAAGTAGGGTTCATCCCTGGGATGCAAGGAGGGTTCAATATACGAAAATCAATAAGTGTTATTCACCACATCAATAGACTTAAAAATAAAAACCATATTATCATCTAGATAGATGCAGAAAAAGCATTCGACAAAGTACAGCATCCCTTTATGTTCAAAACTCTCGAAAAACTAGGAATAACAGGAACATTCCTCAATATTGTAAAAACAATCTATGCTAAACCGCAGGCTAGCGTCATTCTGAATGGAGAAAAATTGAAGACATTCCCTCTAAAATCTGGAACAAGACAGGGATGCCTGCTCTCACCACTTTTGTTCAATATAGTTCTCAAAAGACTGGCCAGAGCAATTAGACAGATGAAAGAAATTAAAGGCATATAAATAGGAAAAGAATAACTTAAATTATCACTATTGCAGATGACATGATTCTATACCTAGCAGACCCAAAAGGTTCTACAAAGAAACTAATAGAGCTAATAAATGAATTCAGCAAAGTGGCAGGATATAAAATCAACACGCATAAATCAAAGGCATTCCTGTATATCAGTGACAAATCCTCTGAAATGGAAATGAGGACAACCACTCCATTCACAATATCCTAAAAAAAAAAAAAAATGGGAATCAACCTAACAAAAGAGGTGAAAGTCTTATACAATGAAAACTACAGAACCCTAAAGAGAGAAATAGAAGATCTTAGAAGATGTAAAAATATACCCTGTTCATGGATAGGCAGAACTAACATCATCAAAATGGCGATATTACCAAAAGTTCTCTATAGGTTTAATCCAATGCCAATCAAAATCCCAAAGGCATTTCTTGTAGAAATAGAGAAAGCAATCATGAAATTCATATGAAAAAATAAAAGACCCAGAATTGCAAAACAATGCTAAGCAGGAAGTGTGAATCAGGCGGTATAGCGATACCAGACTTCAAACTATACTACAGAGCAATAGTAACAAAAATAGCATGGTACTGGTACCAAAACAGGCAGGTGGACCAATGGTACAGAATAGAGGACACAGAAACCAATCAACAAAACTACAACTATCTTATATTTGATAAAGGAGCTAAAAGCATGCAATGGAGGAAGGATAGCATCTTCAACAAATGGTGTTGGTAAAACTGAAAATCCATATATAACAAAATGAAACTGAATCCCTTTTTCTCACCATGCACAAAAGTTAACTCAAAATGAATCAAGGACCTTGATATCAAATCAGAGACACACTGTCTGATAGAAGAAAAATTTGGTTACGATGTACATACTGTGGGGTTGGGCTCCAAATTCGTCAATAGGACACCTATAGTACAAGAGTTAATAACTAGAATCAACAAATGGGACTTACTCAACTAAAAAAGTTTTTTCTCAGCAAAAGAAACAATAAGAGGTAAATAGGGAGCCTACATACTGGAAAGAAATCTTTACTACTCACACTTCAGATAGAGTCCTAATATCCAGAGTATACAAAGAACTCAAAAAATTAGACAATAAGATAACAAATAACCCAATCAACAAATGGGCCAAGGACCTCAACAGACACTTCTCAGATGAGGACATACAATCAATCAACAAGTACATGAAAAAATGCTCACCATCTCCAGCAGTCAGAGAAATGCAAATCAAAACCACCCTAAGATACCATCTCACTCCAGTAAGATTAGCAGCCATTATGAAGTCAAACAACAAGAAGTGCTGGCAAGGATGTGGGAAAAGAGGTACACTTGTACATTGCTGGTGGGACTGCAAATTGGTGCAGCCAATTTGGAAAGCAGTATGGAGATTTCTTGGAAAGCTTGGAATGGAACCACCATTTGACCCAGCTATTGCCCTTCTTGGTCTATTCACTAAAGACCTAAAAAGAGCATGCTACAGGGACACTGCTACATCGATGTTCATAGCAGCACAATTCACAACAGCAAGACTGTGGAACCAACTTAGATGCCCTTCAATAGAAAAATGGATAAAAGAAATGTGGCATTTATACACAATGGATTATTACTTTGCAATGAAAAATAAAAAATCATAGAATTTGCAGGGAAATGGATTGCATTAGACTAGATTATGCTAAGTGAAGCTACACAATTCCTATAAAACAAATGCCAAATGTCATCTTTGATATAAGGAGAGTAACTAAGAACAGATAGGGATGAAGAGCATGACAAGATGATTAACATTAAACAGGGATGAGAGGAGGAAGGGAGGGAGAAGGGAAATTGCATGGAATTGGAAGGAGACCCTCTGGGTTATACAAAATTACATACAAGAGGAATTGAGGGGAAAGGGAAAAATAATACAAGGGGGAGAAATTTATTACAGTAGAGGGAGTAGAGAGAGAAGTGGGGAGGGGCGGGGAGGCCAGGGGGAATAGTAGAGGATACGAAAGGCAGCAGAATACAACAGACACTAGTATGGCAATATGTGAATCAATGGATGTGTAACTGATGTGATTCTGCAATCTGTATACAGGGTAAAAATGGGAGTTCATAACCCACTTGAATCAAAGTGTAAAATATGATATATCAAGAACTATGTAATGTTTTGAACAACCATAAATAAAAATAAAAAAAACTCTCTTTGGTGAATAATGCATGCAATTCTAATATTTCTACAGTAACTGACCCAGTTTAACATCAATGCAAGTAGATTCCTATTGGACATGATGTGTATTTTGACGTTCACTTTTATTCAACACTGGTACATTACTATTTCATCAGTTTATGCACATAACAGGATATATATTTCATTCACAATTTAGAAAATTTATAGGCACTTGTTTCACTTTCAATCACTTCCTGCTTCAGAACACATGAATTCCTCCATATTTCTTGATTGGTCTTTTTATGAGACTTTTTTCCAAACATATTATTTTCGATTTCCATAATCACTTTTGAAACAAAACTCACACACACTTCATGATAAACAATAACCCTAAGATTACCATTAGATATATAACTGGTTGGAGTGAATGATTGTATGTCAATATATGATTTCCTATATATTTTCAGATATCAATTCAATCCATTATTTAAAGTGGAACCAGTTATAATATTTATTCACAGTATGGTCTATTCATGCATTATCTCTATATTCAAAGACACAGGGTACACCACTTTGTACCCCCAATACTAATTTATATGTCTTCAAATATTGCTCCCAGTAATGGTGGAAGAAATACTCATGTCATATGATCTACATACACATTTGATCACAATATTTTTCTGGGCACAAAATGCAAAGATCACACTTATGATTGTACCAAATCCTAAATGGAAAGTGAACATGGATTACTAAAACGATAAATGTCCAGGTTGCCTAATGCTTTCAAATGTCATTCCTATTGGTGACGACATATTTGTTTCTTCCTAAGATTATGTATTCAATCTCAACCCTATTGAAAATGTCTAATCCTATCACTCACTGTATAATTGCCTCATTTCATAATGTCTGTATTGATATTTTCCTTTTTACATATTTTCCCCAGTTCATCATGTGACTGACTCTTCACATGTGCTGAAATTTACATTCACTCTATAACAAAAACCCTATTGCTACAGAACTTTTGCCCCAAATCCTATACTCACTCTATTTCCTAAAGATACTGACTACCTTCCTAATCCCACCAACTATCTCAATTTGAGTGGATGTTCTCTTCTAAAATCAATCATCCAAGGTGTAAGGTCCTATGCCATTGATTATCAATTTATCTGAGACATCTGTGCAGAACGTAATTATAAGCTAAGTATCCCAATCAAGGGCCTAATGCCCTTCTGGGCTTCAAATCTTACCTAGATTTCTGTTTCCATACTTATATTTCACCTCTATAATCTTATAAATATTGCAGGTTCCCAATACTATTAATCATCCTTCGCAATGATTCGTAACCCAAATCGAACATGTTATTAACCCTAACCATACACTCTTACCTTAATCTAACTTTGCAGAAGAGCAGGGACAGAGTTCGTCTTACAATACAGGAATGTAGGGTATCTTCCTCCTGCTGAGAACCTCAAATGTCCATGCAGACTTGATCCCTGGAGAAGATGTAGGCAGCTATGAAGGACCTGAGAGAGCAAATGTCATCTTCCATCGCAAACAACCTTCCCAGGATGAAGGGTTGTGTCTGAATAAGCCTCTCTCTTGTTAATGTAGAGAAGATAGACCAAACCAGGCATGTGTGGAGAGCTATTCCGGGGTCCCTATGGTTGATATACCATTCTAACTTGTAAAAGTGTCACAGGAAGAAAGGGCAGCCTCCATCTCATAGGAGTATTGTAAGCAACAGTTAGGACAAAGTGGTTGCCAAGGCAATGACCTCAAAGAATTCCTGAAGGAAGTAATCTCACCTCATTTCCTTGGTGATGAAACTCTCTGAACTTGGAATCCGGGAAGCCAGGCACCCAGAGCCAGTCTCAGTCCCAGTCCCAGTGGTCGTATTTTTTGGATTTACCAAGGACAGAATCAGTCTTTCTTGGTACCTACTGAGGTGAGGATGAACAAATGTCAGGAAAGCTCTAAAGAGTTGCCTTTCCTGAGAAAGCAGGTAGTGGCTCACCGCTGGCTAGTGACAACTTCACAGATTTGGCCAAGGAGACCATATGTGACAGGCGATTTCATCAGAACATAGTTTGGCCCACCAGTCAGAGGACACTCCCAATAGTCACAGACCTACTTGGGGGAAGGAGCTTCCTTTGTGTGTGTGGGTGTGGGTTTGAGATTTTGTCTCATGTTCTGAGAATAGGTAGGAAAGGCGGTTTGTTTGGTTTGGAGTGAACTGTTTCTGGTAAGTCGTTTGACAAGGCCAGTGTTTCTTTGTCTGTGTATCCCACTGTGTCCGTGGTTTTAGATATTAGAAAAGAGAATGAATCATTGGATGTGTCCTGTCTAGACTCAACTTGCCCAATTTATGAATGGACTGCGGCTTGACTTATGGGTGGACAACTCCAACAATCTTCCTAAGTTCCTGTTTTCTTCCTGAATTCTGCCCAATTTATGAATGGACTGCGGCTTGACTTATGGGTGGACAACTCCAACAATCTTCCTAAGTTCCGGTTTTCTTCCTGAATTCTGGCCACTCTCCAGAATAGGCTCATGGTTTTGTGTCCAAAATATGTACCACCTCCAAGCTCTGTGACATGGCCATGTACTGGATAGCTGAAAGAAATGGGAGCATCTCAGAAAACTCAGATATCAGTTTGACCAGGAAATTCTAAGTGAAGAAACCCTGCTTTGGGCCTTTTGCTCATCAATTGTTCTGTTGCCCTGAATGTCAGGAAGGCCTTTGCCTCAGGCCACACCATTGTAGAGCCTAAAGAAACAGTTTTCAAATGGAAATGAAAGGGCATCACCTGTGGCTCTTTGCTTAATTGCTTTGGAAAGGGATGTGTCTGAATCAGTCTTTTCTCCCTGTGTGAGACTGTGGCTTAGATTCTCAGCACCTGATGGATCTAAAGAAGGATTCCATGTGTGCATCCAAAACGAAAATGGACAAAAGAGCAGTCAGTGTGGATGAAGTCTCTCGCATTCCTCTGTAAGTGTCCTGTTCTCCATCATGTGAGAACAGTGATCATTTGGTTCAAATGTGTTCCTCAAAACCCTGCAGAGGCTAGCCCATAAGTGCTTGGTTTTTCTCGAGACTCCAATTCACATAAAGAATCTAAAACACACAGTCAGTAGGCCTCAAATTGGAGAAGCAGTGCCATATTAATGGCAGGCCTATTTGATCACTCTTGGTTCACTGGAAGGATGTCCTGGCCACCCTGATTTTAGGCAAAAGAGGGACAAGGGAGGTTATATTGGACACTGTCTTGGGCTGCACCCCTCATGGAAACCTCCAGCCAGAGGTTATGATGATTGTGTAAATGGAAGAAGATGAGTGCCATGTGGAAGTGTTTTGGATTTAATTGTGGATATTTGTGTGACAGTTGGAAGACATAACAAGGTCTACCTGGGCTTGAACTCTGGTGTGATTCCCCTTATAGACTGAGTTCAGGAACTGATCTCAGAGAAGTATTGCCATGTATTGTGTTGTGATTTAAGAGGCCATGTATGAGAGTCACCCTTGGAAACTGAGATCTAGCCCCAGAGTGGCTTTCCACAGAGCTCTGGGAATTTCAGCCAAGATATCACATGATTTCATTCGAAAGACTTGGCAGCCATAGTTGAGAGTGAAAACACACATGGACCTCATATTGTAGACCTCAATGGGCCTGGCTTAATGTGACCTTTTGGCCATTCTTTGGGAAGCCTTGCCTGTGAGGGTTCTCCAGAGCTTTCATTGAAATAATCTTGCTCACCATTTACTGGTTCCTGAATGAATTGAAACCCACAGTGCCTCCAACTTCATCCTTGAAAAATGTCTAAATAAATACCATGAAATTTTTGAAATTCCCATGACCAGGTGGCACTGGAGAACCTTTGGATGTCCTGTTGCTGATCATGGATGTACCAGACAGTGCCTTGCTTGACTGGGTTTCATGAAAATGGTGTAGAACAGAGGTGCCAGAAAGTTGCAGCCTGCTGAGAAGTGGGCCTAGAGCTTTGGTGGGCAGGAGTGTGATAAAACATCTCTGTTGGAGCAATGTGGATCTTCCATTGGCTTCCAAATGGCTTGTGGATTACATGAAGCAGTCAGCAGACCCTTGTAATTAAAGGCATCTTGTTATATGAAGAGGATTCAGGGCAATGTTCAGAATCAGGTTGCTATGGACAAGGATGCAATGTGGCAAGCTTTGAGGGATAGAAGCGTGGTTGGTGCGTTCTTCTGCAGACTCTTAACCACCGCACATGGCAGAACTCCCTCCAGCACTGTGTCTCAGTTGAACTCCTTGAATTTCATGAAGCAAATACCAAACTCCCAGTTCAGCAGCAAAAACCCCACAAAAAGTGGAGGAGGACCAAATGGCTTCACAGTCCAACGGGGAGACACTTAGTCCCCAGAGGCCACAGTTTACCTAAAAAGAAGAAAATCAACACTGCTACCTCATGTTCATTGGAAAATAAGATACCATGTCCTCCACGTCACATAGAGGCAGACCCAGCTTTGATGGTCTCACTACAAAGGAAGCCAATTCTCCTGACAACAACATAATTTTCACGTTCCCAAACTCAGAGGCAGTTGCTCTAAAAGTTTTTAGGCCAGCAGAGCTCCATGTTTGTGGAGTGTTTACCCTGTCCCTTACTTTTGGAAACTCCTCTACAACCTCCAAGGTTGTGAACTCCTGAGCATTTTCCATTCCAGATATGTATTCACTGATTTTCTATCTATTCTAGTCTAACTGTGTCTTACTTGGGGTGAAGGTAATTTCAAGGCATTGTTCTGGATGAGAGTGGGAGGATATTTGTGCAGCATATATTTGCATACAAATTGGATTCAATTTCCAATTTTCCTTTTGAAATACTGAATCCCTGACACTAACCCATACCTACTAGACTCAGACAACTCATTATAATATGATAGAAAAAAATAACACAAACCTATAGAAATACAAGCAGTTCATTGGAGGCATGTTGTATAGTTGGACTTGCATTTTGCATTATACAAGGTAGGAGTTATAAATCTGGTCAATGTTTAATAGAAAAAGATCTCCATGTGTTTTTAAAGTTAACAAATATTAGAATTCATGTTTCCCTTTCTCTTTAGCCTATTCACACTTATATATTTATATGCATATATAGAATCCTACCAGGTATCACACGTACATCTTTGTGAGGTGGCTGACTTGGCAGATACAAATTGTGAGAAGAGATCACTCCTCCTAAACGCTGTTGGAACTGAAAATTCAACCTATAGGGAGCGTCCTAGTAGAACAACATTATACATAAACTCATGTTCAGTAAAATAAACATTTTTGCATCTGTGGATGATATATATTTACTGATGAATTTCGATTAGCATTTATATTGCTACTTTTTAATGTCTGTGAGTGTTTTTTATTTGTGTGTGTGTGTGTGTGTATACACTCTCCAGATTTTTCAAAATATGAAATATATGTGTCTAATATACACTCTCTAAATTCATTCATGTTCATGTATGTAGATTTTTAATCAACATTTCACAAGATTATTCTCAGAAATATTCATCCACCTGAAATACATATTTGTTTCCTAGTACTGAAAACTAACTTCAGGGAATGATGCATACAAATCCTAATTATTCTACAGTAACTGACCCAGTCTAACATCAATGCAAGTAGATTCCTATGGGACATGATATGTAATTCTTTATTCATTTGTATTCGACACTGGTACATTATTATTTCTTCAGTTTTTGCACATCATAGGATATACATTTCATCCACAAGTTCACAAATTAATATGCATTTGTTTCAACTTTCACCACTTCTTGCTTCAGAACACATGTATTGTCAGGGTTTCTTGACTGGTCTTTTCATGAGACTTCTTTCCAAACACATTATTTTGAATTTCCATAATCATTTTGAAGCAAAACTCACACACTCTTCATGATAAACCAAAACACAAATATTTCCATTACATATATACCTGGTTGGAATGAATGATTGTATATCAATATACGATTTCCTTTAATTTTTCAGATATTAGATCAATTCATTTTTTAAAGTTGAAAAAAGTTATATTATTTATTCATATTAGGGTCTATTCATGCTTTATCTCTATATTCATAGACACAGGGTACACCTCTTTGTACCCCCGATTCTAATTTTACATCTTCAATATATTGCTCGCAGAAATGGTGGAAGACATACTCATGTCACCTGATGTACATATACATTTAATCAAAGTAGTATTCTGGACAAAAAAATGTAAAGGTCACATTTATGATTGTACCAAAGCCTAAATGTAAAGTGTACATGGATTACTAAAAACATCCATGTCCAGGTTGCCTAATGCTGTCAATTGTCAATCCTATTGGTGACTACATATTTGTTTCTTCCTAATTTATATATTCAAACTCAACCCTGTTGAAAATGTCTAATCCTATCACTCACTTTATACTTTGCCTGATTTCATAATGTTTCTATTGATATCTGCTTTTTTACATATTTTCCCAAGTTGATCCTAGTGACTGACACTTCATATGTGCTGACATTTACATTCACTCTATAATCGAAACCCTATTGCTAAAGAACTTTTTGTCCAAATCCTTTAATCACTCTTCTTTCTAAACCTACCGACTATCTTCCTAATCCTACCGACTATCCCTTTTTGATTGGATGTTCTCTTCTACATTCAATCATCCAATGTAAAAGGTCCTATGCCATTGTATATCGAATTATCTGAGACAACTTTGCAGAGCATAATTCAAAGCTAAGTATCACAATCAAGGGAAAAACCCTTCTGGGCTTCAAATCATACCTAGATTTCTGTTTTCATACTTATATTTCACCAGATCTTAGAGAAGACGGACCATTTCAGGGGAACATAGTATGGCCCACCTGTCAGAGGACAATCTGGATAGTCACAGACCTAATTGGGGGAAGGAGGTGCCTTTGTGGGAGTGGGTATGGGTTTATTGTTTTGTCTCATGTTCTGAGAATAGATGGGAAAGGCGGTTAGTTTGGTTTGGAGTGGACAGTTTCTAGTAAGTCATTTGACAAGGCAAGTGTTTCTATGGCTGTGTATCCCACTGTGTCCGTTGTTGTAGATATTGGAAAAGAGAATGCATTAATGGATGTGTACTGTCTAGTGTAAATCTTCCCATAATTCAACCTGCCCAATATATGAATGGAGTGCAGCTTGTCTTTTTGATGTGCAACACCTGCTATCTTTCTAAGTTGCTGTTTTCTTCCTGAATTCTGGCCACTATCCAGAATAGGCTCATGGATTTGTGTCCAAAATATGTACCACCTCCAAACTCTGTGACATGGCCATGTACTGGATAGCTGAAGAGAATGGCGAGCATCTCAGAAAATGCAGATATCAGTGTGACCAGGAAAGTCTCAGTGGAGAAACCCTGCTTTGGGCCTTTTGCTTACTTATTGTTGTTTTGCACTGAATGTCAGGAAGTTCTTTGCCTCAATCCACCACTTTGTGAAGCCTGAAGTAAACAGTTTTCAAATGGAAATGAATGTCATCACCTGTGGCTCTTTGCTTAATTGCTTTGGGAAGGTATGTGTCTGAATTAGTCTCTTGGCCATGTTTGTGTCTATGACTTAGATTCTCAGCACCTGATGGATCTAAAGAATGGTCCCATGTGTGCGTCCAAAGCCATAATGGCAAAAAAAAAAATCATTCATTATGGATGAAGTCTCTTGCCTTCCTCTGTTAATTTCCTGAACTCCATCAAGTGAGAATAGGGATTCTTTGGGTCAAATGAGTTCTTCAATTCCCTGCAGAGGTGCTTGGGTTTTCGCATAACTCCAAATCACATAAAGAATTGATACCTGAAATCAGTAGGCGTCAAATTGGAGAAACACAGAAGTATTAACGGCAGGCTTATTTGATCACTCCTCGTTCACAGAAACGGTGTCCAGGCCACCCTGACTTTAGGCAAATGAGGGGCAAGCGAGCTGATTTTGGACACTGTCTTGGCTTTTCTCATGACTCCAATTCACATAAAGAATCTAGACCCCACAGTCAGAGAGCCTCAAATTGGATAAGCGGAGCAGTATTAAGGGCAGGCCTATTTGATCACTCCTGATTCACAGGAAGGGTGCCCAGGCCACCCTGAAGTTAGGCAAAAGAGGTGCAAGAAGCTTATTTTGGACATTCTCTTGGGCTGCACAACTCATGGAAAACTCCAGGAAGAGGTTATGATTAGTGTCTATATGGAAGAAGAATAGGGCCATGAGGGAGTTTTTTGGTTTTAATTGTTTTCATTTGAGTCACGGTTGGAAGAGTTGTCTGGGTCCACCTGGACTTGAACTCTGGTGTGATTCTCCTTATAGACTGAGTTCAGGAACTGACCTGAGAGAAGTATTGCCATGAATTGTGTTGGGATTTTAGGAGGCCAGGCATGAAGTTTCCATTGGAACCTGAGATCTAGGCACAGGTTGGCTTTCCACAGAACACTGCGAATCTCAGCCAGGATATTACATGATTTTATTCTGAAAGACTTGGCATGCATTATTGAGATTCAAAACACACATGGACCTCGCTTTATAGACCTCAATTGGCCTCGCTTCATGTGACTTTTTGGCCACTCTTTGGGTAGCCTTGCCTGTGAGAGTGCTCCAGAGCTTTCCCTGAAATTAGCTTCCTAACCCTTTAATGGTTCCTGAATGAATTGCAAACCACAGTGCCTCCAACTTCATCCGTGAAAAATTGCTAGATAATTACCATGAAATTTTTAAAATTCCCATGACCAGATGTCACTGGAGGACCTTTGATGTCCTGTTGATGATCATGAATATACCAGACAGGGCCTTGATTGACTGGGTTTCAGGAAAATGGTGTAGAACAGAGATGCTGGTAAGTAGAAGCCTAGTGAGTAGTGGGCCTAGAGAAGTGTTACTCAAGTGAGTGATAAAACATCTGTGGTGGGGCCATGTGGATCTTCCACTGGCTTCCAAATGGCTTGAGACTGACATGGTGCAGCCATCAGACCCATATACGTAAAGGCATATTTTTATATGGAGAGGTTTTAGGGCAATGTTCAGAATCATGTTGCTATTGTCAAGGGGGCAAGCTACGTGGGATAGAACCCTGGTTGGTGCATTCTCCTGGAGACCCTGCACACCACAGCTGACAGAACTCCCTTCAGCACTGTTTCCCATTTGAACTCGTTGTATTTAATGAAGCAAATTCCAAACTCCCAGTGCAGCAGCAAGAAACACCACGATAATTGGAGGATGACCAAGTTGTTTCACAGTCCACACGGGGAGACACTTAGCCCTCAGTGGCCACAGTTTACCTACAAAGAGAGAATTCAGCACTGCTGCCTCATTTTTATTGAAAAATAAATAACCATGTCCTCCAGGTCACATAGATGCAGATCGAGCTTTGATTGTCTCACTACAAATAAAGCTAAAGCTCCTGAAAACAACATATATTTTAAGTGCCCAACCTTAAAGGCAGATTCTCAAAAAGTCTTTAGGCCAGCAGAGCTCCATATTTGTGGAGTGTTTACCCTGTCCCTTACTTTTGGAAACTCCTCTACCGCCTCCAAAGATGTGAAATCTGGAGCATTTTCCATTCCTGATAGGTATTCACAGATTTTCTTACTCTTCTCTTCTAATTGTGTCTTACTTGGGGCGAAGGTAATGTCAAGGCATTGTTCTGGAGGAGAGTGGGAAGAATTTTCTGTAGCATATATTTGCATAAACATTGGATTCAGTTTTCTATTTTCCATTCAAAATACTGAATCCCTGACTCTAACCCATACCCGACCAGACTCTGACTACTAATTCTAATATGATGGAGAAAAATAACCCAAACAGAATCGAAATACAAGCAGTTCAGAGTAGGCCTGGTGTATTGTTGTACTTTTCTTTTGCATGATACAGAGTTGGAGTTATGAATGTAGTCAATTTATTGTTGAAATAGTTGTCCATGTATTTTTAAGGTTAACAAATATGTGAATTCCTGTCTCCCTTTCTCTGTATTCTTATATGCACATATAGATTCCTCCCTGGTACCACACGTACATTCTTGTGAGGTGGCTGACTTGGCAGATACAAATTGTTAGAAGAGATCACTCCTACTAAACTTGTTGGAATTGGATATTCAACCTATGGTTGAGCTTGCTAGTTGAACAGCATTATACATAAATCCATGTTCAGTAAAATTAATATTTTTAGATCTGTGGATAATATATATTTTATAATGAATTTTGATTGACATATATTTTGCTACTTTTTTGTCTGTGTGTGTGTTTTGTATATATATATATATATATATATATATATATATATATATATATATATATACACTCTCCAGATTTTTCAAAATATGAAATATATGTGTCTTATATACACTCCCTAAATTCATTCATGTTTATTATGTGGATTTATAATCAACTATTCACAAGATTATTCTGAGAAATATTCATCCACCTGAAATTTGCCTAATGCTCTCAAATGTCAATCCTAATTGTGACTACATATTTGTTTCTTCCTAAGATTATATATTTAAACTCAACCCTGTTCAAAATATCTAATCCTATCACTCACTTTATACTTTGCCTGATTTTGTAATGTCTCTATTGATATCTGCTTTCCTACATATTTTCCCCAGTTCATCATTGTGACTGACTCTTCACCTGTGCTGACATTTACATTCACTCTCTAATCGAAACCCTATTGCTAAAGAAATTTTTTTCCAATTCCTATACTCACCCTTCTTCATAAAAGTACTGACTATCTTCCTAATGCTACAGACTATCGTTTTTGACTGAATGTTCTCTTCTACATTCAATCATCCAAGTAAATTTGGGGCGAGCTTCAGAGGAGGAGACCACCAACAGACTATCTCTTGCAACATCAAAGGGTTTTTTGGGTGTCCAGCATGCTGGGGCTCAGAGATCACTTGAATAGAGCAGATAGCCCTGAGAATAGCTTAAATAGAGCTTATATACTTTCCCTGGAGCGGGCAGGGAGGGAATTTTATTGATGGGTCAGGGTGAGAGGGTGGTTTGCATTCACCTGGGTGAGGGAGTACATTCTGCAGTTGGGCAGTTGGGGACAGAACATTCTGGGAACAAGATTTGCAAGCATTTCTCAAGATTTCAATAGTGTTTTGTTAAGCATACAGAAAAACAAGAAGTGACAAGTACCTATTTTATTAAACTTTAATTCCCCACTTCTTCTTCTGGCTACTTTTAATCATAAAAATGATCATTGGAGGGTGTCACATTCTATGTCTGCTAGTGGGGTATTACCATAAGTTTAACTCGTCCAATTTGAGCCTGGAGAAAAGAAATTACACGGTTGAGCAAACAGGATTTTATAGTTAGCAATAATATGAGGATTATTATTGGACCGGCCAGGGTTGATAAAAACGTAGTTAACCAGGAGGAGTGTGTGAACCAAGACTCAAGCCACCCTTTTTGGGCCTCTCTCTCTTGTTGATGCTCTTCAAGGTGTCTTTTAAATTTACTCATAGATTTTATTACAACTCCAGTATGGTCAGCATAAAAACAACATCCTTCCCTCAATGCAGCACAAAGGCCCCCTTCTCTAATGAAGAGGAGGTCCAACCCTCAACTGTTCTTTAAAACAACTTCAGAGAGAGAGGTTAAAGATTCATGCAAAGCTCTGATGGAGGTTTCTAATATCTTAGTTTTGCTCTATTGCTTCTTCTAATTGGGTCATTTGTTGTGTCCCATGGACAATGGCAGTGGTTCCTGTGCCCACCCGTGCAGCAACTCCTATTCCTAATAGGATGGCTAAAGTGAGGGATACAAGTTCCCAGTGGAACCGGTTGTATGCCCCCCCCTATTTGATCTTCAAACGAACCTGCGTCATGATAGAGCTTTCTTGGAAACATCTGCAACATTTCAAAATAATCACATCTGTTGACCATTTCATGAAAACATAAACAATGTTTAAGTATATAGAATTATGCTGTTGTAGGGACAGACAAGGCAAGGCACCTAAGATAGCACTGAAGACAGGGAAACAGTCCTATATTGTTGCAACTGGATTCAGAGGGCATTGCTTCTGTTGTAATCAATTAGTCCCCTGAAACTCAAGTTTAGGTAGTTTCAGAATTGTGTACCCAACATATAAGGGATGGGGCTCAGAAGTTTACAGTCTGCAGAAGTTCAAAAAAGCAGTATATGTTTCTGATTTTTCCTCTGTTCTGGGCAAGTTAAATTTTCAAGGACACCTGGGAGGAGGAGAGCTTTTTATTCCCTTTCTTATTTTCCCCCTGCCAGCTGTTACAACGGAGCCCAGTTGGTAATTTCTTTATCTTAGAAATGTGGCCATTTCTGTGAAGCCCCAGCTGAAGGCCAGAGGACTTGTTCACATATTTTGTGAAAAACTAGTTAGGGGTTGTCTAGCTTAGAAGTACTGAGTTTTTTAGCCAGTGGCCAAGTATAACAGGGCAATACAAAAAGAGAAAGTTTATCTACATTGAACTCTTTATAGAAACTCTATGCTGAAAGTTCTAAAGTCATCCATGGTGAAGACTTCTGGAGAAGGACATTTAAGACTTTTCTGTGGGCCTGGTACAGAGGGGGAATACGGGGAAGGTGGGGCTGAGAGAAGCTCCGAGGATCTGAGAATGAGGAAAAAGAGAGATGTAAAAGAATAATTGGAAAGGTGTTTGGGAATTTCCTAGCAAAAAACTTGAGCAGTAGAACAGGTAGAGAAGAGCAGAAAACGGGAGTGAGTATCCCAAAATCCTGTGAGGGACTTTAAATTTTAGTAACCTGTTTTCAGTGATGACAAAGCAACTTTAATGGCCATTTATATTACATCTTGGATAAGGGTCTGAGAGCTCTCCTCAGCTCGTTTGAGCTTTGGGTTAGCTGGAAAGAGGACCTGGTGGGACCCGGTGTGGGCACTGACAGGAAGAGAGAGGAGTGAGTGGGTGGAGGGGTACCTCAGTACCTGCTACCTCACAAGCGGGCAATTGTCTGAGAACTGGTGGAGGTTTGGGATTCTGATCTAGTAATTGGAGGGGAGAAAGCACGTTGCTGAGGTGGGAGTGACAGCAGAGAGTCTGGAGCAGAAGGCTGAGGATAAAAATCTATTGGAGAAGCATAGTTCAGGATGTGAGTGAAGGAGGGAAAGGGCTTCCACATAGGGGAATCTCCTTTCACCCTTTTGAGCACTTGCAGAAGTTAAAAAGGTCACGCAAAATTTGAGGATCTAGAGACCCCTCTGGGGGCCATCCTTTTTCTGTTGTCTACTTGGTAATATGGCCAATGCTGTGTACTGAATTTGATGAAGTATTGGGTTCCATCAGGCAGCCTCTGTATGCTCACATCTCCATGACATACTGAAGAAGTCGGTTTTTCCCCCACACAGCCGTTACTGTTTGTGGCTTTGATAGTTTCCTGGGCAAACAAGTAATCTAGGATAGCCAACCTGCATCTGGCTCGCGTGTCCCTACATCCATAATGTTTGTTTCCATTATCTATGGTACACAAGGGATTTAATGGTATTTTAGTGGGATTTTCTTCATCAGGGATATCCCAATAGAAAAAACCTATGGCCAGCTGACAAATGTCTGGGTGGAGAGATGGCCACCAGGTCCCTAAGGGGGATGTATGTGAGATCGATTATACACTTTTCCAGTAGGATTTGTGATCAGCCATCGCTGCTTAAAAGGCTGATGAGGGTTAGGACTACTTGTGGCCAAGGGGAGAGTATATAACCTTATCCACATGGCGAATACACAATTTGAAACTGTTACCAGTCTTTTCCAGTTTCCAGAAAGATTCTGGACAAGGAGCAGGCTTGAGATGAGAGGCATGGATCCAAGAAGTGATTCTGTATACCTTTACCACTGTAGGTGTTATAAGTAGCACCTGGTATGGTCCTTTACAGCTGGGTTCCAGGGATGACACCTGATGTCATCTTACATACATGAAGTCTCTTATTTGATATGGATGTGGAATCCCCTGGTACACAGTTTGTTACGCAGTGGGCAGCTATTTTCACAGGTATCACTGAGTTCTTTCAAGAGCTTTAAGTCTGTCAAGCAAGAGGGTGTGGAAAGGATCCTTAGGTCTTACAGTTGGGCTTAGGACCCTTACTGGACGAGGGCCACCATAGAGAACTTCTCAGGGGGTAAGGTTACTCAAAGAAACAGAAGGATTTTTTCTTGCATGAAACATTGCATAAGTCAGGAGCACAGTCCAATCTTTTATGCTGGTCTCTAAGCTTAATTTCGTTAAGGTCTCTTCAATGGTTCTATTCATTCTTTCTACTTGTCCTGAACTCTGGGGTCTATAAGCACAATATAACTTCCAATTAATCCCCAGGTTCCTGGCTAACCCCTGACTTACCTGGGCCATGAACATCGGTCCATTATCAGATCCTATTACCAGCTTAGCTTCCTCCAATGGTAGAGAGGCTTAGTCAGCAGCAGGGGAATCACTTAGAGTGTGTTGTGTGTTAGGGGACGAGGGCAGGGGATAAGGAGAGGAGGAAGAGTCCAGTAGAGTCAAATCTTGTGACTCAGGGAAAACAGAGGGTGGAGGAGGAGGAAGAGGTGAGGGTTTGAGAGATCATGTGGGAAGGAGTATGAGCAGAGGCATGGGCAAGGAAAGGCTTCACCCATGGAGGAGGAGATTTGCAGAGGTCCTGAAAAGTTAAGATATATGGCTGTTGATCAGGATGGCTATGTGGCCCTGGCTGAAAGACAATATCTCTGACTTTATAAATTAGTGGGAAGTAGAAAGATCTTTCTTGGGGCCATACGACTCCAAAGATGGGCCATTCTGAGGCACAGAGAGTCTGCCAGGTCCAGCGTTTTACTAAAAAAAGAAAGATTCTGAGCCCTTAAGCGGACTTTGGTTCAGTGATCAATTGTCAGGGACAGAGGCATTGAAGTGCTCTCTCCCATAATGAAAGGTACACAAACAGTAAAAGCAAAGACACATGACACAGATAAGACAAGACCATAAAGACAGGCAATGGACATCCAACACTGAGACCAGGAATGCGTAGCCGGCAAAACCCGATAGGATGGCAATACCGAATCTAAAAGAAAATATCACTGAGTCGATGAAGCAATTGTTCCTTGATTCTCCGAGTCCTCTTTGGGGTCCCCCAGGGAGGTGCCCTATGTCTCTGTGACACGTCTCTCAGCCACCGTCGGAGAGACCCCAGGCTCTTCATCGCCAGCAATTTTGCCAAGCCCTAACATGACACCTGAAACCAGAAAGAGGCGCCTTACTTGCTCCGAGAGGAGCCCGTTGGGGTCTCTCATCCGCCACTGCCGGAACTCGGTGGAACCTCAATATGTAAAGGTCAGGTGAGTGTTGGAGGAAGAGACTACCAAGAGACTGTCTCATGCAACAGCAAAGGGTTATTTTGCGTCCAGCTTGCTGGGGCTCACAGCTAACTTAAATAGATCAGAGAGCTCTGAGAACAGCTTATGCAGAGCTTACATACATTCCTTGGAGATGGAAGGGAGGGAAGTTTACTGATGTGTAAGGGTGAGTGGGCGGTTCGTGTGACACCAAGTGAGGCAGTACATTCTGCAGTTTGGCAGTTGGGAACAGTACATTCTAGAACAAGATTAGCAAACATTTCTCAAGATTTCAACAGTGTTTTTTTAAGCATACAGAAAAACAGGAAATAGCAAGTACCTATTTTATTAACCTTTCACTACCGACTATCCTTTTTTGACTGGATGTTCCTTCTACATTAATTCATGCAAAGTACAAGGTCCTATGCCATTGTATATCGATTTATCTGAGACATCTCTGCAGAACGTAATTCAATGCTGCGTATCCCAATCAAGGGCCCAATGCCCTTCTGGCCTTCAAATCATACTTAGATTTCTTTTTTCATACATATATTACACCTATATATTCTTATACACATAGCAGGTTCCCAATACCATTATTCATCCAGCACAATGATTTCTAACCCAAATCAAACATGTTTTTAACCATAATCATACACTATTCCCTCAATCTAACTTTATAGAACAGCAGGGAAAGAGTTGATTTTACAATACAGAAATGTAGGGAAACTTCCACCTGCTGATAACCTCAAAGGCCCATGCAGAAATGATCCCTGGAGAAGATGTAGGCAGCTATGAAGGACCTGAGAGACCAAAAGTCATCTTCCATGGCAAACAACCCAGTCAGGATAAAAGGTTGTGTCTGAATCAGATTCTCTTCTTAATGTAGAGAACATGGACCAAAACAGGCCTGTGTGGAGATCTATTCCTGGGTGCCTATGGTTGATATACCATTCTAACTTGTGAAAGTTTCACAGGAAGTAGGGGCAGCCTCAATCTCATGGGACCCTTGGAAGTAACAGTTAAGACAAAGTGGTTGCCAAGACAGGGACCTCATTCAGTTCAGGAAGGAAGTGACCTCACCTCACTTCCATGGTGATGGAACTCTCTGAACTTTGGATCCAGGAAGCCAGGCACCCATAGCCAGTCCAAGTCCCAGTCCCTATGGTCTCACTTGTTTGGATTTACTAAATGCAGTCAGTCTTTCTTGGTACCTTCAGACGTGAGAAGGCCAAATGCCAGGAAAGCTCGGAAGCGGGGCTTTTCTTGAGAAAGTCGTTAGTGGCTCACCGTTGGCTCCTGAGAAGTTCACAGAGTTTGCCAAGGAGACCAGATCTGAGACAGGACAGGCCATTTCGGGGGAACGTATTATGGCCTACAAGTCAGAGGACACTCCGGATAGTCAAAGACCTACTTAGGGGAAGGAGGTGCCTTTGTGGGTGTGGTTGTGGGTTTGTGGTTTTGTCTCATTTTCTGAGAATAGGTAGGACAGTCGGTTTGTTTCATTTGAAGTGGACTGTTTCTAGTAAGTCTTTTCACAGGGCGAGTGTTTCTATGTCTGTATATTCCACTGTTTCCGTGGTTGTAGACATTAGAAAAGAGAATTCATCAATGGATGTGTCGTGTCTAGTAGAAAGCTTCTCAGCATTCATATTGCCCCGTTTATGAATGGACTGTAGCTTGCCTTATCGATGAGCAACACCTGCTACCTTCCTAAGTTTCTATTTTTGTCCTGAATTCCGGCCAATTTCAAGAATAGGCCCATGGTTTTGTGTCCAAGATATGTACCACCTCCAAGCTCTGTGACATAGCCATGTACTGGATAGCTGTAGGTGATGGCGAGCATCTCAGAAAACTCAGATATCAGTGTGACGAGGACAGTCTCAGAGGAGAAACCCTGCTTTGGGCCTTTTGCTTACCTATTGTTCTGTTGCCCTGAATGTCAGGAAGTTCTTTGCATCTGGCCACCCCTTTGTGAAGCCTGAAGAAAACAGTTTTCAAATGGAAATGATTGGGCATACCTGTGGCTCTTTTCTTAAGTGCTTTGAAAAGGGATGTGACTGAATCAGCCCCCTGGCCCTGTGTGTGGCTGAGGCTTAGATTCTCAGCACCTGTGGATCTAAAGAAAGTTCCCATGTTTGCATCCAAAGGAAAAATGGCAGAAAGAGCAGCCATTGGGATGAAGTCTCTCGACTTCCTCTGTAAGGTTCCTGAACTCCATCAAGTGAAAATAGGGATCCTTTGGGTCCAATGAGTTCTTCAAAACCTGCAGAGGCTAGCCCATAGGTGCTTGGTTATTTCATGACTAAAATTCACATAAAGAATCTAAACCAAACAGTCAGTAGGCCTCAAATTGGAGAATTGGAGCGGTATTAATGGCAGGCCTATTTGATCACTCCTGGTTCACAGGATGGGTGTCCAGGCCACCTTTACTTTAGGCAAATGAGGGTCAAAGGAGCTTATTTTGAACACTGTCTTGGTCTGCTCCCCTCATGGAAACCTCCAGCAAAATTATGATGAGTGTCAATATGAAAGAAGATGAGGGCCATATGGGAGTGTTCTTGTTTTAATTGTGGTAATTTGTGTGGTAGTTGGAAAAGATGACTCGGATCACCTGGGCTTGAACTCTGGTGTGATTCCCCTTAAAGAATGAGTTCTGGATCTGACCTCAGAGAAGTATTGTCGTGAGTTCTCTTGGGATTTTACTAGGCCACACGTGAGAATCGCCTTTGGAAATTGAGATCTAGGCCCAGGATGGCTTTCCACAGAGCTCGGGGATTCTGAGCCAGGATATCACATGATTTAATTCTTAAAGACTTGGCAGCCCTAGTTGAGAGTCCAAACACATGTGGACCTCACATTGTACACCTCAATGTGTCTGGATTCATGTGACCTTTTGGCCAGTCTTTTGGAAGGCTTTTCTGTGAGTGTTCTCCAGAGCTTTCATTGAAATGAGCTTCCTCACCATTTAATGGTTCCTGAATTAATTGAAACCCACAGTGCCTCTAACTTCATTTTTGAAAAATGACTAGATTCATACCATAAAATTTTTGAAATTCCCATGACCAGGTGGCACTGGATAAACTTTGGATTTCCTGTTGCTGATCATGAGTGTACCAAAGAGTGCCTTGATTGACTGGTTTTAGTGAAAATGGTGTAGAACAGAGATGCCAGTAATTTGGAGCCTAATGAGTAGTGGGCCTAGAGAAGTGGACTGTAGGTGTGTAAATAAATATTTTTGGTAGGACCACCTGGATCTTCCATTGGCTTCGAAAGACTTGCGACTGACATGGTGCAGGCAGGAGACCTTTATATGTAAAGGCATCTTGTCATATGGAGAGATTTCAGGGCAATGTTCAGAATCAGGTTGCTATAGTCAAGGTGAAAGCTATGTAGGATAGAAGCCTGGTTCGTACATTCTCTTTGCGTCCCTGACCAACCACACATGACAGAACTCCCTCCAGCATTTTGTCCCAGTTGAACTCCTTGTATTTCGTGAAGCAAATACCAAACTCCCAGTGCAGCAGTAAGAAACACCCTGGAAAGTGGAGGATCACCAAATGGCTTCACAGTCCACACGGAAAGACACTTAGCTCCCAGTGGCCACAGTTTACCTACAAAGAGAGAATTCAGAACTGCTCCCTCATGTTCATTAGAAAATAAGGACCATGTGCTCCAGGTCATAGAGATGCAGACCCAGATTTCATGGTGTCACTACAAACGAAGCTAAATCTCCTAACAATTACATATATTTCTTGTTCCCAACCTCAGAGGAAGTTTCTCAAGAAGTCTCAAGGCCAGCACAGCTCCATGTTTCTGGATTGTTTACCCTGTCCCTTACTTTTGGAAACTGTTCTACCACCTCCAGTGTTGTGAACTCCTGAGCATTTTCCATTCCACATATATATTCAGATTTTCTAACTCCTCTCCTCTAATTGTGTCTTACTTTTAGCGATGGTTATGTCAAGGCATTGTTCTGGATGAGAGAGGGAAGATTTTTGTGTATCACATTTTTGCATACACATTAGATTCATTTTCCTTTTTTCCATTTGAAATACTGAATCCCTGACACTAACCCATACCCTACTAGACTCTGACTACTAATCCTAATATCATGGAGAGAAAGAAACCTAACCGAATAGAAATACAGGCCTTTCATAGGAAGCATGGTGTATACTTCTATTTGCCTTCTGCATTATCAAGAGTATGTTTTTTAAATCTAGTCAACTTTTCATTGTAATATTTCTCCATGATTTTTTAAAATTATCACATATATAAATTCCTGTCTCCCTTTCTCTGTATCCTATTCAGCACATGTATTTTTTTATACATATATATATATATAATATCCTACCTGGTATCACACGGACAATCTTGTGAGCTCCCTGATTTTGGAATATAAAATTGTGAGAACAGATGACTCTCCCTAAATAATGATGGGACTGAAAATTCAACCTATGGGTGAGCTTCCTAGTGAAAAACACTATACATAAATCCATGTTCAGTAAAATGAATATTTTTGGATATGTGGATGAATTATATTTCATGATGAATTTCGATTGGCATATATATTGCTAAATATTAATGTGTGTGTGTGTGTGTGTATGTATTTTTTTTAAATCTGGAAAAAAATATATATGTGTATATATATACATATATATATATTATATGTATATATATGTATATATATTATATATATATATATTATATATATATATGTATATATATTCTCCAGATTTTAAAAAAATATGAAAAATATGTGTCTTATTATACACTCCCTAAATTCATTTATATTCATGTATGTGGGTTCAAAATCCACTTTTTACAAGATTATTTTCAGCAATATTTATACACCTGTAATACATATTGGTTTCCTACTACTGAATACTAAGTTCAGTAGGTGGTGCATACAAATCCTAATATTTCTACAGTACCTGACCCAGTTTAACATCAATGCAAGTAGATTGCTATGGGACATGATGTGTATTTTGAAGTTCATTTTTACTCAACACTGGTACATTACTATTTTTTCAGTATATGGACATCATAGGATATATTTTTTCACCCACAACTTCACAAAATTATAGGCATTTGGTTCACTCTCATTTACTTACTACTTCAGAACACATGTATTCCTCCATGTTTCTTTACTGGTCTTTTCACTAGACTTCTTTCTAAACACATTATTTTTGATTCCATAATCATTTTTGAAGCAATACTCACTCTTCACGATAAACCGTAACCCTAATATTACCATTACATATATAACTGGTTGGAATGATTGTATATATATCAATATAAGATTTCCAATACATTTTCAGATGCAAACTCAATCCATTATTTAAAGTTGGAACCAGTTATATACTTTATTCACAATCTGGTCTATTCATGCAACATCTCAATAATGATCAACACAAGGTACACCTATTTGTATCACCAGTACTAATTTATAAGTTTCCAGAATATTACTCCCCATAATGGTGGAAGAAATACTCATGTCACCTTATCAACATATAAATTTTATCACGGTAGTATTCTGGACACAAAATGCAAAGGTCACACATATGATTGTACCAAAGCCTAAATGGAAAGTGACCATGGATTACTAAAAACATCCATGTCCAGGGTGCCTAATGCTCTCAAATGTCAATCCTATTGATTACTACATATTTGTTTTTTCCTAAGATTATATATTCAACCTCAAGCCTGTTGAAAATGTCTAATCCTATCACTCACTTTATACTTTGCCTGATTTCCTAATCTTTCTATTCATATCTGCTTTCCTACATATTTTTCCCTGTTCATCATTGTGACTTTCTCTTCAGATGTGCTGACATTTACATTCACTCTCTAACTGAAACCCTATTGCTAAAGAACTTTTGGTCCAACTCCTAGTCTCACTCTTCTTCCTAAACCTACTGACTATCTTCCTAATCCTACAGACTATCCCTTTTTGACTGGATGTTCTCTTCTACATTCAATCATCCGAGGTACACGGTCCTATGCCATTGTATATCGATTTATCTGAGACCTCGGTGCAGAACATAATTCAAGCTCAGTATACCAATCAAGGTTCTGTTGCCCTGAATGTCAGGAAGGTCTTTGCCTCAGGCCACCCCTTTGTGAAGCCTGAAGAAAAAAATTTCAAATGGAAATAAATGGGCATCACCTGTGGCTCTTTGCTTAATTGCTTTGGAAAGGGATTTGTCTGAATCTGCCTCTTGGCCCTGTGTGAGGCTGTGGCTTCGATTCTCTGCACCTGATGAATCTAAAGAAAGATCCCATGTGTGCATTCAAAACCAAAATGGCAAAAAGAGCAGTCATTGTGGATGAGGATTCTTGCCTTTCTCTGTTAGGTTCCTGACCCCCTTCAAGTGAGATTAGGGATCCTCTTTGTCAAATGAATTCTTGAATGCTCTCCAGATGTGCTTGGATTTTCTCATGACTCCAAATCACATAAAAAATCTATACCTGACATTCAGTAAGCCTCAAATTATAGAAACAAAGCGGAATTAATGGCAGGCCTTTTTGATCACTCCTGGTTCACAGGAAGGGTGTCCAGGCCACCCTGACTTTAGGGAAATTAGAGGCAAGGGAGCTTATTCTGAAAACTGTCTTTAGTTGCAACCCTCATGGAAACTTCCATCCAGAACTTTTGATGAGGGTCTTTATGGACGAAGATGAGGGCCATGTGGTAGTTTTTTTGTTTTAATTGTGGTCATTTGTGTGGGGGTTGGAAGACATGACTTGGTCCACCTGGGCTTGAACTCTGGTGTGATTCCCCTTAGAGCCTGAGTTCTGGAACGTACCTCATAGAAGTATTGATATGAATTGTGTTGGTTTTTAGGAGGCCACGCATGATTGTCACCCTTTCAAACTGAGATCTAGGCCCAAGGTGGCTTTCCACAGAGCAATGGGAATCTCAGCCAGGAAATCACATGATTTTATTCTGAAAGACTTCGCAGCCATTGTTGGCCCTCGGAAGCAAGAAGGAGTGGCCATACTCATATCGAATAAAATCAACTTAAAACCTAAGTTAATCAAAAGTGATAAAGAAGGACACTATATACTGTTAAGAGGCAACATTCACCAACAAGACATAACAATTATCAATTTGTATGCACCAAACAATGGTGGTGCCAAGTCATAAAACAAACTCTCCTCAAGTTCAAGAGTCATATAGGCTATAGCACAATAATTACGGGTGACTTCAGCACACAACCCTCGCCATTGGACAGATCCTCTAGAGAAAATCTGAATTAAGAAACTATAGAACTCAATAGCACAATCAATAACCTAGACTTAACCAACATATATAGAATATATCAAACATCATAAAGTGGATACATGTTCTTCTCAGCAGCACATTGGTCCTACTCAAATATAGACCATATATTATGCCATATGGAAACTCTTAGTAAATATAAAAGTATGGAGATAATACCATGCACCATATCTGATCATAATGGAATGAAACTTGAAATTAATGATTGAAGAAGGAAGGAAAAATTCTACATCACATGGAAAATGAACAATATGTTACTGAATAATCAATGGGTTACAGAAGACATAAAGGAGGAGATAAAAAAATCTCTTAGATACAAATGAAAATACAGACACAACATACCGGATTCTGTGGGAAACAATGAAAGCAGTTTTAAGAGGGAAATTCATTTCTTGGAATTCTTTCCTCAAAAAAAGAAAAAAACAACAAATAAATGATCTCACACTACATCTCAAAAACCTAGAAAAAAAAGAGCAAAACAACAAATGTAGTAGAAGACAAGAAATAATTAAAATTAGAGGAGAAATCAACAAAATTGAAACAAAAAAATTGAACAAATAAAAGTTGGTTCTTTGAAAATAAATTAAATCATTAAATCGACAGGCCCTTAGCCATGCTAATGAAGAGAAGCAGAGAGAGAACTCAAATTACTAACATATGGGATAAAAAAGGCAATATCACAACAGACACTACAGAAATACAGAAGATAATTCGAAAGTATTTTGAAACCCTATATTCCAATAAAACAGAAGATAATGAAGATATTGATAAATTTCTTATGTCATATGATCTGCCCAGATTGAGTCCGGAAGACACACAAAATTTAAATAGACCAATAACAAAGGAAGAAATAGAAGAAACCTTCAAAAGACTACCTACCAAAAAAAACCCTGGACCAGATGGTTATACAGCAGAGTTCTACAAAACGTTCAAAGATGAATTAATACCAATACTTTTCAAGCTATTTCAAAAAATAGAAAAAGAAGGAGTTCTTCCAAATTCATTCTATGAGGCCAACATCACCGTGATCCCAAAACCAGACAAAGACACTTCAAAGAAAGAAAACTACAGACCAATATCTCTAATAAACTTGGATGCAAAAATTCTCAATAAAATCCTGGCAAATCAAATACAAAAGCACATAAAAAAATTGTGCATCATGATCAAGAGGGATTCATCCCAGGGATGCAAGGCTGGTTCAATATACGGAAATCAATAAATACTATTCACCACATCAATAGACTTAAAGAGAAGAACCATATGATCATCTCGATAGATGCAGAAAAAGCATTCTACAAAGTACAGCATCCCTTTATGTTTAAAACTCTATAAAAACTAGGAATAACAGGAACTTACCTCAACATTGTAAAAGCTATATATGCTAAACCTCAGGCTAGCATCATTGTAAATGGAGAAAAACTGAAGGCATTCCCTTTAAAATCTGGAACAAGACAGGGATGCCATCTATCACCACTTCTATTCGATTTAGTTCTTGAAATACTAGCCAGAGCAATTAGACAGACAAAAGAAATTAAAGACTTAAAAATAGGAAAAGAAGAACTTAAATTATCGCTATTTTTGGATGACATGATAATATATTTAACAGACCCAAAAGGGTCTGCTAGAGTTAGTAAATGAATTCAGCAAAGTGGCAGGATATAAAATCAACACGCATAAATCTAAGGCATTCCTGTATATCAGCAACAAAACTTCTGAAATTTAAATGAGGAAAACCACTCCTTTTACAGTATACTCAAAGAAAATAAAAAACTTGGGAATCAACCTAACCAAAGAGGTGAAAGATTTATGCAATGAAATCTACAGAACCCTAAAGAGAGAGATAGAAGAAGATGTTAGAGGATGGAAAAGTATGCCCTGTACATGGATAGGCAGAAATAACATCATCAAAATGGCGATATTACCCAAAGTTCTCTACAGGTTTAATGCGATGCCAATCAAAAACCCAATGGCATTTCTTGTAGAAATAAATAAAGTAATCATGAATTTCATATGGAAAAACAAAAGACCCAGAATAGCGAAAGCAATTCTAAGCAGGAAGTGTGAATCCAGAGTTCAAACTGTACTACAAAGCAATAGTAACAAAAACAGTGTGGTACTGGTATCAAAACAGGCAGATGGACCAATGGTACAGAATAGAGGACACAGAGACAAATCCACAAAATTACAACTTTCTTATATTTGAAAAAGGGCCTAAAAGCATGCAATGGAAGAAGGATAGCATATTCAACAAATGGTGCAGGGACAACTGGAAATTCATATGCAACAAAATGAAACTGAATCCCTTTCTCTCACAATGCACAAAAGTTAACTCAAAATGGATCAAGGAGCCAGATATAAAATCAGAGACACTGCGTCTGATAGAAGAAAAAGTTGGCTACGATGTACATACTGTGGGGTTGGGCTCCAAATTCCTTAATAGGAAACCCATAGCCCAAGAGTTAATAAAAAGAATAAACAAATGGGACTTACTTAATCTAAAGAGATCTTTCTCAGCAAGAGAAAAAATAAGAGAGGTAAATAGAGAGCCTACATCCTGGGAACAAATTTTTACCCCTTACACTTCAGAAAGAGCCCTAATATCTAGAATATACAAAGAACTCAAAAAAATTAAACAATGAGATAACAAATAACCCAATCAACAAATGGGCCAAGGATCTTAACAGACACTTCACAGAGGAGGACATACAATCAATCAACAAGTACATGAAAAAATGCTCACCATCTCTAGCAGTCAGAGAAATGCAATCAAAACCACCCTAAGATACCATCTCACTCCAGTAAGATTGGCAGCCATTATGACGTCGAACAACAATAAGTGTTGGTGAGGATGTGGGGTAAAGGGTACACTTGTACACTGCTTGTGGGACTGTAAATTGGTGAGTACAATATGGAAAGCAGTATGGAGATTCATGGGAAAGCTGGGAATGGAACCACCATTTGACCGAGATATCGCCCTTCTCAGACTCTTCCCTGAGGATGTTAATAGAGAGCAGTATAAGGATACTGCCACATCGATGATCATAGCGGCACAATTCACAATAGCTAGACTTTGGAACCAACCTAGATGCCCTTCAATAGACGAATGGATAATAAAAATGTGGCATCTATACACAATGGAGTATTACACAGCACTGAAAAATGACAAAATCATAGAATTTGCAGGGAAATGAATGGCATTAGAATAGATTATGCTAAGCGAATCTATCCAATCCTTAAAAAACAAATGCCAAATGTTTCCTTTTATATAGAGAGAGCAAATAAGAAGAGAACAGGGAGGAAGAACATGAGAAAAATATTAAAACTAAACAGAGATGAGTGGGGGGAGAGAAAGGGAGAGAGAAGGAAAAGCATATGGAAATGGTAGGAGACTACTCAATGTTACACAAAATTACATATAAGAGGTTGTGAGGCTAAAGAGGGGAAAACAAGGGAGAGAATTAAACAACAGCAGATGAGGTAGAGAGGGAAGATGGGAGGGGAGGGGGAATAGTAGGGGATAGGAAAGGTAGCAGAATACAACAATAACTAGTATGCTATTATGTAAAAACGTAAGTGTGTAACTGATGTGATTCTGCGATTTGTATTTGGGGTAAAAATGGGAGTTCATAACCCAATTGAGTCAAATGTATGAAAGATGATATATCATGAGTTTTATAATGTTTTGAACAACCAAAAATAAAAAGAATTGAATTTCCAATATTTGAGTCATTTAACAACTTTATTTTTTAATAAAATTGTCTTTTATTTGTTATCTTACTTGCTGGTATCTGCCTTTCAGTTTTAAAAAACTATGAGCTGTAGCCATTCATCCATGTAGTATGTAAAAGAAAATTTTGAGTGTCTCCATGTTACCAGATTGGCAAGGCATCAAGGTTTCCTTCACAAACAAGGTGAAGGCTTTGCCATTAGAAATTTAACATTCTGCAAAACAATTTTTTTAACTTTCCAATTAAATTTCCAAAAAAATTTAGAAAAAGAAGAATATAATCCCCACAGTAAGAAGGCCTCAAAGTGGAGAAGTGGAGCATTTACGGCAGGCCTATTTGATCACTCCTGGTTCACAGGAAGCATGTCCAATCCACCCTGACGTTAGGCAAATGAGGGGCAAGGGAGCTTATTTTGGGCACTGGTTTGGCTGTGCCCCTCATGGAAAACTCCATCCACAGGTTATGATGTGTGTCTATATGGAAGAAGATGAGAACCATGTGGGAGTGTTTTGGTTTTAATTGTGGTCATTTGTGTGGTAGTTGGAAGAGATGACTGGGTCCACCTGGGCTTGAACTCTGATGTGATTCCCCTTAGAGAATGAGATTTGGAACTAACTTTAGAGAAGTATTGCCATGAATGTTGTTGGGATTTCAGGAGGCCACACATGAGAGTCGCCCTTGGAAACTGAGGTCTAGGCCCAGGGAGGCTTTCCAGAGAGCACTGGGAATCTCAGCTAGGATATCACAGGTTTTATTCTGAAAGACTTGGCAGCCATCGTTGAGAGTCAAAACACACATGACCTCACATTGTAGACCTCAATGGGCCTGGCTTCATGTGACAATTTGGCCACTCTTTGGGAAGCCTTGCCTCTGAGAGATCTCCAGATCCTTCATTAAAATGAGCTTCCTCAACATTTAATGGATCCTGAATGAATTGAAACCCACAGTACCAACAATTTCATCTGTGAAAAATAGTTAGATAAATACCATAAAATTTTAGAAATTCTCATGACCAGGTGGCACTGGAGAACCATTGGATGTCCTGTTGCTGATCATGAGTATACCAGACAGTGCCTTGATTGACTAGGTATCATGAAAATCGTGTAGAACAGAGATGCCAATAGGAGTAGGCGCAGAGCAGAGTCTTTGCCCATTGTGCCCGGAACAGGCCCAGCAACCTGCCGGCTTCGTAGTCACGACACCCCAATTGGAGTAGCGGCAGAGCAGAGCCACCACCCGCGCCCTCAAGGTAGACAAATCTGCACCCGACCAGCAGAAGAGGCCCAGCGGCCTGCCAGCGCGGCAGACACTTCACCCCATTTGGAGTAGGGGCAGAGCAGATCCATCGCCCATGCCCGTAAGGTAATCAGACCTGCGACCGACGGCAGAACAGGCCCACCCACCCGCCGGCATGGTAGTCACGTCACCCCAATTGGAGTAGGGGCAGAGCAGAGCTGCCGCCCGCGCCTCTAAGGTAGGCAGACCTGAGACCGACTGGCAGAACACCCCAGGGGTCCATGGGTGTGGTACACACGTCACACCAATTAGAGGAGGGGCTTAGCAGAGCCGCTTCCCGCGCCTGCAGGGTAGGCAGACCTGCGACCGATCAGGAGAACAGGCCCAGCGGCCCATCAGCATGGTAGATAGATCACCCCAATTGGAAGAGCACAACAGCCACACCCCGCACCTGCAAGGAAGACTTTTCAAATATACAAGAGCAATATAAATATATAGGGGGAAAATTTCAAAATCACAACAGTTTCACCAAGCAGAAAGAAACGCGAGCCGTATGAAAAGACAAAGAAAAAAGGACCACAAGCAATGCAGGTCAACACAACTTTAGAAGAGGTAATAGCTGCAGCAGATGGAATGTCAGATAAAAAACTCAGGATATACATGCTTCAGATAATCTGGAGTCTCAAGGAAGACATTAGACAGCAAAATCAGACAATGAAAGATCACTTCGACAATGAATTACACAAACAAATCCAAGAAGCAAAAGATCAATTATACAGGGAGATAGAAGTTGTAAAAAATGACAAACAGAAATCCTAGAAATGCAGGATGCAATAAAACAACTTAAAAACTCAATTGAGAACACTACCATCAGAGTAGAACACTTAGAAGATAGAACATCAGACAATGAAGACAAAGTATTTCAACTTGAAAAGAACATAGACAGCTCAGCAAGACTGTTAAGAAACCATGAACAGAACATCCGTGAAATATGGGATAACATAAAGAGACCAAACTTAAGAGTCATTGGGATACAGGAAGGTATAGAGGTCCAAACCAAAAGAATGAGCAATGTATTTAATGAAATAATACGAGAAAACTTCCCAGACTTGAAGAATGAGACAGACTCCCAAGTCCTAGAAGCCAACAGGACGCCGAATGTGCAAAATCATAAGAGATCCACACCTAGACGCATTATAATGAAGATACCCAACGTACAGAATAAAGAGAGAATTTTAAAAGCTACAATTGAAAGGAAGCAGATTACATTTAGGGGTAAAGCAATCAGGATAACAGCTGATATTTCAACACAGACTCTGAAAGCTAGAAGATCCTTGAAATATATGTTTTTGTCAGGAGCTTTAGCTTCATTTCTAGTGAAAGCATCAAAGCTGTGTCTGCATCTATGTAACCTGGAGAACATGGTTTCTTATTTTCCAAAAGACATGAGGCGGCAGTGCTGAAATCACTCTTTGTAGGTAAACTGTGGCCACTGAAGGCTAAGTGTCTCCCCGTGTGGACTGTGAAGCCATTTGTTCATCCTCCACTTTTCATGGTGTTTCTTGCCGCTGCACTGGGAGTTTGGTATTTGTTTCACTAAATAAAATGAGTTCAACTGAGACCCAGTGCTGGAGGGAGTTCTGTCATGTATGGTGGGTCAGGGTCTGCAGGAGAATTCACCAACCAGGATTCTATCCCACATAGATTGCCCCCTTGATCATAGCAACCTGATTCTGAACATTGCCCTGAAAATCTCCATATAAAAAGATGCCTTTACATGGAGAGGTTTCAGACATATAAGGTTCTGCTGGATGCATCATGTCAGTCTCAAGCCCTTTGGAAGTAATGGCAGATCCACATGGCCCCACAAGAGATGTTTTATCACACACCTGCACACCACCTGCACACACACCACTATTCAGTAGGCTACAAGTTACTGGCATTTCTGTTCTACACCATTTTCATGAAACCCAGACAATCAAGGCACTATCTGGTACACTCATGATGAGCAAAAGGACATCAAAGGTTCTCCAGTGCCACCTGGTCATTGGAATGGCAAAAAATTCATGGTATTTATGTAGCCACTTTTCAAGGATGAAGTTGGAAGCACTGTGGGTTTCAATTCATTCAGGAACCATTAAATGGTGAGGAAGCTCATTTCAATAAAAGATCTGGAGAACTCTCACAGGCAATTTTTCCCAAGGAGTGAGCTAGATCTCAGTTTAGAAGGGCGAATCTCATTAGTGGCCTATTCCACTGCCACACAAATGACCGCAATTGAAACCAAAACACTCCCACATGACCCTCATCTTCTGCCATAGAGACACTCATCATAACCTCTTGCTGCAGGTTTTCATGAGGGATGCAGCCCAAGACAGTGTCCAAAATAAGCTCACTTACCCCTCAATTGCCTAAAGTCAGGGTGGCCTGGACACCCTTCCTGTGAACCAGGAGTGATCAAATAGGCCTGCCCTTAATACTGCTCTGCTTCTCCATTTTGACTGTACTGATTGTTGAGTATAAATTCTTTGTGTGAATTGGAGTCATGAGAAAATCCAAGCACCTATGCATTAGCCTCTTCAGGGCTTTGAAAAACTCATTTGACCCAAATGATATCTATTCTCACTTGATAGAGGTCAGGACTTACAGAGGAAGGCAAGAGACTTCATCCACATTGACTGCTCTTATGGCCATTTTGGTTTTGGATTCAGAGATGGGATCTTTCTGTAGATCTGTCAGGTGCCGAGAATCTAAGCCCCAGCCTCACATAGGGCCAAGGGGCTGATTCAGACACATCCCTTTTGAAGCAATTAAGCAAACAGCCACAGGTGATGCCCATTCATTTTCATTTGAAAACTGTTTTCTTCAGGCTTTACAAAGGGGTTGCCTGAGGCAAAGAAATTCCTGACATTCAGGGCAACAGAACAAAAGGTTAGCAAAAGGCAGAAAGCAGGGTTTCTCCACTGAGACTTTACTGGTCACACTGATATCTGAGTTTTCTGAGATGCTCCCATTGCCTTCAGCTATCCAGTACATGGCCATGTAACAAAGCTTGGAGGCGGTACATATCTTGGACACCAAACCATGAGACTATTCCGGAGAGTGGCCAGAATTCAGGAAGAAAACTGGAGCTTAGGAAGATAGTAGGTGTTGTCCATTCATAAGGCAAGCTGCAGTCCATTCATCAATTGCGCAGGATGAATGCTGGGTAGCTTTCTACTAGACAGGGCACTTCCATTGATGCATTCTCTTTTCAAATGTCAACAACCACGGACACAGTGGGATACACTTTTAGAAACCCTCGCCATGTCAAACGACTTTCTAGAAACAATCCACTCAAAAACAAACAATCCACCATCCCTACCTATTCTCAGAACATGAGACAAAACCACAAACTCACACCCACACCCACAAAGCACCTCCTTCCCAGAAGTAGGTCTTTGATTATCCGGAGTTTCCTCTGACTGGTGGGCCATACCATGTTCCCCCGAAATGGCCTGTACTTTCTCAGATTTGGTGTCTTTGCCAGAACAACTACCTGCTTTCTCAGGAAACACCTGTCTTCATAGCTTTCCTGGCATTTGGCCATCCTCACATCAGTTGGTACCAATAAAGACTGACTCTGTCCTTGGTAAATCCAATCAAGTGTGCCAACTGGGACTGGCACTGGCTCTGGGGGCCTAGCTTCCTGGTTCCCAAGTTAAGAGAGTTCCACTACAAAGGAAGTGAGGTGAGGTCACTTTTTTCAGGAACTGAATGAGGTCACTGCCTTGGCAACTACTTTGCCCTAACAGTTGCTTCCAAGGGTCCCATGAGATGGATGCTGCCCCAATTCCTGTGACATTTTTACAAGTTAGAATGGTATATCAACCATAGTCACCCAGGAACAGCTCTCCACACAGGCTTGGTTTGGTCCATCTTCTCTACATTAAGAAGAGAGAGGCTGATTCAGACACAACCCTTCATCCTGACCAGGCTGTTTGCCATGGAAGATGACCTTTGCTCTCTCAGGTCCTTCATACCTGCCTACATGTTTCCCAGGGATAATTTCTGCATGGACCATTGAGGTTCTAAGTAGGTGGAAGATCCCCTCCATCCCTGCATTGTAAGACCAACTCTGTTCCAGCTCTTCTGTAATGTTATATTGAGGGAACAGTGTATGGTTATGCTTAATAACCAGTTCGATTTGGGTTAGGAATCATTCTACGGGATGTATAATGGTATTGGGTAACTGCAATACTTACAAGAATATATAGGTGAAATATAAGTATGAAAACAGAAATCCAGGTAAGATTTGAAGTCCAGAAAGTCATTGGGTCCTTGATTGGATTACTTAGCTTGAATTACGTTCTGCACAGGTATCTCAGATAAATTGATATACAATGGCATAGGAACTTGTACCTTGGATGATTGAATGTAGAAGAGAACATCCCCTCAAACAGAGATAGTCAGTAGGATCAGGAAGATAGTCGGTAAGTATCGGAAGAACAATGAGTATAGGATTTGGACCAAAAGTTATTTAGCAATAGGGTTTCGGTTAGAGAGTGAATTTCAATAACAGCACATGTGAAGGGTCTCTAACAATGATGAAGTGGGGAAAATATGTAGGAATGCAGATATCAATAGAGACATTAGGAAATCAGGCAAAGTATAAAGTGAGTGATAGGATTAGACATTTCCAACAGTTTTGAGGTTGAACATATAATCTTAGGAAGAAACAAATATGTAGTCACCAATCGAATTGACATTTGAGAGCATAAGGCACCCTGGACATGGATGTTTTTAGTAATCCATGTTCACTTTCTATTTAGGATTTTGTAGAATCATAAGTGTGACCTTTGAATTTTGTGTCTAGAATATTACTGTGATGAAATGTATATGTAGATCAGGTGACATGAGTATTTCTTCCACCATTTCTGGAAGCAATATTTTGAAGATGTATAAATTTGTATTGGGGCTACAAAAAGGTGCACCCTGTGTCTATGAATACAGAGGAAATGCATGAATAGACCATACTGTGAATAAATAATAAAACTGGTTTCAACTTGAAATAATAGATTGAAATAAATTTGAAAACAAATAAGAAATCTTATATTAATATACAATCATTCATTCCAACCCATTATACATCTAATGGAAATATGAGGATTTTGGTTTATCATGAAAAGTGTGTGACTTTGCTTCAAATTGATTATGAAAATCGAAAATAATTTGTTTGGAAAGAAGTCTCATGAAAAGACCAGTCAAGAAACCTGGAGGAATACATGTGTTCTGAAGCAGGAAGCGATTGAAAGTGAAACAAATGCCTGTAAATTTGCGAAATTTTTGATGAAATATATGTCCTATGATGTCCATAAACTTAAGAAAGAGTAATGTACTAGTGTGGAATACAAACGAACGTCAAAATACACAACACGTCCAATAGAATTCTACATGCATTGATGTTAAACTGGTTCAGTTACTGTAGAAATATTAGGATTTGAAGGCACCAATCACTGTAGTTAGTTTTCAGTACTAGGAAACAAATATGTACTTCAGGTGGATGAATATTTCTGAGAATAATCTTGTGAAAATTTTATTATAAATCCACATACATGAACATGAATGAATTTTGGGACTCTAAATAAGACACAAATATTTCATATTTTGAAAAATATGGAGACTATATATATATATATATATATATATATATATATATATATATATATATATACACACACACACAGACTTTAAAATGTAGTAATATATGCCAATCGAAATCCATCATGAAATATATATCATCCACAAATGCAAAAATATATATTTTACAGAATATGAATTTATGTATAATTTTGTTCAACTAGGAAGCTCACCCATAGGTTGAATATTCAGTTCCAAAGCGTTTAGGAGGAGTGATCTCTTCTCACAATTTGTATTTGCTGAGGAAGCCACCTCACAAAAATGTAGGTGTGATACCAGGTAGCTTTCAGTATGTGCATATAAAAATACATATGTTGAATAGGCTACAGAGAAAGGGAGTCAGTAATACACATATTTTGAACTTTAAAAACACATGGAGAACTATTTAATTAAAAATTGACTAAATTTATAACACATAAACTTTATCATGTAAAAGGCAAGTCCAAATATACATCATGCCTCCTTTGAACTGCTTGTATTTATATTCTGTTTGTGTTATTTTTCTCCATCATATTAGGATTAGTAGCCAGAGTCAAGTAGGGTATGGGATAGTGTCAGGGATTCTGTATTTTGAATGGAAAATTGGAAATTGTATCAAATGTGTGCGCAAATATGTGCAACCCAAAACTTCCCACTCTGATCCAGAACAATGACTTGACATTACCTTCGCTCCAAGGAAGACACAATTAGAGGAGAAGAGTTAGAAAATTTGTGAATACATGTCTGGAATGGAAAATGCTCAGGAGTTCACAAACTTCGAGATGGTAGAGGAGTTTCCAAAAGCAAGGGACATGGTAAACACAACACCAACATGGAGCTCTTCTGGCCTAAGACTGTTTGAGAAACTGCATGTGAGATTGGGCACTTGAAATATAAGTTGTTGTCAGAAGTTTTAGCTTTCTTTCTAGTGAGACCATCAAAGATGGGTCTGCATCTATGTGACCTGGACGACATGTTTTCTTATTTTCCAATGAACATGGGGCAGCAGTGCTGAATTCTCTCTTTGTAGGTAAACTGTGGCCACTGGGGGCTTAGTGTCTCCCCGTGTCGCTGTGAAGACATTTGGTCATCCTCCACTTTTCGTGGTGTTTCTTGCTGCTGCACAGTGAGTTTGATATTTGCTTTACAAAATACAAGGAGTTCAACTGGGACACAGTGCTGCAGGGAGTTCTGTCACTTGTGGTGGGTTAGAGTCTGCAGGAGAATGCACCATCCAGGCTTCTATCACTCATTGCTTGCTACATTGCCCCCTTTTCCATTGCAACCCAATTCTGAACATTGCCCTGAAACCTCTCTATATAACAAGGTGCCTTTACATAAATGGGTCTGCTGGCTGCTGCAAGTCAATCACATGCTATTTGGAAGCCAATGGCAGATCCACATGGCCCCACCACAGATGTTTTGTCACACACCTGCCCACAACTGCTCAAGGCGCACTACTCAGAAGGTTCCAACTTACTGGCATCTCTGTTCTATGCCATTTTCATGAAACCCAGTAAATCAAGGCCCAGTCTGGTACACTCATGATGAGCATCAGGAGATCTAACTGTTCTCCAGTGCCACCTGGTCATGGGAATTTTAAAAATTTCATGGTATTTATCTAGCCATTTTTCAAAAAGGAATTTGGAGCCACAGTGGGTTTCAATTCATTCATGAACCATTAAATGTTGTGGAAGCTCATTTCAATGAAAGATCTGGAGAACTCTCACAGGCAATGCTTCCCAAAGAGTGGCCTAAAGGTCACATGAGGCCAGGCCCATTGAGGTCTACAATGTGAGGTCCATGGGTGTTTTGACTCTCAAATATGCCTGCCAAGTCTTTCAGAATAAAATCCGGGTATATCCTGGCTGACATTCTCAGTGCTTTGTGGAAAGCCACCCTGGGCTTAGATCTCAGTTTCAAAGGGCAAGTCTAATGCGTGGCCTCCTAAAATCCCAACACAATTCATGTGAATACTTCTCTGAGGTCAGTTCCAGAACTCAGTCTCTAGGGTGAATCAAACCCGAGTTAAAGCCCAGGTGGACCCAGTCTTATCTTCCAACAGCCAAATAAATGACCACAATTAAATCCAAAACACTCCCACATTGCCCTCATCTTCTTCCATATAGACACTCATCATTACCTCTGGCTGGAGGTTTCCATGAGGGGTAAAGCACAAGACAGAGTCTGAAATAATCTAACTTGCCCTCATTTGCCTAAAGTCAGTGTGACCTGGACACCCTTCCTGTAAACAAGGAGTGATTTAATACGCCTGCCACTAATACTGCTCTGCTTCTCCAATTTGAGGCCTACTGACTGTCATGTATAGATTCTTTATGTGATTTGGATTCATTAGAAAACCCAAGCACATATGGGCTAGCCTCTGCAGGGCTTTGAAGAACTCGATTAATTCAAAGGATCCCCAAATTCACTTGTTGGAGGTCAGGAACCTAACAGAGAAAGGCAATAAACTTCATCTACAATGACTGATTTTTTAGACATTTTGGTTTTGGATGAACACATGGGATCTTTCTTAAGATCCATTAGGCGCTGAATATCTAAGACACAGCCTCACACACGGCCAAGAGGCTGATTCACACACATATCTCTCAAAGCATTTTAGCAAACAGCCACAGGTGATGCCCATTCATTTCCATTTGAAAACTGTTTTCTTCAGGATTCACAAAGGGGTGGCCTGAGGCAAAGACCTTCCTGACATTCAGGGCAACAGAGGAATAGGGAAGCAAAAGGCCCAAAGCCGGTTTTCTCCACTGAGACTTTCCTTGTCACACTGATATCTGAGTTTTCTGAGATGCTCCCTTTCCTTTCAGCTATAGAATACATTGGCCATGTCACAGAGGTTGGAGGTGGTACATAACTTGGACAAAAAAACATGAGCCTACTCTGGAGAGTGGCCAGATTCAGAAAGAAAACAGGAACTTAGGAAGATAGTACGTGTTGCCCATTGATAAGGCAAGTCACAGTCCATTCATAAATTAGGCAGGATAAATGCTGGAATTCTTTCTACTAGACAGGACACATCCATAGATGAATTCTCTTTTCTAATGAATACAACCACGGACACAGAGAGTTAAACAGATATAGAAACACTCACATTGTCAAAGGAATTACTAGACACAGTCCACTCCAAACCCAACAAACTGCCTTTCCTACTTATTCTCAGAACATGAGAAAAAACCACAAACTCACTCCCACACCCACAAAGACACCTCCTTCCCCCAAGTAATTCTGTGACTATCCTGAGTGTCGTCTGACTGGTAGGCCATACTATGTACCCCCAAATGGCCTGTCCTGTCTCAGATATGGTCTCCTTGGCCAAATCTGTGACGTTGTCAGGAGCCAGAAATGGGAAAGTACCTTTTTCTCAGGAAAGGCCCCTCTACAAAGCTCTCCTGGCATTTGGCCATCCTCACATCAGTAGGTTCCAGGAAACACTGATTCTGTCCTTGGTAAATCCAAACAAGTGACCTCAATGGGACTGGGACTGGGACTGGCTCTGGTTGCCTGGCTTCTGCACACAAGTTCAGAGAGTTCCATCACCAAGGAAGAGAGGTGAGATCACTTACTTCAGGTAGTGAATGAGGACACTGCCTTGGCAATCACTTTGTCCTAACAGTTGCTTCCAAGGGTCCCATGAGATAGAGGCTGCCCCTACTTCCTGTGACACTTTCACAAGTTAGAATGGTGAATCAACCATAGGCACCCAGGAACAGCTCTCCACACAGGCCTGGTTTGGTCCATTTTCTCTACATTGAGAACAGAGAGGCTCATTAAGATACAACCCTTCATCCTGACCAGGTTGTTTGCAATGGAAGATGAGTTTTGCCCTTTAAGGTCCTTCATAGCTGCCTATATCTTCTCCAGGGATCACATCTGCATGGACCTTTGAGTTTTTCAGCATATGGAATATCCCCTACATTCCTGTATTGTAAGACCAACACTGTCCCTGGTCTTTTGTTAAGTGAGATTGTGGGAACAGTGTATGTTTAGGGTTTAATAACACGTTTGATTTGGGTTAGGAATCATTCTGCTGGATGAATAATGGTACTGGGAACCTGTGATATTTATTAAAACATAGACATAAAATATAAGTATGAAAACAGAAATCTAGGTAAGATTTGAAGCTCAGAACGGCATTGAGCTGTTGATTGTGATACTTAGCTTTGAATTATGTTCCGCATATATGTCTCAGATAAATCGATAATCAATGGCATAGGACCTTGTACCTTGGATGATTGAATGGAAAAGAGAACTTCCACTCAAACAGGGAAACTCAGTAAGATTAGGAAGATAGTCAGTAGCTTTCAGAAGAAGAGTGAGTACAGGATTTGGACCAAAAATTCTTTATCAATAGGGTTTCGCTTAGAGAGTGAAAGTAAATATCATCACATGTGAAGAGTCACTCACATGGTGAACTGGGGAAAATATTTAGGAAAACAGACATCAATAGAGACATTAGGAAATCAGGCAAAGTATAGAGTGAGTGATAGGATTAGACATTATTAACTGCATTTAGGTTGAATATATAATTTTAGGAAGAAACAAATACGTAGTCACCAATAGGATTGATATTTGAGACTATTAGGCAAACTGGACCTGGATGTTTTTAGGAATCCATGTTCAGTTTCCATTTAGGCTTTGGTACAATCATAAGTGTGACTTTTGCTTTTTGTGTCCAGAATATTACTGTGATACAATGTATATGTAGATAAGGTGACCTGAGTATTTCTTCCACCATTTCTGGGAGCAATATTTTGAAGATGTATAAATTAGTATTCGGGGAACAAACAGGTGCACTCTTTGTCTGTGAATATGGAGAATATGCATGTATAGACCATACTGTGAATAAATAATATAACTGGTTCCAACTTCAAATAATGGATTGAATTGAAATGTGAAAATATACAGGAAATCTTATATTGATATACAACCATTCATTCCAACCCGTTTTACATCTAATGGTAATATGAGGATTATGGTTTATCATGAAGAGTGTGTGAGTTTTGCTTAAAATTGATTATGGAAATTGAAAATATTTTTTTTGGAAAAAAGTCTCATAAAAAGACCAGTCAAGAAACCTGGAGAAATACATGTGTTCTGAAGCAGGAAGTGACTGAAAGTGAAACAAATGCTTATAAATTTGTGAAATTGTAGATGAAATACATATCCTCTGATGTGCATTCACTGAAGGAATAGTAATGTACCAGTGTTGAGTAAAAATGAACGTCAAAATAAACATCATGTCCCATAGGAATCTTCTTGCATTGATGTTAAACTGAGTCAGTTAATGTAGAAATATTAGGATTTGAATGCACCATTCACTGAATTTAGTTTTCAGTCCTAAGAAACAAATATGTATTTCAGGTGGATGAATATTTCTGAGAATAATCTTGTGAAAATTTGATTATAATTCCACATACATGAACATGAATGAATTTGAAAATTTGATTATAATTCCACATACATGAACATGAATGAATTTTGGGACTGTACATAAGACACATCTATTTCATATTTTGAAATATATGGAGAGTGTGCATATATATATATATATATATATATATATATATATATATACAAGAGTGTGTATACACACACACACACACACAAAACAGACATTAAAAAGTAGCAATATATATGCCAATTGAAATTCTTCATGAAATATATATCATCCACAGATCCAAAAATCTTCATTTTACTGAGCGTGGATTTATGTGTAATATTGTTTAACTAGGAAGCTCACCCATAGCTTAAATTTTCAGTTACAACATCGTTTAGAAGGAGTGATCTCTTCTCATAATTTGTATCTGCCAAGTCAGCAACCTCACAAAAATGTACGTGTGATACCAGGTAGGATTCTATATGTGCATATAAAAATACATGTGCTGAATATGCTACAGAGAAAGGGAGACAGGAATTCACATATTTGTCAACTTTAAAAACACATTGAGAGAGGGAGGGGCAGATCTGCCAATCGCTCCTTCAAGGTAGGCGGACCTGCGACCCACCGGCTGAACAGGACCAGTGGCCCGCCACCGTGGAAAACACATCGCCCTGGTTGGGGGAGGGGCAATGCCGCCGGGCCTGCAAGGTAGGCAGACCTGTGACCCACAGCAGGACAGGCCCAGCAATCTGCGGAGGGGCAGAGACGCCCTCTGCGCCTGCAAGGTAGGTGGACCTGCAACCACCGACAGACCAGGCCTATGGACCGCCAGCATGGTAGACACATCGTCCCGGTTGGGGGAGGGGCGGAGCAGCCACAGGCGCCTGCAAGGTAGACAGACCTGCAAGGGACAGACAAAACAGACCCAGTGGCCCGCGGATGGTCAAAGCTGCCGCCCACGCCTGCAAAGTAGCCCGACTTGCGACCCACTGGCAGAACAGGCCCAGTGCCTGCAGAGGGGCAGAGTTGCTGCTCACACCTTCAAGGTAGGCGGACCAGCTACCGACTTACAGAACAGGCCCAGCAGCCTGCTGGTGTGGTAGGCACATTGTCCCAAATGTAGGAGGGGCAGAGCCACCACCCGTGCCTGCGAGGGAGACTTTGAAACTATACAAGAGCAATATAAATATATAGGGGAAAAATTCAATAACACAACAGTTTCACCAAGCAGAAAGGAATATGAACAGTATGAAAAGACAAGGAAAGAAAGGACCATAAGCAATGCAGGTAAAGTCAACGTTAGAAGAGGTAATATCTGCAGAAGATGGAATGTCAGATAAAGAACTCAGGATATACATGCTTCAGATGATCTGGAGTCTCAAGGAAGACATTAGAGAGCAAAATCAGACAATGAAAGATCACCTTGATAATGAATTACATAAAAAAAATCCAAGAAGCATAAGATCAACTATACAGGGAGATAAAGATTATAAAATCAAACAAACAGAAATCCTAGGAATGCAGGAATCAATAAACCAACTTAAAAACTTAATTGAGAATACTACCAGCAGAGTAGAACACTTAGAAGATAGAACATCAGACAATGAAGACAAATTATTTCAACTTGAAAAGAACACAGACAGCTCAGCAAGACTTTTAAGAAACCATGAGCAGAACATCCAAGAAATATGGGATAACATAAAAAGACCAAACTTAAGAGTCATTGGGATACAGGAAGGTATAGAGGTCCAAACAAAAGGAATGAGCAATATATTCAATGAAATAAAGGAGAAAACTTCCCAGACTTGTAGAATGAGACAGAATCGCAAATCCTAGAAGCTTACAGGATGCCAAATGTGCAAAATCATAAGAGATCCACACCTAGACATATTATAATGAAGATGCCCAACATACAGAAAAAGGAGAGAATTTTAAAAGCTACAAGATAAAGGAAGCAGATTACATTTAGTGGTAAACCAATCAGGATAACAGCTGATCTTTCAACACAGATTCTGAAAGCTAGAAGATCCTGCAATAACATTTTTCAAACACTGAAAGAAAATGGGTTCCATCCAAGAATTGTGTATCCAGCGAAATTAAGCTTCAGGATAGAAGATGAAATTAAAACTTTCCACGATAAACAAAAGTTAAAAAAATTTGCAGCTAGAAAACGATTTCTTAAAAACATCCTTGGCAAAACATCACAGGAAGGGGAAATGGAAAATAACAATGAAAACCAACAGTGGGAGGTAGAGGAGTAAAGGGGGGAAAATAATCAAGGAGGAAAACAAACCATGTTTAGTAACATAAATATACAAATATGGCTGGAAGAACAACCCATATCTCAATAATAACCCTAAATGTTAATGGCTTAAACTCACCAATTAAGAGACACAGGCTAGTAGAATGGATCATAAAACAAGACCCAACAATAGGCTGCCTACTGGAGACACATTTGTTAGGAAAAGATATACATAGACTGAAGGTGAAAAGTTGGGAAAAATCATATCACTCATATGGACTTCGGAAACAAGCAGAAGTGTCCATACTCATATCAAATAAAATAGATTTCAAGCCAAAGTTAATCAAAAGGGATAAAGAGGGACACTACATACTGCTCAAGGAAACCATACACCAACAAGACAAAACAATCATAAATATATATGCCCCAAACATTGGTGCAGCTATGTTCATCAAACAAATTCTTCTCAAGTTCAAGATTCTAATAAACCAATATACAATACTCATGGGAGACTCAAACACACCTCTCTCACTACTGGACTGATCTTCCAAACAAAAGTTGAATAATGAAACTATAGAACTCAATAACACAATTAATAACCCAGACTTATGATATATATATATATATAGAATATACCACCCAACATCAAGCAGTTACACTTTTTTCTCAGCAGCACATGGATACTTCTCAAAAAATAAATCATATATTATGTCACAGAGCTACTCTTAGACAATATAAAGGAGTAGATATAATACCAGGCATCTTATCTGATCATAAGGAAATGAAACTGAAAATCAACAATGAAAGAAAGAAGGAAAAATCATGTATCACATGGAGAATGAAAAATAGGTTACTGAATGATCAATGGGTTATAGAAGACATCAAGGAGGAAATTAAAAAAATCTTAGAGATAAATGAAAACACAGACATTACATATCAGAATCTACGGGACACATTGAAAGCAGTTCTAAGAACAAAATTCATTGCTTGGATTTCATTCCTTAAAAAAAGGAAAAAAAAAAGACAAATAAATGATCTCATACTTCATCTCAGAATCCAAGAAAAAGAAGAGCAAAACAACAGCAAAAGAAGTAGAAGCCAAGAAATAATTAAAATCAGAGCTGAAATTAATGAAATCGAAACAAAGAAACAATTGAAAAAATTGACAAAACTAAAAGATGATTCTTTGAAAAAATAAATAAAATCGACCGACCCTTAGCCAAGCTAACAAAGAAAAGAATAGGGAGAATTCAGTATCACAACAGATAGTTCAGAAATACAGAAGATAATCCGAAATTATTTTGAATTCTTATTCTTCAATAAAATAGAAGATAGTGAAGGCATCGATAAATTTCTCAAGTCATATAATCTGCCCAGATTGAGTCAGGAGGATATAGGCAACCTAAACAGACCCATAACAATTGAGTAAATAGAATAAACCATCAAAAGACTACCAACTAAGAAAAGCCCAGGACCGGATGGGTATACAGCAGAGTTTTACAAAACCTTTAAAGAGGAACTAATACCATTACTTTTCAAGCTATTTCAGGAAAAATGCAAAAATCCTCAATGAAATTGTGGCGAATCGGATACAAAAACATATTAAAAAAATTGTGCACCATGATCAAGTAGAATTCATCCCTGGGATGCAAGGCTGGTTCAATGTACAGAAATCAATAAATGTTATTCATCACATCAATAGACTTAAAAATAAGAACCATTTGATCATCTCGATAGATGCAGAAAAAGCATTCGACAATGTACAGCATCCCTTTATGTTCAAAACTCTGGAAAAACTAGGGATAACAGGAACATACCTCAATAATGTAAAAGCAATCTATGCTAAGCCTCAGGCTAGCATCATTCTGAATGGAGAAAAATTGAAGGCATTCCCTCTAAAATCTGGAAGAAGATAGGGATGCCCTCTCTCACTACTTCTGTTCAACATAGTTCTCGAAACACTGGCCAGAGCAATTAGAGAGATTAAAGAAATCAAAGGCATAAAAATAGGAAAAGAAGAACGTAAATTATCACTATTTGAAGATGACATGATTCTATACTTAGCAGACCCAAAAAGGTATACAAAGAAACTATTAGAGCTAATAAATGAATTCACCAAAGTGGCAGGATATAAAATCAATACGCATAAATCAAAGGCATTCCTGTATATCAGCAACAAATCCTCTGAAATAGAAATGAGGACAACCACTCCATTCAAAATATCCACACACACACACACAAAAAAAAAATACTTGGGAATCAACCTAACAAAAGAGGTGAAAGACTTATAAAATGAAAACTACAGAACCCTAAAGAGAGAAATAGAAGAAGATCTTAGAATATGGAAAAATATACTATGTTCATGGATAGGCAGAACTAACATCATCAAAATGGCAATATAACCAAAATTCTCTATATGTTAAATGCAATGCCAATCGGGTCTAAAAGCATGCAATGGAGGAAGGAAAGCATCTTCAACAAATGGTTCTGGGAAAACTGGAAATTCATATGCAACAAAATGAAACTGAATCCATTTCTCTCGTCATGCACAAAAGTTAACTCAAAATGGATTAAGGAGCTTGATAGCAAATCAGAGACACTGCATCTGATACAAGAAAAAGTTGGCTATGATCTACATACTGTGGGGTTGGGCTCCTAATTCCTCAATAGGACACCCATAGCACACGAGTTAATAACTAGAACTAACAAATGGGACTTACTCAAACTAAAAAGTTTTTTCTCATCAAAAGAAAAAATAAGAGAGGTAAATAAGTAGTCTACATCCTGGGAACAAATCTTTACTCCTCACACTTCAGATAGAGCCCTAATATCCAGAGTATACAAAGAACTCAAAAAATTAAACAATAAGAAAACGAATAACCCAATCAACAAATGGTCCAAGGACCTGAACAGACACTTCTCAGATGAGGACATACAATCAATCAATAAGTACATGAAAAAATGCTCACCATCTCTTGCAGTCAGAAAAATGGAAAACAAACCCACCCTAAGATACCATCTCACTCCAGTATGATTGGCAGCCATTATGAAGTCAAACAACAAGTGCTGCCGACGATGTGGGGAAAAGGGTACACCTGTACATTGCTGGTGGGACTGCAAATTGGTGCAGCCAATTTGAAAGAAGTATGGAGATTTCTTGGAAGCTAGGAATGGAACCACCATTTGACCCAGCTATTCCCCTTCTCAGTGTATTCCGTAAGACCTAAAAAGTGCATGCTGCATTGACACTGCTACATTGATGTTCATAGCAGCACAATTCAAAATAGCAAGAGTGTGGAACCAACTTAGATGCCCTTCAATAGACGAAGGAAAAAAAATGTGGCATTTATACACAATGGAATAATACTCTGCATTAAAAAATGTCAAAATCATAGAATTTGCCGGGAAATAGATGGCATTAGAACAGATTATGCTAAGTGAAGCTAGCCAATCCCTAAAAAAAAAAAACAAATGCCAATAGTTTTATTTGATATAAAGAGAGTAACTAAGAACAGAGTTGGGAGGAAGAGCATGAGAAGAAAATTAACATTAAACGGGGGTGAGAGGTGGAAGAGAAAAGGAAAGAGAAGGAAAATTGCATGGAAATGGAAGGAGACCCTCATGGTTATACAAAATTACATACAAGAGGAAGTTAGGGGAAAGGGGGGAAAAAACCAAGGGGGAGAAATGAATTACAGTAGATGGAGTAGAGAGAGAAGATGGGAGGGGAGGGGATGGGGGATAGTAGAGGATAGGAAAGACAGCCGACTACAACAGACACTACTATTGCAATACGTAAAACAGTGGATGTGTAACAGATGTGATGCTGAAACCTGTATACGGGGTAAAAATGGGAGTTCATAACCCACTTGAATCAAAGTGTGAAATATGATATGTCAAGCAATAGGTAAAGTTTTGAACAACCAACAATAAAAATTAAAGGAAAAAAACACATAGAGAACTATTTCAATGAAAAATGGACTAGATATATAACACCTACCCTTTATCATGCAAAAGGCAAGTCCAACTATACACCATGCTTCCTCTGAACGGCTTGTATTTCTATTCTGTTTGTGTTATTATTCTCCATCATAGTAGGATTAGTAGTCAGAGTCTAGTAGGGTATGGGTTAGTGTCAGGGATTCAGTATTTTGAATGGAAAAAAGGAAAATGAATCCAATGTGCATGCAAATATGGGCTACACAATAAATTTCCCACTCTCATCCAGAACAATGGCTTCACATTACCTTCGCCCCAAATAAGACGCAATTAGAGGAGAAGAGTTGGAAAATCTGTGAATATATATCTGGAATGGAAAATTCAAAGGAGTTCCCAACCTTGGATGTGGTAGAGGAGTTTCCAAATGTAAGGGACAAGGTAAACACTCCACATACTTGTAGCTCTTCTGGCCTAAAGTCTTCTTGAGAAACTGCCTTTGATGTTGGGAACTCAAAATATATGTTGTTGTCAGGAGCTTTAGCTTTCTTTCTAGTGAGACCATCAGAGCTGGGTCTACATCTATGTGACCTGGAGGACGTGGTTTCTTATTTTCCAATGAACACTAGGCTACAGTACTGAATTCTCTCTTTGTAAGTAAACTGTGACCACTGGGGTCTAAGAGTCTCCCCGTGTGGACTGTGAAGGCATTTGGTCATTCTCCACTTTTCGTGGTGTTTCTTGCTGCTACACTGGGAGATTGGTATTTTCTACACGAAATACAAGGAGTTGAACTGGGACACAGTGCTGAAGGGAGTTCTGTCATGTGTAGTGGGTCATGGACTGCAGGAGAATGCACCAACCAGGCTTCTAGCCCACATAGATTGTCCCCTTGTCCATAGCAACTTGATTATGAACATTGCCCTAAAAATTCTCCATATACCAATATGCCTTTACATATAAGGGTTTCCTGGCTGCACCACGTCAGTCACATGCCATTTGGAAGCAATGGCAGATCCACATGGCCCCACCACGGATGTTTTATCACAAACCTGCACACCAAAGCTTGCGCCTACAATTGAGGAGTATCCAACTTACTGGCATCTCTGTTCTACACCATTTTAATGAAACTCAGTCAATAAAGGCACTCATGATCAGCAATAGGGCATACAAATGTTCTCCACTGCCACCTGGTCATAGGAATTTCAAAAATTTTATGGTATTTATCTAGCCATTTTTTAAGGTGGAAGTTGGAGGCACTGTGGGTTTCAATTCATTTAGGAACCATTAAATTGTGAGGAAGCTCATTTCAATGAAATCTCTGGAGGACACTCAAAGGCAAGTCTTCCCAAAGAGTCGCCAAAAGGTCACATGAAGCCAGGCCCATTGAGGTCTACAGTGTGAGGTCTATGTGTGTTTTCACTATGGCTGCCAAGTCTTTCAGAATAAAATCTTGTGATATCCTGGGTGAGATTCCCAGTGCTCTGTGGAAAGCCAGCCTGGGCCTAGGTCTCAGTTTCCAAGAGCGAGTCTCATGTGTGGCCTCCTAAAAACTCAAAACAATTCATGCCAATACTTCTCTGAGTTCAGTTCCATAACTCAGTCTCTAAGGGGAATCACACCAGATTTCAAGTCCTGGTTGACCTACTCATCTCTTCCAACCCCAACACAAATGACCAAAATTAAACCAAAACATTCCCACATGACCCTCATCTTATTGCATATAGACACTCATCTTAACCTCTGGCTGGAAGTTTCCATGAAGGACACAGCCCAAGACAGTGTCCAAAATAGGCTTCCTTGCCCCTTATTTTCCTAATGTCAGGGTGGCCTGAACACCCTTCCTGTAACCCAGGAGTGATCAAATAGGCCTGCTGTAATACTGCTCTGCTTCTCCAATTTGAGGCCTACTGACAGTGGGGTTTAGAATCTTTATGTGAATTGGAGTCATAAGAAAACACAAACACCACTGGGCTAGCATGTGCAGGGCTTTGAAGAAATCATTTGACCCAAATGATCCCTATTCTCACTTGATGGAGTTCAGGAACCTTACAGTGGAAGGCAAGAGACTTTATCCTCAATGACTCCTCTTTTGGGCATTTTGGTTTTGGATTCACACATGGGATCTTTCTTTATATCAATCAGGTGCTAAGAATCTAAGCCACAGCCTCACACAGGGCCAAGAGGCTGATTCAGACACACCCCTTTCTAAAGCAATTAGGCAAAGAGCCACAGGTGAGGCCCATTCATTTCCATTTGAAAAGTGTTTTGTTCCGGCTTCACGAAGGTGTGGCCTGAGGCAAAGAAATTCCTGACATACAGGGGAATAGAACAAAAGGTAAGCAAAAGGCCCAAAGCACGGTTTTTCCACTGAGACTTTACTGGTCACACTGATATCTGAGTTTTCTTAGTTGCTCGCCATTCCCTTCAGCTATCCAGTACATGGCCATGTCACAGAGCTTGAAGGTGGTACTTCTCTTGGACACAAAACCATGAGCCTATTCTGGAGAGTGGCCAGAATTTAAAAATAAAACCAGAACTTAGGAAAATAGCAGGTGTTGCCCATCGATAAGGGAAGCCGCAGTGCATTCATATATTCGGCTGGATGAATGCTGGGAAGCTTTCTACCAGACAGGACACATCCATTCATGCATTCTCTTTTCTAATGTCTACAACCAAGGACACAATGGGATACACAGACATAGAAACACTTGCTTTATCAAATCACTTATTAGAAACAGTTCACTCCAAACCAAACAAACCGCCATTCCTACCTATTCTGAGAACATGAGACAAAAGCACAAACACACACCCACACCCACAAAGCACCTTCTTCCCCCAAGTAGGTCTCTGACTATCCGGAGTGTCCTCTGACTATTGGGCCAAACTATGTTCCCCCGAAATTGCCTGTCCTGTTTCAGATCTGGTTTCCTTGGCCAACTCTGTAAAGTTGTCAGGAGGCAGCGGTGATCCACTACCTGCTTTCTCAGGAAAGGCCACTCTTCAGAGCTTTCCTGGCTTTTGGCAATCCTCATATCAGTAGGTACCAACAAAGACTGATTCTGTCCTTGGTAAATCCAAAGAAGTGAGACCACTGCTACTGGGACTGGAATGGGATTTGGGTGCCTGGATTCTTTGATCCCAAATTCAGAGAGTTCTATCACCAAGGATGTGAGGTGAGGTCTGAGGTCACTTCCTTTAGGAACTGAATGAGCTCACACCATTTGCAACCACTTTGTCCTAACAGTTGCTTCCAAGGGTCCCCTGAAATGAAGGCTGCCCCTGCTTCCTGTTACAGTTTCACGAGTTTGAATGGTATATTAACCATAGGCAACCGGGAACAGCTCTCCACACAGCCTGGTTTGGTTCTTCTTCTCTACATTAAGAAGAAAGAGGCTGATTCAGACATATCCCTTCATCCTGACCAGGTTGTTTGCAAGAGAAGATGACTTTTGCTCACTCAGTTCCTTCATAGCTGCCTACAACTTCTCCAGGGATCATTTTTACATGTACCTTTGAGTTTCTTAGCAATAGGAAGTTCCCCTACATTCCTATATTGTAAGACCTACTCTGTCCCTGCTCTTCTGTAAAGTTATATTGAGGGAACAGTGTATGGTTAGGGTTAATAACAGGTTAAATTTGCATTAGGAATCATTCTGCTGGATGAATAATGATATTGGAAATCTGCGATATTTACAACAATATATAGGTGAAACATAAGTATGAAAACAGAAATCTATTTAAGATATGAAGCCCAGAAGAGCATTGGGACCTTGATTGTGATACTGAGCTTTGATTTATTTTCTGCACAGATGTCTCAGATACATCAATATACAATGGCAAAGTTCCATTTATTTTGGATGATTGATTGTCAAAGAGAACTTCCAGTCAAAAAGGGATAATCAGTAGGATTAGGAAGATAGTCGGTAGGTTTAGAAAGGAGAGTGAGCATAGGATTTGGACCAAAAGTTCTTTAGCTATAGGGTTTCGGGTATAGAGTGAATGTAAATGTCACCACATGTGAAGAGTCAGTCACAATGATGAACTGGGGAAAATATGTAGGAAAGCAGATATCAATAGAGACATTAGGAAATCTGGCAAAGTGTACTCGGTAGCGAAAGGTTAATATAATAGGTACTTATCACTTCCTGTTTTCTGTATGCTTAATAAAACACTGTTGAAATCTTGAGAACTGTTTGCTAATCTTGTTCCCAGAATGTTCTGTCCTCAACTGCCAAACTGCAGAAAGTACTTCCTCACCCAGTTGCCCACAAACAGCTCACTCGCCCGGACCCATCAATAAACATCCTGCCCTGCCCTCTCAAAGGAAAGTATATAAGCTCTGCTTAAGCTGTTCTCAGGGCTCTCTGCTCTATTCAAGTGAACTCTGAGCCCCAGAATGCTGGACCCATAATAAACCCTTTGCTTTTGCATGAGACAGTCTCTTGGTGGTTTCTTCCCCGGACGCTCGCCCGACCTTTACATATGGAGGTTCCACTGAGATCCAGCAGCGGCAGATGAGAGACCCCAACGGGCTCCTCTCGGGGTATGTAAGGCGCCTCTTTCTGGTTTCAGGTTTCAGGTTAGGGCTTGGCAAAATGGCTGTTGATGAAGAGTGTGAGCTCTCTCCGACGATGGCTGACAGACATGTCATAGAGCCACAGGCCACGTCACTGGGGGACTCCCCAGAGAACTCGGGAAATCGAGGAACAATAGTCTCCTCAACTCAGTGATATTTTGTTTCAGATTCGGCATATCCAGCCCATCAGGTTTTGCCGGCTACTCAGTCCTGGTCTCAGTGTTGGACGTCCATTGCCTGTCTTTATTGTTTTGTCTTGTCTGTGTCGTGTGTCGTTGCTTTTACTGATTGTTTATCTTTCATAATGGGATAGAGCACTTCAATGCCTCTTTCCGTGACCCTTGATCATTGCACCAAAGTCCGCTTAAGGGCTCAGAATCTTTCTTTTTCAGTAAAACGCTGGACCTGGCAGACTCTCTGTGCCTCAGAATGGCCCACCTTTGGATTCAGATAGCCCCTAGAAGGATCTTTCTACTTCCCACTAATTTAAAAAGTCAGAGATATTGACTTTCAGCCAGCGCCACATAGACATCAGGATCAAGAGACATATATCTTAACTTTTCAGGACATCTGCAATTCTCCTCCTCCATGTGTGAAGCTTTTCCTTGCCCCTGCCCCCACTCCTACTCCTTCCCTCATGCTCTCTCAAACCTTCTGCTCCTCCTCCTCCTTCAACCTCTGTTCTCCCTGAGTCACAAGATTTGACTCTACTGGACTCTCGTCCTACTACTTATTCCCTGCCCTCGTCCCCCAACCCCCAACACCCTCTAAGTAATTCCCCTGCTGCTGACTCAGCCTGTCCGCCATTGGAGGAAGCTAAGCGAGCCCAGCGCACTCCAAATAACTCCCCTGCAGCAAACACAACCCCTCCTCCCCTGGAGGATGCTGGCCCGGCTAAAGGAATTTGCCGGCGTTGAATGATTGAAATCCCTGGAACTCCCGTGATGCTCCCTCTCCATTTCTAAGGAACAATGATTGATGACAACCATGGGGGAAAAGTGCAAGCCTACCAGTTTTTACCTTTCTCCTCTTCAGACCTAAATAACTGGAAAAATAACAATCCCCCTTTTACTGAGGACCCCACCTGGGTCTCAGGTGTGGTTGAATCATTGATGTTTTCACACCAGCCTACTTGGGATGACTGCCAACAACTCCTAGGGACTCTCTTCATGACAGAGGAACAAAAGAGAATCTTCCTGGATTCTAGAAAAAAATATTCTCGGACCAGATGGGTGACCGACAAAACTTCCCAACATATGCAAAGCCGCCTTTCCCTTGCACAGACCCAACTGGGACCCCAAAACCTGTGAAGGTAATGAGCATCCTTCCTCTTATTGCCGGGCTCTAATAGTGGGTATCTTAGTGGCCGCTAGGCGATCAACTATTTTGGCCAAGGTAAGAGAGATTATTCAAGGGACTGATGAATGTCCCTCCATGTTCCTACAGGGAATTATGGAGGCATATAAGAGATTTACTCCTTTCGATCCTCAGGCAGAGAATCAAAAGGCATCTGTCATGGTGGCCTTTATTGGGCAAGCTGTTCTGGATATTAAAAGACAGTTACAATGCTTAGATGGATTACAAGATATGACTTTGAGAGGTTTAGTCAGAGAAGCCAAGAAGGTATACTAAGAGAGAAACTGAGGAAGAGTATGGAGCAAAGGGAGGATAAAAGAAACAAAAGACAGACTAAGGCATTGACTAAGGTCCTGGTCACAACAACAAATAGACCAGAAATTAAGAAACATGGAGACAGGAAGGGACACCGGGGACCACACTAGAGGCCACCCCTGGCCTCAATTCAATGTGCCTACTCTAAAAAAAAGGACACTGGGCTAAAGAGTGCCCTAGAAAGAGACAGCCAGGCCAGCTGGACATTCTGACTCTGTAGGATTACTAAGAAAGTCGGGGCTCAGATCCTCTCCTTGAGCTCAGGTTAACTTTTGAAGTGGAGGGGACCCCAGTATACATTGAAGTGGATACAGGGGCAATATATTCTGCCTTTAAGGCCCCATTGGAACCTCTATCAAATAGAAGGTCTCTAATTCAAGGGGCTAATGGCAGTAAATATCAGGCTTGGACAACTAAGAGGACCATGGACCAGGGGAAAGGAAAAATCCATCACTCCTTCCTAGTAATCCCAGAATGCATGGCCCCATTGATTGGCAGAGATCTGCTCACAAAGCTCTGGGCCAAAATAACTTTTAACCCTGAAGGCCCCCAAGTGGAATTTCTAAATCCTTCAGTAAAAACTCCTATAATCACGGCTCTAACTATGTCAGTAGAAAATGTACATCAAATCACTCACCTTGGTTCAAAGAAACTGCATTCATTTTTGAAGGATCAAAACCAGTTTTCCACTAACCGACTCACAGTGAAAGGAAACAACTGAATGGATAACAAAAGCCTGTTGGTTCCATCAATTGGTTAATTCTTACCCTTCCAAGCTTCCTGCAGGAAAGCACCTACGAGGAACCAGACCAGGACAATTCTGGGAAGTGGACTTTACTGAAATTAAGCCAGCAAGGAATGGACTTAAATATCTCCTAGTCTTTGTAGATACATTTTCAGGATGGATTGAAGCTTTCCCCCCCAAAAAAAAGAAAAGAAAAAAAATGAAACAGCGCAAATGGTGGTCAAGAAGATTCTGGAAGATATTTTTCCAAGGTATGGCCTGCCTAAAGTAATAGGGTCTGATAATGGACCAGCGTTCGTGGCCCAGGTAACTCAGAGGTTAGCAAGGACCCTGGGGATTAATTGGAAATTACATTGTGTTTACAGACCCCCGAGTTCAGGACAGGTAGAAAGAATGAATAGAACCATTAAAGAGACCATAACGAAATTAAGCTTAGAGACCGGCATAAAAGATTGCACTATGCTCCTGCTTTATGTACTGTTTCATGCAAGAAATACTCAATCTATTTCTTTGTGTAACCTCACACCCTGTGAAATTCTCTATGGTGTTCCTCCTCCAGTAAGGGTCCTACCCCAACTCTAAGACCTAACGATTCCTTCCACACCCCCTTGCTTAACAGACTTAAAGCTCTTGAAAGAACTCAGAGACACCTGTGAAAACAGATGGCCACTGCCTACCAACCTGGGGATGAGGGGACTCTACAGCGATATCAAATAGAGACTTCATCTATGTAAGACGACATCTGGTGTCATCCCTGGAACTCCCCTGAAAAGGACCATACCAGGTGCTACTTATAACACCTACAGGTTAAAGGTAGTCAAAATCACTTCCTGGATCCCTACCTCTCATCTCAAGCCTGTGCCCTGTCCAGACTCTGGCTGGAAACTGGAAAAGACTGGAAACCCTTTCAAATTGTGGATTCGCTGTGTGGATAAGGCTATAGACTCTCCCCTTGACCAGCAGTAGTCCTAACCCTCATAAGCCTGTTCAGCAGCGATGTCTGATCACAAATCCTACTGGAAAGGAAGTATGGTCTATCTTGCATACAGCCCGCTTAGGGACCTGGTGGCCATCTCTCCAGCCAGACATTTGTCAGCTGCGTATAGGTCTTCCCTATTGGGATATCCCTAATGAAGAGGATCCCACTAAAATTCCATTAAATTCCTTCCATACCATAGATAATGGAAACAAACATTATTGATGTAGGGACACGCGAGCCAGATGCTGGTTGGCTAGCCTAGATTACTATGTTTGCCCAGTGTACTATCAAAGCCACAAACAGTCAAGGCTGTGTGCTGGAAACGCCAACATCTTCTGTAAGTCATGGGGATGTGAGCATACAGGGACTGCCACATGGAACCCAAACTCCTCATCAAATTCTGTACACAGCATTGGCCATATTACCAATTAGACAACCAAAACTGATGGCCCCCTGAGGGGTCTCTAGATCTTCAAATTCTGTGTGACCTTTTTAACTTCTGCAAATGCTCAAAAGGGTGAAAGGAGATTCCTCTATGTGGAGGCCTTTTCTCTCCTTTGCTCACATCGTGAACTATGCTTCTCCAATACATGCTCACCCTCAGCCTTCTGCTCTAGACTCTCTGTTGTCACTCCCACATCATCAACTTGATTTCTCCCCTCCAATTACTATATTAAAAACCCAAACCTCCACCGTTTCTCAGACCATTGCCCCCTTGCTGAGGTAGCAGGTACTGAGGTAACCCTCCACTCACTCACTCCTCTCTTCTCCTGTCAGTGCCCACACTAGGTCCCACCAGGTCCTCTTACCAGCTAACCCAAAGCTCAAACCAGCTGAGAAGAGCCCTCAGACCCCTATCCAAGATGTAATGAAAATGGCCTTTAAAGTTGCTTTGTCATCACTGAAAACAGGTTACTAAGAATTTAAAGTCCCTTACAGGCTTTTTGGGATACTCACTCCCATCTCCTTCTCTGTTCTATCCGTTCTACTACTCATGTTTTTGGTGCTAGGAAGATCTCAAAACCCTTTTCCATTATTCTTTTACATCTCTCCTTCCTCATTCTCAGATCCAAAGAGCTGCGCTCAGCCCTGCATTTCCCGTCTTCCCCCTCTGTACCAGGCCCACAGGAAAGTCTTAACTGACCTTATCAAGAAGTTTTCACCATGGCTAACTTTAGGACTTTCAGCAAAAGAGTCCCTATAAAAGAGTTCAGTGTAGATAAACTTCCTCTTTTTGTGTTGCCCTGGTCTACCTGGCAACTGGCTGAAAAAAATCAGCACTCCTGAGCTAGACACACCCTTACTAGTTTTTCACAACATATGTGATCAAGGCCTCTGGCCTTGAGCTGGGGCTTCATAGAGATGGCTATATTTGTAAGATGGATAAGTTGCAAACTGGGCTCCGTGGAAACAGCTGGCAGAGGGAAAAAAGGGGGAAAAAAAGCTCTCCCGCACCCAGGTGTCCTTGAAAATTTAACTTGCCCAGAACTGAGGAAAAATCAGAAACAAAAACTGCTCTTTGTGAACTTCTGCAGACTGTGAACTTCAGAGCCCCTTCCCTTACATGTTGGGTACAAAATTCTGAAACTACCTAAACTTGGGTTTCAGGGGATTAATTGATTACAACAGAAGCAATGCCCTCTGAATCTGGTTGCAACCAAATATGACTGTTTCCTTGTCTTTGGTGCTATCTTAGGTGCCTTGCCTTTTCCGTCCCTACAACAATATAATTCTATATACTTAAACGTTGTTTATGTTTTTATGAAATGGTCAACAGAAGTGATTAATTGTGTAATGGTGCAGATGTTTCCCAGAGTGCTCTATTATGACGCAGGTTCATTTGAAGATCAAATAGAGGGGCATACAACCCGGTTCAGGTGGGAACATATATCTCTCACCTTAGCCATTCTATTATGAATAGGAGTTGCTGCCCGGGTTCGCACAGGAACCACTGCCCTGGTCCATGGGACACAACAAATGACCCAATTAGAAGCAGCTATAGATCAAAACTTAAAGATATTAGAAAATTCCATCACAGCTTTGCAGGAATCTTTTACCTCTCTCTTTGAAGTTTGCTGGGAGCCATCAGCCAAGTAGGTATGACAAATTCCTTGCCAGCTTACTCCCATGCTGTCTAGTGGAAGGACTTCTGAAAGGTGACCTTGCTCAAGGACCAGGGCACGATCCGTGTTTAGGGTGTTCCCCCTTTAGAATAGGGCGGTTTAGCATAATAGGAGATTAGGGTGTTCCCCCTTTAGAATAGGGCGTATCCTGCTGCTGAGTTCCTCTTGAGTGCTTAGGGTCAGACAGTATATTTTGGGAGACAGAAGCCCATGCAGAGTGGATTTGGGAGAGAGTGGATTTGGGCAGAGAACGTGGATTCCCCCAGAGCGTGTTTGTAGACGGCCGGTGTGAGTTCGGGAATAAAGAATTGCTGTTTGAATCTACAAGCTGTGTGGAGACTCGTGATTTGTGCCCAGCCAAAGACTGCGGCAGAAGTTGTTTTACAGAAAAGTCGAGGGTTGGACCTCCATTTCATGAGAGAAGGGAGCCTTTTTGCTGCATTGAGGAAAGAATGTTTTTTTTTGTTTTTTTTTTTTTTTATGTCGACCATACTGGAGTTGTAACAAACTCTATGAGTAAATTAAAAAGATGCCTTGAAGAGCATCAAAGAGAGATAGAGACCCAAAATTGGTGGTTTGAGTCTTGGTTTACACAGTCCCCCTGGTTAACTACATTTTAATCAACCCTGGCCGGTCCAATAATAATCCTCATTTTATTGCTTACTATAAAACCCTGTTTCTCAACCATGTAATTTCTTTTCTCCAAGCTCAAATTGGACAAGTTAAACTTATGTTAATACCCCACTAGCATACATAAAATGTGACACCCCCCAAACAATCACTTTTATGATTAAAAGTAGCCAGAAGAAGAAGTGGGGAATGAAATGTTAATAAAATATGTACTTGTCACTTCCTGTTTTTCTGTACGCTTAACAAAACACTGTTGAAATGTTGAGAAATGTTTCCTAATCTTGTTCCCAGAATGTGCTGTCCCCAACTGCCAAACTGCAGAATGTACTCCCTCACGCGTTTACACACAAACCGCTTACTCGCCCTGACCCATCAATAAACTTCCCTCCCTGCCCTCTCCAAGAAAATTATATAAGCTCTGCTTAAGATGTTCTCAGGGCTCTCTGCTCTATTCAAGTGAGCTCTGAGCCCCAGCATGCTGGACCCCAAATAAACCCTTTCTGTTGCATGAGATAGTCTCTTGGTGGTCTCATCCTCTGACACTCGCCCTACATTTACTTGGATGATTGAATGTAGATGAGAACATCCATTCAAAAGTGATAGTCGGTAAAATTAGGAAGATAGTCAGTAGGTTTAGGAAGAAGAGTTAGTATAAAATTTGGAACAAAAGTTATTTAGCAATAGGGTTTCGGTTACAGAGTGAATGTAAATGTCAACACAAGTGAAGAGTCAGTCACAATGATGAATTGGAGAAAATATGTTGGAAAGCAGATATCAATACAGACATTACAAAATCAGGCAAAGTATAAAGTCAGTGATAGGATTAGACATTTTCAACAGGGTTGAGTTTGAATATATAATCTTAGGAAGAAACGAATATGTAGTCATCAATAGGATTGATATTTGAAAGCATTAGGCAAATTGGAAATTGATGATTTTAGTAATCCATGTTCACTTTCCATTTAGGCTTTGGTACAAATAAAAGTTTGACCTTTGAATTTTGTGTCCAGAATATTACTGTGATAAAATGTATATATAGATCGGGTGACATAAGAATTTCTTCCACCATTTTTGGGAGCAATATTTTGAAGACTTATAAATTAGTATTTGGGGTACAAACAGGTGTACCCTGTGTCTATGAATATAGAGATAATGCATGAATAGACCAACAGTGAATAAGTAATATAACTGGTTCCACTTTAAATGGTGGATTGAATTGATATCTGAAAATATGAAAAATCTTATATTGATATACAATCATTCATTCCAACAAGTTATACATCAATGTTAATATTAGGGTTATGGTTTATCATGAAGGGTGTGTGAGTTTTGCTTCAATGTGATTATGAAAATCGAAAATAATGTGTTTGGAAAAAAGAATCTTGAGAAGACCAGTTAAGAAATATGGAAGAATACATGTGTTCTAAAGTAGGAAGTGATTGAAAGTGAAAAAACGCCTATAATTTTGTCATCTTTTTGATGAAATATATATCCTATGATGTGCATAAACTGAAGAAATAGTAATGTACCAGTGTTGAATTAAAATGAACATCAAAATACACATCATGTTCCATTTGAATCTTCTTGCATTGAGGTTAAACTGGGTCAGTTACTCTAGATATATTAGGATTTGTATGCAACATTCACTGAAGTTAGTTTTCAGTACAAAAAACAAAGAAGCATTTCAGGTGGATGAATATTTCTGAGAATAATATTTAGAAAAGATCATCATAAATCCACATACATGAATATGAATGAATTAAGGGAGTGTATATTAAGATACAAATATTTCATATTTTGAAAAATCTGGAGAATGTGTGTATGTATATATATACACATATATATACATACACACAAACACATTAAAAACTCGCAATATATATGCTATTCGAAATTCATCATGAAATATTTATCATTCACAGATCTAAAATATTCATTTTACTGAACATGGATTTATGTATAATGTTGTAAAACTAGGAAGCTCATCCATTGGTTATATTTTCAGTTCCAACGGTGTTTAGGAGGAGTGATCTTCTCTCACAATTTGTATCTGCCAAGTCGTTCACCTCACAAGAATGTAGGTGTGGTACCAGGTAGGATTCTATATGTGTTTATTGCTGTTGCATTGGGAGTTTAGTAATTGCTTCATGGAATCCAAGGAGTTCAACTGGGACACAGTGCTGGAGCGAGTTCTGTCAGGCGTGGTGGGTCAGGGTATGCAGGAGAATGCACCAACCAGGCTTCTATCCCACATTGCTTGCCCCCTTAAACATAGCAACCTGATTGTAAACATTGCCCTGAAACCTCACCATATAACAAGATGCCTTTGCATAGGAGGGTCTGCTGACTGCACCATGTCAGTCACAAGCCATTTGGAAGCCAATGGCAGATCCACATGGCCCCACCACAGATGTTTTTCACACACCTGCCAACCACTACTCTAGGACAACTACTCAGCAGGCTCCAACTTATTTTCATGAAACCCAATCAATCAAGGCACGGTCTGGTACACTCATGATCAGCAACAGAATGTCCAATGGTTCTCCAGTGCCACCTGGTCATGGGAAATTGAAAATTTTCATGGTATTTATCTAGCCATTTTTCAAGGATGAAGTTGGATGCACTGTGGGTTTCAATTCATTCAGGAACCATTAAATGTTGAGGAAGCTCATTTCAATGAAAGTTCTGGAGAATTCTCACAGGCAAGGCTTCCCAAAGAGTGGCCAAAAGGTCACATGAAACCAGGGCCATTGAGGTCTAAAATGTGATGTCATTGTCTGTTTTGACTCTCAACAATGGCTTCCAAGTCTTTCAGAATAAAATCATGTGATATCCTGGTTGAGATCAGATTGCCCTGTGGAAAGCTACCCTGGGCCTTGATCTCAGTCTCCAAAGATGACTCTCATGCGTGGCTTCCTCAAATCCCAACACAATTCATGGCAATACTTCTCTGAGGTGAGTTCCAGAACTCAGTCTCTAAGGGGAATCACACCAGAGTTCAAGCCCAGGTGGACCCAGTCATCTCTTCCAACTGCCACACAAATGACCACAATAAAACCGATATTCTCCCACATGGCCCTCATCTTCTTCCATATTGACACTCATCATAACCTCTGGCTGGAGGTGTCCATGAGGGACGCAGCCCAAGACAGTGTCCAAAATAAGCTCCATTGCTCCTCATTTGCCTAAATTCGGGGTGGCCTGGACACCCTTCCTTTGTACCAGGAGTGATCAAAAAGGCCTGCCCGTAATACTGCACCACTTTTCCCATTTGAGGCCTATTGAGTGTCGGTTAAAGATACTTTATGTGAATTGGAGTGATGAGAAAACCTAAGCACCTACGGGATAGCCTCTGAAGGGCTTTGATGAACTCATCTGACCCAAATGATCCCTATTCTCACTTGATGGAATTCAGGAACCTTACAGAGGAAGGCAAGAGACTTCATCCACAATGACAGCTCTTTTTGCCATTTTTGATTTGGATGCACACATGGGATCTTTCTTTAGATCCATCAGGTGCTGAGAATCTAAGTCAAAGAATCACACTGGGCCAAGAGGCTGATTCAGACACAACTCTTTCCAAATCAATTAACGAAAGAGCCAAAGGTGAAGCCTATTTATTTCCATTTGAAAACTATTTTGTTCAGGATTCACAAAGGGGTGGCTTGAGACAAAGACTTCCTGACTCTCAGGGCAACAGAACAATAGGTAAGCAAATGGCCCAAAGCAGCGTTTCTCCACTGAGACTTTCCTGGTCAACTGATATCTGAGTTTTCTCAGATGCTCGTCATTTCCTTCAGCTATCCAGAACATTGCCTTGTCACAGAGCTTGGAGGTTGTACATAACTTAGACACAAAACCATGAGCCTATTCTGGAGAGTGTCCAGAATTCTGGAAAAAAAAACAGCAAATTAGGAAGGTAGCAGGTATTGCCCATTAATAAGGCAATCCACAGTCCATTCATAAAATGGGCAGGATGAATGCTGGGAAGCTTTGTACTAGACAGGACATATCCATTGATGCATTCTCTTTTCTAATGTCTACAACCACGGACACAGTGTGATACACAGACCCAGAAACACTTGCCTTGTCAAACGACTTACTAAAAACAGTTCACTCCAAACCAAACAAACTGACTTTACTTCCTATTCTCAGAACATGAGACAAAACCACAAACCCACACCCACACTGACAATGACACCTTCTTCCCCCAAATAGGTATGAGACTATCCGGAGTATCCTCCGACTGGTGGGCCATACTATGTTCCCCCAAAATGTCCTGTTCTGTCTCAGATCTGGTCTCCTTGGCCAACTCTGTGAAGTTGTCAGGACCAGGAGTGAGCCGCTACCTGCTTTTCCAGGAAAAGCCCATCTTCCGAGCTTTCCAGGCATTTGGCCTCCTCACCTTAGGAGGAACCAAGAAAGACTGATTCTGTCCTTGGTAAATCCAAACAAGTGAGACCACTGGGACTGGGACTGGGACTGGATCTGGGTGCCTGGCGTCCTGGATCCCATGTTCAGAGAGTTCCATCAATAAGGAAGTGAGTTGAGGTCACTTTTTTCAGGAACTGAATGAGATCACTGCCTCGGCAACCACTTTGTCCTAAGAGTTTCTTTCAACGGTCCCATGAGATGGAGGCTGCCCCTACTTCCTGTGACACTTTCACAAATTAGAATGGTATATCAACCATAGGGAACCAGGAACAGCTTTCCACACAGTCTTGGTTTGGTCCATATTCTCTACATTAAGATGAGAGAGGCTGATTCAGAATCATCCCTTCATCCTGACCAGGTTGTTTGCGATGGAAGATGACTTTTGCTCTCTCAGGTCTTTCATACCTGCCTACATCTTCTCCAGGGATCATTTCTGCATGGCGCTTTGAGGTTCTCAGCAGATGGAAGATTCACTACATTCCTGTATTGTAAGATCAACACTGTCCCTGCTCTTCTGTAAACATGTTATTAACACAAACAGTGTATGGTTAGTGTTAATAACATGTTCCATTTGGGTTAGGAATTATTCTGCTGCATGAATAATGGTATTGGAAACTTGTGATTATTTTAAGAATATAGAGATGAAATACATGTATGAAAAAAGAAATCTAAGTAAGATTTGAAGCCCAGAAGGGCATTGGGCCCTTGATTGTGATACTTAGCGTTGAATTACATTCTGCACCGATGTCTCAGATAAATCAATACACAATAGCATAAGACCTTGTTACTTGAATGATTGAATGTAGAAGAGAACATCCAGTCAAAAAGGGATACTCGGTAGGATTAAGAAGATAGTTAGTATGTTTAGGAAGAAGAGTGAGTATAGGATTTGGAACAAAAGTTCTTTAGCAATAGGTTATTTATTAGAGTGTGAAAGTAAATGTCAGCACATGTGAAGAGTCAGTCACAATGATGAACTGGGGAATATATGTAGGAAAGCAGATAGCAATAGAGACATTATGAAATCAGGCAAATTATAAAGTGAGGGATAGGATTAGACATTTTCCATTGGGTTGAGTTTGAATATATTATTTTAAGAAGAAACACATGTGTAGTCACCAATAGAATTGACATTTGAGAGCATTAGGGAACCTGGACATGGATGTTTTTAGTAATCCATGTTTTCTTTCCATTTGGGCTTTTATACAATCATAAGTGTGACCTTTGCATTTTGTGTCCAGAATATTTCTGTGATTAAATGTATATGAAGATCAGGTGACATGAGTCCACTTCCACCATTTCAGGGAGCAATATTTTGAAGACGTATAAATTAGTATTGGGGGTACAAAGAGGTGTACACTGTGTCTATGAATATAGAGATAATGCATGAATAGACCATAGTGTGAATAAATAATATAACTGGTTCCACTTTAAATAATGGATAGAATTGATATCTGAAAAGATATAAGAAATCTTATATTGACATACAATCATTCATTCAAACCAGTTATACATGTAATGGTAATATCAGAGTGATAATTAATATGAATGGTATGTGAGTTTTGCTTCCAAAGTGATTATGGAAATCAAAATTAATGTGTTTGGTATGAAATCTCATGAAAAGACCAGTCAAGAAACTTAGAGGAATACATGTGTTCTGAAGCAGGACGTGATTAAAAGTGAAACAAATGCCTATAAATTTTTGAACTTGTGGATGAAATCATATATCCTATGATGTCCATAAACTGAAAAAATAATAATGTACCAATATTGAATAAAAATGAACTTCAAAATACACATCATGTCCCGTAGGATTCTACTTGCATTGATGTTTAACTGATTCAGTTACTGTAAAAATATTAGGATTTGTAAGCTCCATTCACTGAAGTTAGTTTTCAGTACTAGGAAATAATTATGTATTTCAGGCAGATGAATATTTCTGAGAATTATCTTGTGAAAAGTTGATTATAAACCACATATAGAAACATGAGTGAATTTAAGGAGTGTATAATAAGAAACATATATTTCACATTTTGAAAAATCTGGACAGTATATATATATATATATATATATATATATATATATATATATAGATAGATAGACAGACACACACAGACATTATAATGTAGCAATCTATATGCTAATCGAAATTCACCGTGTAATACATATCATCCACATATCCAAAAATATTCATTTTACTGAACATCGATTTATATATAATGTTGTTCATCTAGGAAATTCACCAATAGGTTTAATTTTCAGTTCCATCATGATTTAGGGGGATTGATATCTTATCAAAATATGTATCTTTCAAAATCAGTGAGCTTACAAAAATGTACTTGTGATACCAGGTAGGATTCTAAATATGCATAAAAAATACATGTGATGAATAGGCTACAGAGAATGGGAGACAGAAATTTACATATGTGTTAACTTTAAAAACTCATTGAGAACTATTACAATGAAAAGTTGACTAGATTTATAACACATACCCTTGATAAAGCAGAAGGGAAGTCCAAGTATGCACCATGCCTCCTATGAACGGCCTGTATTTCTATTCTGTTAGGTTTCTTGTTCTCCATCATATTAGGATTAGTAGTCAGAGTCTAGTAAGTTATGGGTTAATGTCAGGGATTCATTATTTCAAATGGAAAATATGAAAATGAATCTAATGTGTATGCAAATATGTGCTACACAAAAATCATCCCACTCTCATCCAGAACAATGCCTTGACATAACCTTCGCCCCAATTAAGACACAATTAGTGGAGAAGAGTTAGAAAATCTGTGAATACATATGTGGAAATGAAAATGCTCAGGAGTTCACAGCCTTGGAGGCAGTAGAGGAATTTCCAAAAGTATGGGATAGGGTAAATACTCCACAAATATGGAGTTCTGCTGGCCTAATGACTCTTTGAGAAACTGCCTTTGAGGTTGGGCCCTTGTAATATATGTTGTTGTCAAGAGCTTCAGCTTCCTTTGTAGTGAGACAATCAAAGCTGGATCTGCAAATATGTGACCTGAAGGACATGGTTTCTTCTTTTCTAGTGAACATGAGGCAGCAGTTCTAAATTCCCTCATTGTAGGTAAACTGTGGCCACTGGGAGCTAAGTGTCTCCTCTTGTGGACTGAGAAGCCATTTGGTCATTCTCCACTTTTCCTGGTGATTCTTACTGCTGCACTGGGAGTTTGGTATTGGCTTCAGTAAATACCATGAGTTCAACGGGGACACAGTGCTGGAGGGAGTACTCTCACGTGTGGTGGGTCAGGGTGTGCAGGAGAACGCCCCAACCAGGCTTCTATTCAACAAAGCTTGCCCCCTTGTCTGTAGCAACCCAATTCTGAACATTGCCCTAAAACCTCTCAATGTAACAAGATGCCTTTACATATAAGGGTCTGCTGGCTGCACCATGTCAGTCAAAAGGCATTTGGAAGCCAATGGCAGATCCATGTGGCCCCATCACAGATGTTTTATCATACACCTGCAAACCACTGCTCTAGGCCCACTACTAAGCAGGTTCCAACGTACTGGCATCTTTGTTCTACACCATTTTCATGAAACCCAGTAAATCAAGGCACTGTCTGGTACACTCATGATCAGCAACAGAACATCCAATGATTCTCCAGTGCCACCTGCTCTTGGGAATTATTCCATGGTATTTATCTAGCCATTTTTTAAGGATGAAGTTGGTGTCACTGTGGATTTCAATTCATTCAGGAACCATTAAATGGTGAGGAAGCTCATTTCAATGAAAGCTCAGGAGAACTCTCACAGGCAAGTCTTCCCAAAGAGTGGCCAAAAGGTCAAATGAAGCCTGGCCCATTGAGGTCTACAATGTGAGTTCCATGTGTTATTTGACTCTCAAGTATGGCTGCCAAGTCTTTCAGAATGAAATCATGTGATATCCTAGCTGAGATTCCCAGTGCTCTGTGGAAAGCCATCCTGGGCCTAAATCTCAGTCTCCAAGGGCAACTCTCCTGCATGGCCTTCTAAAATCCCAACAGAATTCATGGTAATACTTCTCTGAGTTCAGTTCCAAAACTCAGTCTCTAAGGGGAATCACACCATAGTTCAAGCCCAGGTTGATCCAGGAATCTCTTCCTACTGCCACACAACTGACCACAATTAATACCAAAACACTCCCACATGGCCCTCATCTTCTTTTATATAGACACTCATCATAACCTCTGGGTTGAGGTTTCCATGAGGGGTGCATACCAAGACAGTGTCCAAAATAATCTCCCTTGCCTCTAATTTGCCTAAAGTCAGGGTGGCCTGGAAACCCTTCCTGTTAACCAGGAATTATCAAATACGCCTGCCATTAATACTGATGTACTTCTCCAAATAATCTCACTGGGCCAAGTGGCTGATTCAGACACATCTCTTTACAAAGCAATAAAACAAAGAGCCACAGGTGATGCCTATTCATTTCCATTTGAAAACTCTTTTCTTCAGGATTCACAAAGGGGTGGCCTAAGGCAAAGACCTTCTAGATATTCACAGCACCAGTACCATAGGTAAGCAAAATTCCCAAAGCAGGGTTTCTCCACATAGACTTTACTGGTCACACTGATATCTGAGTTTCCTGAGATGCTCCCATTTCCTTCAGCTCTCCAGTACATGGCCATGTCACAGTATCTTGAACAGAAAACCATGAGCCTATTCCGGAGAGTGCCCAGAATTCAGGAATAAAACAGGAAATTAGGAAGATAGTAATTGCTACCCATCCATAAGGAAAGCTGCAGTCCAATCATAAATTGGGCAGTATGAATTCTGGGAAGCATTATACTAGACAGGACACATTCATTGATGCATTATGTTTTCTAATGTCTACAACTACAAACACAGTGGATACATAGACATAGAAACACTTGCCTTGTCAAACGACTTACTAGAAACAGTCCACTTCAAATCAAACAAACTGCCTTTCCTACCAATTCTCAGAACATGAGAAAAAACAACAAACTCACACCCACAACAACATAGGACTTTCTTCCCCCAAGTAGGTCTTTGACTCTCCGGAATTACCTCTGATTGTTGTACCATACTATGTTCCCCCAAAATGCCCTGTACTGTCTCAGATCTGGACTCCTTGGCAAACTCTTTGAAGTTGTCAGGAGCCAGCTTTGAGCCACTACCTTCTTTCTCAGGAAAGGCCACTCTCCAAAGCTCTCCTGGCATTTGGCCATTCTCAAATCAGTAGGTACCAAGAAAGACTGATTCTGTCCTTGGTAAAACCAAACAAGTGAGCCCAGTGGGACTGGGTCTGGGACTGGTTCTGTGTGCCTGGCTTCTGGGATTCCAAGTTCAGAGTGTTCCAAGACCAAGGAAGTGAGATAGGTCACTTCCGTTCGGAACTGAATGAGGTCACTGGTTTGGCAACCACTTTGTCCTAACAGTTCCTTCAAAGGGTCCCATGAGATGGAGGCTGCCCCTACTTTCTGTGACACTTTCACAACTTAGAACGATATATCAACCATAGGCACCCGGGAACAGCTCTCACACAGACCTGGTTTGGTCCATCTTCTCTACATTAAGAAGAGAGAGGCTGATTCATAAACATCCCTTCATCCTAACCAGGTTGTTTGCCTTACATGATGACTTTTGCCCTCTCAGGTCCTTTATAGCTGCCTTCATCTTCCCCAGGGATAATTTCTGCATGGACCTTTGAGGTTCTCAGCGGGTGGAAGATCCCCTATATTCCTCTATATTAAGACCAACTCTGTCCCTGTTCTTCTATAAAGTTAGATTGAGGGAACAATGTATGGTTAGGGTTAATAACATGTTCTATTTAAGTTAGGAATCATTCTGCTGGATGAATAATGGTATTGGGAACCTGGGATATTTATAAGAATATATATTTGAAATATAAGTATGAAAACAGAAATCTAGGTAAGATTTTAAGCCCAGAAGCGCATTGGGCCCTTGATTGGAATACTTAGCATTGAATTTCGTTCGCACAGATGTCTCTGATAAATCAATATACAATGGCATATCATCTTGTACCCTGGATGATTGAATGTAGAAGAGTTCATCCAGTCAAAAAGGGATAGTTGTTAGGATTAGGAAGATAGTCGGTCTGTTTCGGAAGAAGAGTGAGTATAGGATTTGGACCAAAAGTTCAATAGCCCTAGGTTTTCGGTTAGAGAGTGAATGTAAATTTCAGCACATGTGGAGAGTCAGTCACAATGATGAACTGGGAAAATTATGTAGGAAATCAGATATCAATACACACATTATGAAATCAGGCAAAGTATAAAGTGAATGATAGGATTAGACATTATCAACAAGGTTGAGTTTCAATATATAATCTTAGGAAGAAACAAATATTTAGTCACCAATATGATTGACATTTGAGAGCATTAGGAAACCTGGACATGGATGTTTTTAGTAATCCAGGATCACTTTCCATCTAGGATTTGCTACAATCAGAAGTGTGACCTTTGCATTTTGTGATCAGAATATTACTGTGATAAAATGTATATGTAGATCAGGTGACATGAGTATTTCTTCTAACATTTTGGGAGCAATATTTTGAAGAGGTATAAATTAGTATTGGGGGTACACAGAGTTGTACCCTGTGTCTATGAATGTTGAAGAAATGAATGAATTGACAATACTGTGAATAAATAATATACTGTTTCCACTTTAAATCATGGATTGAATTGATATCTGAAAATATATAAAAATCTTATATTGATATACAATCATTCATTCCAACGAGTTATACATCTAATGGTAATATTAGGGTTATGTTTTATCATGAAGGGTGTGTGAGTTTAGCTTCAAAAGTTATTATGGAAATGGAAAATAATGTGTTTGGAAAGAAATCTCATGAAAAGATGAGTCAAGAAATATAGAGGAATTCATATGTTCTGAAGCAGGATTTGATTGTAAGTATAAAAAAAGCCTATAAATTTCCTAACTTGTGGATGAAATATATATCCAATGATGTGCAAAAACTGAAAAAATAGTAATGCACCAGTTTTGAATGAAAATGAACGTCAAAATACACATCATATCCCATAGGAATCTACTTGCATTGATGCTAAACTGGCTCAGTTACTGTAGAAATATTATGATTTGTATGCACTATTCACTGAAGTTAGTTTTCAGTACTAGGAAACGAATACGTATTTCAAGTGGATGAATTTTTATGAGAATAATCTTGTGAAATGTTGACTATAAATTTACATATATGAACACGAATGAATTTAGGGAGTGTATAATAAGAAACATATATTTCATATTTTGAAAAATCTTGAGAGTTTATATATATATATATAGATAGATAGATAGATAGATAGATAGATAGATAGATAGATAGATATAGATATGTGTGTGTGCATTTATGTATTTATATATATATATATATATATATATACACACACACACACACACACACAGACACTAAAATGTATCAATATGCATGCCAATCGAAATTCACTATGAATCATATATCATCCACAGATCCAAAAATAATCATTTTACTGAAGATGGATTTATGTATAATATTGTTCAACTAGGAAGTTCACCCATAGGTTGAAGTTTCAGTTCCAACAGCGTTTAGGAGGAGTGATCTCTTCCCACAATTTGTATCTCCCAAGACAGCCAAACTCACAAGGATATACGTGTGATACCAGTTATGTTTCTATATTTGCATATAAAAATACATGTGCTGAACAGGCTGCAGAGAAAGGGAGACAGGAATTCACATATTTGTTAACTTTAAAAACACATGGAGATCAATTTCAATTAAAAATTGACTAGATTTATAACACCTACCCTTTATCATTCAAAAGGAAAGTCCAACTATACACCATGCCTTCTCTGAACTGCTTTCATTTCCATTCTGTTTGGTTATTTTTGTCCATCATTTTAGGATTAGTAGTCAGAGTCTATTAGGGTATGGGTTAATGTCAGGAATTCAGTAATTCGAATGGAAAATAGGAAAATGAATCCAATGTGTATGCAAATATGTGCTACACAAAAATATTCCCACTCTCATCCAGAACATTGCCTTTACATTACCTTTGCCCCAAATAAACACAATTAGAGAAGAAGAGTTAGGAAATCTGTGAATACATATCGGAAATGGAAAATATTCAGGAGTTCACAATCTTGGATGAGGTAGAGGAGTTTCCAAAAGTGAGGGACAGGGTAAACACTCCACAAACATGGAGCTCATTGGGCCTAAAGACTCTTGAGAAACTGCCTCTGAGGTTGGGCACTTGAAATATATGTTGTTGTCAGGAATTTTAGCATCCTTTCTAGTGAGACCAACAAAGCTGGGTCTGATCTCTGTGACCTGGAAGATATGGTTATTTATTTTCCAATGAACATGAGGAAGCAGTGCTGAATTCTCTCTTTGTAGGTAAACTGTGGCCACTGGGGTCTTAGTGTCTTCCCATGTGGACTGTGAAGCCATTTGATCATCTTCCACTTTTCGAGGTGTTTCTTGCCGCTGCACTGTGAATTTGGTATTTGCTTCAGGAAATACAAGGAGTTCAACAGGTACCAGTGATGGAGGGAGTTCTGTCACATGTGGTGGGTCAAGGTCTGCAGGAAAATGCACCAACCAGGCTTCTACCCCACATAGCTTGCCCGCTTGTCCATAGCAATCTGATTCTGAACATTGCCCGGAAACCTCTCCATATAACAAGATGCTTTTATATAACAGGGTCTGCTGACTTCACCATGTCAGTCTCAAGCCATTTGGAATCCAAGGGCAGATCCACATGGTACCACCACAGATGTTTTATCACATACCTGCACACCACTGCTCTAGGCCCACTACTCAGCAGTCTCCAACTTACAGGGATCTCTTTTCTACACTATTTTCATGAAACCAAGTAAATCCAAGCACAGTCTGGTACACTCATGACCAGCAACAAGTCATCCAAAGTTTCTCCATTGCCACCTGGTCATTGAAATTTCAAAAAATTCATGGTATGTATTTAGCTATTTTTCAAAGATGAAGTTGGAGGCACTGTGGGTTTCAAATTATTTAGGAAACATTAAATGGTGAGGAAGCTCATTTCAAAGAAATCTCTGGAGAACTCTCACAGGCAAGGCTTCCCAAAGAGTGGCCAATATTTCACATGAATCCAGGCCCATTGAGGTCTAAAATGTGAGGTCTATGTGTGTTTTGACTCTCAACTATGGCTGCCAAGACTTTCAGAATAAAATCACGTGAAATCCTGGCTGAGATTCCCAGTGCTCTGTGGAAGCCACCTTGGCCAGGATCTCAGTTTTCAGGATGACTCTCATGTGTTGCCTCCTAAAATTCCAACACAATTCATGGCAATACTTCTCTGAGGACAGTTCCAGAATTCAGTCTCTAATAACACCAGAGTTCAAGCCCAGGTGAACTAAGTCATCTCTTCCAACCGCCACACAAACGACCAGAATTAAAACCAAAACACTCCCACATGGCCCTCAACATTCTCCATATAGACACTTATCATAACCTCTGGCTGGAAATTTCCATGAGGGGCACAGACAAAGACAGTATCCAAATAAGTTCCCTTGCCCCTCATTTGCCTAAAGTCAGGGTGGCCTGGACACCCTTCCTGAGAACCAAGAGTGATTAAATAGGCCTGCACTTAATACTGCTCTGCATCTCCAATTTGGGGCCTACTTACTTTCAGGTATAGATTCTTTATGTGATTTGGAGTCATGAGAAAAGCCAAGCACCTCTGGGCTAGTCTCTGCAGGGTTTGAAGAACTCATTTGACCCAAAAGATCCCTATTCTCACTTGATGGATTTCAGGAACCTAACAGAGGAAAGCAAAAGACTTAATCCACACTGACTCCTCATTTGGCCATTTTGGTTTTGGATGCACACATGGTATCTTTCTTTAGATCCATCAGGTGCTAAGAATCTAAGCCACAGCATCACACAGGGTCATGAGGCTGATTCAGACACATCCCTTTCCAAAGAAATCAAGCAAAGAGCCACAGGTGATGCCCATTCATTTGCATTTGAAGACTCTTTTCTTCAGGCTTCACAAAGGAGTAGTCTGAGGCAAAAAGCTTTCTGAAATTCAGGGCAACAGAACAATAGGTAAGCAAATGGCCCAAAGCAGGATTTCTCCACTGAGACTTTCCTGGTCACACTGATATCTGAGTTTTCTGAGATGCTCGCCATTCCCTTTAGCTATCCAGTACATGGCCATGCCACAGAGCTTGGAGGTGGTATATATATTGGACACATAACCATGAGCCTATTTTGGAGAGTGGAGTGAATTCAGGAACAAAATAGAAACTTAGGAAGATAGTAGGTGTTGCCCATTCATAAGGCAAGCCGCAGTCCATTCATAAATTGGCAGGATGAATGTTGGGAAGATTTCTACTAGACAGGAGTCATCCATTGATGCATTCTCTTTTCTGATGTCTAGAACCACGGACACAGTGGGATACACAGACTTAGAAACACTCGCCTTTTCATAAGACTTATTAGAAACAATTCACTTCAAACCAAAAAACCGCCTTTATTACCTATTCTCAGAACATGAGACCAAACCACAAACCAACAGCCACATCCACAAAGACAATTTTTTCCCCCAAGTCAGTCTGAGAGTATCCATAGTGTCCTCTGATTGGTGGGCCATACTATGTTACCCCGAAATGTCCTGTCCTGTCTCAGATCTGGTCTCCTTGGTCAACACTGTGAAGTTCTCAGGAGCCAGCGGTGATCCACTAACTGCTTTCTCAGGAAAGACCACTCTTCAGAGCTTTCCTGGCATTTGGGCATCCTCACCTCCGTAGGTACCAAGAAAGACTGACTCTGTCCTTGGTAAATCCGAACAATTGAGACCACTTGGACTGGGACTGGGACTGAAACAGGATTTGGGTGCCTAGCTTCCTGGATCTCAAGTTCAGAGTGTTCCATCACAAAGGATGTTAGGTGAGGTCACTTCCTTCATGATCTGAATGAGGTCACTGCCTTGGCAACCACTTTGTTCTAACAGTTGCTTCAAAGTGTCCCATGAAATGGAGGCTGCCCCTACATCCTGTGACACTTTCAAAAGTTCGAATGGTATATCAACCATAGGCACCCGGGAAGTGCTCTCCACACTGGCCTGGTTTGGTCCTTCTTCTCCATATTAAGAAGAGAGAGGCTGATTCAGACACATCCCTTCATCCTGACCAGGTTGTTTTCAATGGAAGATGACTTTTGCTCTCTCAGTTCCTACATATGTGCCTACAACTTCTCCAGAGATCATTTTGCGTGGACCTTTGAGTTTCTCAGCAGTTGGAAGAAACCGTACATTCCTGTATTTTAAGATCAACTCTGTCCCTGCTCTTCTGTAAAGTTAGATTGAGGGAAGAGTGTATGGTTAGGGTTAATAACAGTTTCGATTGGGGTTAGGAATCATTCTGCTGAATGAATAATGGTATGGCGAACCTTCGATATTTTCAAGAATATATAGGTAAAATATAAGTACGAAAACAGAAATAAAGGTAATATTTGAAGCCCAGAAGGGCATTGGGTCTTTGATTGCAATATTTAGGTTTGATTTATTTTCTGCACAGATGTCTCAGATAAATCAATATACAAAGGCATAGGACCTTGTACTTTGAATGATTGATTGTCAAAAAGAACTTCCAGTCAAAAATGGATAGTCGGGGGGCTGGGGATGTGGCTCAAGTGGTAGCGCGCTCGCCTGGCATGCGTGCGGCCCGAGTTCGATCCTCAGCACCACGTACAAACAAAGATGTTGTGTCTGCCAAGTACTAAAAAAACTAAATGTTAAAAAATTCTCTCTCTCTCTCCCTCTCTCTCTAACACTTTCTTTAAGAAAAAAAATTAAAAAAAGCATAGTCGGTAGGATTAGGACGATAGTTGGTAAGTTTAGAACGGAGAGTAAGTATAGGATTTGCACCAAAAGTTCTTTAGCTATGGGGTTTCGGGTATAGAGTGAATGTAAATGTCAGCACTTGTGAAGAGTCAGTCACAATGATGTACTGGGGAAAATATGTAGGAAAGCAGATTTCAATAGAGACATTAGGAAATCTGGCAAAGTATATTCGGTAATGAAAATTTAGTAAAATAGGTAAATGTCGCTTGCTGTTTTTCTGTATGCTTAACAAAACACTATTGAAATCTTGAGAACTGTTTGCTAATCTTGTTCCCAGAATGTGCTGTCCCCAACTGCCAACCTACAGAATGTACTCATTCACCCGGTTGCACGCAAACTGCTCACTCGCCCAGACAAAACAATAAAGTTCCCTCTCTGCCCTCTCCAAGGAAAGTATATAAGCTCTGCTTAAGCTGTTCTCAGGGCTCTCTGCTCTATTCAAGTGAGCTCTGAGCCCCAACATGCTGAATCCCCAATAAACCCTTTGCTTTTGCATGAGACAGTCTCTTGGTGGGCTCTTCACCCGATGCTCGCCTGACCTTTACATATGGAGGTTCCACTGAGATCCGGCAGCGGCGAACGAGAGACCCCAACAGGCTCCTCTTGGGGTATGTATGGTGCCTCTTTCTGGTTTCAGGTTTCAGGTTAGGGCTTCGCAAAATGGCTGTCAATAAAGAGTGTGAGCTCTCTCCGACGGTGGCTGACATACGTGTCACAGAGCCACAGGCCACATCCCTGGGGGATGCTCCAGAGTATTCGGGAAATCGAGGAGCAATAGTCTCCTCAATTCAGTGATATTTTGTTTCAGATTCAGTATCGCCAGCCCATCGGGTTGGGCCAGATACTTAGTCCTGGTCTCAGTGTTCGAAGTTCCATTGTCTGTCTTTATTTTCTTGTCTTGTCTGTGTCGTGTGTCGTTGCTTTTACTGTTTGTGTATCTTTCATTATGGGACAGAGCACTTCAATGCCTGTGTCCCTAACCCTCGATCACTGGACCAAAGTACCCTTAAGGGCTCAGAATCTTTCTTTTTCAGTAAAATTCTGGACCTGGCAGACTCTCTGTGCCTCAGAATGGCCCACCTTTGTATTCGGATGGCCCCTAGAAGGATCTTTCTACTTCCCACTAATTTAAAAAGTCAGACGATATTGTCTTTCAGCAAGGGCCACATAGCCATCTGGATCAACAGCCATATATCTTAACTTGGCAGGACCTCTGCAAATCTCCTTCATGGGTGAAGCATTTCCTTGCCCCTACCCCCACTCCTACTGCTTCCCCCATGATCTCTCAAACCCTCTGCTCCTCCTCCTCCTCCAACCTCTGTTCTCCCTGAGACACAAGATTTGACTCTACTGGACTCTCGTCCCCCTCCTTATCTCCTGCCCACGTCCCCCAAAGACCAACACCCTCTAAGTGATTCCCCTGCTGCTGACTCAACCTCTCCACCATTGGAGAAAGCTAAGCCAGCCCAGCGCCCTCCAGATAATTTCCCCGCGGCACACACAGCCCCTCCTCTTCTGGAGGAAGCTAGCCCGGCTAAAGGTACTCACCAGCGGTGAATGATTGAAAAACCTGGAACTCGAATGATGCTCCCCCTCCATCCCTAGGGGCCAATGATTGACAACGGCCTTGGGGGAAAAATGCAAGCCTACCAGTATTTACCTTTCTCCTCTTCAGACCAATATAACTGGAAAAATAAAAATCCCCGTTTTACCGAGGACCCCAACCGGCTCCTAGGTGTGGTTGAGTCATTGATGTTTTCACACCAGCCTACTTGGGATGACTGCCAACAACACCTAGGGTTGTCTCTTCATGACAGAGAAACAAAAGAGAATCCTCCTGGATGCTAGAGAAAAATATCCTCTGACCAGATGTGTAACCGACAAAACTTCCCAACATATTTAACCCGGCTTTCCCTTGAATCGACGAAACTGGGACCCCAACACCTTTGAAGGTAGGGAGCATCTGTCCACTTATCACTGGGCTCTAATTGTGGGTATCTTAGTGGCCGCTAGGCGACTTACAAATTTTGCCAAGTTAAGAGAGATTATTCAAGGGCCTGATGAATCTCCCTCTATGTTTTTAGAGAGAATTATGGAGGCATATAGGAGATATACTCTTTCGATCCTCAGGCAGAGGATCAAAAGTCATCTGTCAAGATGGCCTTTATGGGCAAGCTGCCCTGGATATTAAAAGAAAGTTACAATGCTTAGATGGATTACAAGATATGACTTTGAGAGATTTAGTCAGAGTAGCCGAGAAGGTATACTATAAGAAAGAAAGTGAGGAAGAGTAGGGAGCAAAGGAAGGATAAAAGAAACAAAAGACAGACTAAGGCATTGACTAAGGTCCTGGTCACAACAACAAATAGGCCAGAAATAAGAAACATGGAGACAGGAAGGGATACCGGGGCCCAGACTAGAGGCCACCCCTGGCCTCAATTTAATGTGCCTACTGTAAAGAAAAAGGACACTGCTTCAAAGAGTGCCATTGAAAGAGACAGCCACTCTAGCCAGCCATTCTGACTCTGGAGGATGACTAAGAATGTTGGGTCTCAGATCCCCTCCGAGAGCTCAGGGTAAATTTTGAAGTGGAGGGGACCCTAGCAAACTTTGAAGTGGATACAGGGGCAATATACTCTGCCCTTATGGCCCCATTGGTCTCTCTATCAAATAAAAAGGTCTCTAATTCAAGGGGCTAATGGCAGAAAATATCGGGTTTGGACAACTAAGAGGACCATGGACCAGGGGAAAAGAAAAATCCATCACTCGTTCTTAGTAATCCCAGAATGCCTGGCCCCATTGATGGGCAGAGATCTGCTCACCAAGCTCCGGGCCAAAATAACTTTTAACCCTGAAGGCCCACAAGTGGAATTTCTAAATCCTTCAATAAAAACTCCTATAGTCACGGCTCTAAATATGTCAGTAGAAAATGTATATCAACTCACTCACCTTGCTTCAAAGAAATTGCATTCATTCCTGAAGGATGAAGAACAGAGTTTTTTACTAACCGACTCAAAGCAAAAGGAAATAACTGAATGGGTAACAAAAGCCTGTCAGGTCTGTCATGGTTAATGCTTACCCTTCCAAGCTTCCTGCAAAAAAGCACCTACGAGGAACCAGACCAGGACAATTCTGGGAAGTGGACTTTACTAAAATTAAGCCAGCAAGGTTTGAAATTAAATATCGCCTAGTCTTTGTAGATATATTTTGAGGATGGATTGAAGCCTTTTCCAGGAAAAAAGAAAAAAAACGAAACAGCGCAAATGGTTGTCAAGAAGATCCTGAAAGATATTTTTACAAGATACGGCCTGCCTAAAGTAATAAGGTCTGATAATGGACTGGCGTTTGTAGCCCAAGTAAGTCAGGGGTTAGGCAAGACCCTGGGGATTAATTAAAAGTTACATTGTGCTTATAAACCACCGAGTTCAGGACAGGTAGAAAGAATGAATAGAACCATTAAAGAGACCATAACGAAATTAAGCTTAGAAACCTGCATAATAGATTGTACTATGCTCCTTCCTTATGCACTATTTCATGGAAGAAACACTCCCTCTGTTTCTTTGTGTAACCTTACCCCCTATGAAATTGTCCATGGTTCCCCTCCTTCAGTAAGGGACCTAACCCCAACTCTAAGACCTAACGATTCCTTCCACACCCCATTGCTTGACTGAATTAAAGCTCTTGAAAGAACTCAGGGATACCTGTGAAAACAGATGGCCAATGCCTATCAACCTGGGGACGAATGGACTCTACATCAATATCAAGTAAGAGACTTCATCTACATAAGTCGACATCAGGTGTCATCCCTGAAACCCCACTGGAAATGATGATACAAGGTGCTACTTATAACACCTACAGCGGTAAAGGAAGACAGAATCACTTCCTGGATCCATACCTCTCATCTCAAGCCTGCGCCCTGCCAGACTCTGGCTGGAAAATGGAAAAGATTGGTAAAACTTTCAAATTGTGTATTTACCCTGTGTCTAAGGCTATAGACTCTTCCCTTGACCACCAGTAGTCCTAAACCTATTAAACCCGTTCAGCAGCGATGGCTGATCACAAATCCTACTGGTAAAGAAGTATGATCTATCTCGCATGCAGCCCACTTAGGGACTTGGTGGACATCTATCCACCCAGACATTTGTCAGCTGGCTATAGGTCTTTCCTATTGGGATATACCTGATGAAGAGGATCCCACTAAATTTCCATTAAATCCATTCTGCACCATTGATAATGGAAACAATCATTATGGATGTAGGGACACGCGAGCCAGATGCAGGTTGGCTAGCCTAGATTACTATGTTTGCCCGGTGGACTACCAAAGCCACAAACAGTCACGGTTGTGTGGGGGGAATGCCGACTTCTTCTGTATGTCTAGGGATGTGATCATACAGGCAGTGCATGATGGAACCCAAACTCCTCATCAAATTCTGTACACAGCATTGGCCCTATTACCAATTAGATCACCCAAACTGTTGGCCCCTAGAGGGGTCTCTAGATCCTCAAATTCTGCATGACCTTTTTAACTTCTGAATATCCTCAAAAGGGTGAAAGGAGATTTCCCTATGTGGAGGCCTTTTCCCTCCTTCGCTCACATCCTGAACTATGCTTCTCCAATAGGTCCTCACACTCAGCCTTCCGCTCCAGACTCTCTGCTGTCACTCTCACCTCAGCAACATGATTTCTCCCCTCCAATTACTAGATCAAAAACCCAAACCTCCGCCGGATCTCAGACCATTTCCCCCTTTCTGAGGTAGCAGGTACTGAGGTAACCCTCCACCGAATCACTCCTCTCTTCTCCAGTCAGTGCCCACACCGGGTCCCACCAGTTCCTCTTACCAGCTAACCCAAAGCTCAAACCAGCTGAGGAGAACCCTCAGACCCCTATCCAAGATGTAGTGAAAATGGCCTTTAAAGTTTCTTTGTCATTAGTGAAAACAGGTTACTAAGAATTTAAAGTCCCTCACAGGCTTTTAGGGATACTAACTCCTATCTTCTCCTCTGTTCTACCTGTTCTACTGCTCACCTTTTTGTTGCTAGGAAAATCACAAACACCTTTGCCAGTATTCTTTCACATCTCTGCTACCTCATTCTCAGATCCACGGAGCTGCTCACAGCCATGCCTTCCCCATCTCCCCCCTCTGTTCCAGGCCCACAGAAAAACATTAATTGACCTTCTACGGAAGTCTTCAGCATGGCTGACTTTAGGACTTTCAGGAAAAGAGTCCCCATGAAAGACTTCAAAGTAGATAAACTTCCTCCTTCCATGTTGCCCTGTTGTACTTGGTCACTGGCTAAAAATATCAGCACTCCTAAGTTAGACACCCCCTTACTAGTTTTTCACAAAATATGTGAACAAGGCCTTTGGCATTGATCTGGGGCTTCACAGAGATGGCTACATTTCAAAGATAAAGAAGTTACCAACTGGGCTCCATGGTAACAGCTGGAAGGGGGAAAAATAAAGGGAAAAAAAAGCTCTCCTTCACCCAGGTGTCCTTGAAAAGTTAACTTGCCCAGAACAGAGGAATAAAACAGAAAAAAATCTGCTTTTTGTGAACTTCTGCAGGCTGTGAACTTCTGCGCCCCTTCCCTTATATGTTGGGTACAAAATTCTGAAACTACCTAAACGTGAGTTTCAGGGAATTAATTGATTATAACAGAAGTAATGCCCTCTGAATCCGGTTGCTAATAAAATGGAAAGTTTCCCTGTTTTTGGTAGTATCTTAGGTGCCGTGCCTTGTCCGTCTCTACAACAGTATAATTCTATAGACTTAAACATTGTTTATGTTTTCAAGAAATTGTCAAGACGATGTGATTAAATGTGTAAAGGTGCAGATGTTTCCCAGAGTGCTTTATCATAATGCAGGTTCATTTGAAGTTCAAATAGGGGGGCATAAAACTCGGTTCCACTGAGAACATATATCCATCACTTTAGCCATCCTATTAGGAATAGGAGTTGCTGCAGGTGTGAGCACAAGAACCACTGCCTTGGTCCATGGGATACAACAAATGACACAATTAGAAGCAGCAATAGACCAAAACTTAAAGATATTAGAATCCTCCATCTTGGCTTTGCAGGAATCTTTAACCTCTCTCTCTGAAGTTATTTTACAGAAAAGGCGAGGGTTGAACCTCCTCTTCATGAAAGAAGGGGGCGTTTGTTCTGCATTGATGGAGAATGTTGTGTTTTTGCCGACCATACTGGAGTTGTAAAAAAATCTAGGAGTAAATTAAATAGATGCCTTGAAGAGTGTCAATGAGAGAGAGAGGCCCAAAAAGTGTGGTTTGAGTCTTGGTTCACACAGTCCCCCTGGTTAACTACGCATTTATCAACCCTGGACAGTTCAATAATAATCCTCATATTATTGCTAACTATAAAACCCTGTTTGCTCAACCGTGTAATTTCTTTTTTCCAAGCTCAAATTGGATGAGTTAAACTTATGGTAATACCCCACTAGCAAACATAGAATGTGACACCCCGCAATGATCACTTTTATGATTAAAAGTAGCCAGAAGAAGAAGTGGGGAATGAAAGGTTAATTGAATAGGTACTTTTCACTTCCTTTTTTCCTGTATGCTTAACAAAACACTGTTGAAATCTTGAGAAATGTTTGCTAATCTTGTTCCCAGAATGTGCTGTCCCCAACTGACTAACTGCAGAATGTGCTCCCTCACTGGGTTGCATGCAAACTGACCACTCGCCCTGACCTATCAATAAACTTCCCTCCCTGCCGTCACCAAGGAAAGTGTATAAGCTCTGCTTAAGCTGTTCTAAGGGCTCTCTACTCTATTCAAGTGAGCTCTGAGCATCAGCATGCTGGACCCCCAATAAACACTGCGCTGTTGCATGAGATAGTCTCTTGGTGGTCTCTTCTTTCGACCTCATCCGACCTTTACTTGGATAATTAAATGTAGAAGAGAACATCCATTCAAAAAGGGATAGTCGGTAGGATTAGGAATATAGTTGGTAGGTTTAGGAAGAAGACTGTGTATAGGATTTGGAACAAAAGTTCCTTAGCAATAGGGTTTCGGTTAGAGAGTGAATGTAAATGTCAGCACATGTGAAGAGTCAGTCACAATGATGAACTGGAGAAAATATGTAGGAAATCAGATATCAATACACACATTATGAAATCAGGCAAAGTATAAAGTGAATGATAGGATTAGACATTAACAACAAGGTTGAGTTTCAATGTATAATCTTAGGAAGAAACAAATATGTAGTCAGCAATATGATTGAAATTTGAGAGCATTAGGCAACCTGGACATGGATGTTTTTAGTAATCCAGGATCACTTTCCATTTAGGATTTGCTACAATCATAAGTTTGACCTTTGCATTTTGTGATCAGAATATTACAGTGATAAAATGTATATGTAGATCAGGTGACATGAGTATTTTTTCTAACATTTCTGGGAGCAATATTTTGAAGACGTATAAATTAGTGTTGGGGGTACACAGAGTTGTACCCTGTGTCTATGAATATAGAAGTAATGCATGAATTGACAATACTGTGAATAAATAATATAACTGTTTCCACTTTAAATCATGGATTGAATTGATATCTGAAAATATATAAGAAATCTTATATTGATATACAATCATTCATTCCAACGAGTTATGCATCTAATGGTAATATTAGGGTTACGTTTTATCATGAAAGGTGTGTGAGTTTAGCTTCAAAAGTGATTATGGAAATGGAAAATTATGTGTTTGGAAAGAAGTCTCATGAAAAGACGAATCAAGAAACCTAGAGGAATACATGTGTTCTGAAGCAGGAAGTGATTGTAAGTATAAAAAAACGTATAAATTTCCTAACTTGTGGATGAAATATATATCCTATGATGTGCAAAAACTGAAAAAAATAGTAATGTACCAGTGTTGAAAGAAAATGAATGTCAAAATACATATCATGTCCCATAGGAATCTACTTGCATTGATGTTAAACTGGGTCAGTTACTGTAGAAACATTAGGATTTGAAAGGACCATTTACTAAAGTTAGTTTTCAGTACTAGGAATTAAATATATATTTCAGGTGGATGAATATATCTGAGCATAATCTTGTGAACATTTTATTATAAATCCACATTCATGACATGAATGAATTTAGGGAGTGTATATAAGACACATATATTTCATATTTTGAAAAATCAGGAGGGTGTAAATATATATATATATATATATATATATATATATATATATATATATATATATATATATATCACAGATACATTAAAAAGTAGCAATATATAAATATATATGGGTATCAAAATTTATCTTGAAATATATATCATCCACAGATTAAAAAGTATTCATTTTAGTGAACATGGATTTATGTATAATGTTGTTCAACTAGGAACCTCACCCATAGGTGGAATTTTAAGATCCAAAAGCGTTTAGGAGTAGTGATCTCTTCTCACAATTTGTATCTGCAAAGTTAGCCACCTCACAAAAATGTACGTGTGATACCAGGTAGGATTCTATATGTGCATATAAAAATACATGTGCTGAATAGGCTCCAGAGAAATGGAGACAGAAATTCAGAAATAAGTTAACATTAAAAAGAATGGAGAACTATTTCAATTAACAATTGACTATATTTTTAACACCTACCATTTATCATGCAAATAACAAGTCCAACTATACACCATGCCTCCTCTGAACTGCTTGTGTTTCTATAATGTTTCGGTTACTTTCCTCCATTATATTAGGATTAGTAATCAGAGTCTAGTAGGGTGTGAGTTAGTGTCAGGGAATCAGTATATTGAATGGAAAATAGAAAAATGAATCCAATGTGTATGCAAATATGTGGTACACAAAAATCTTCCCACTCTCATCAAGAACAACACCTAGATATCACCTACGCCCCAAGTAACACACAATTAGAGGAGAAGAGTTAGAAAATCCATGACTACATATCTGGAATGGAATACGATCAGGAGTTCACAACCTTGGAAGTGGTAGAGGAGTTTCCAAAAGTAAGGGACAGGGTAAACACTCCACAAACATGGACCTCTGCCTGCCTAAAGACTTCTTGAGAAACTGTCTCTGAGGTTGGGCACTTAAAACATATGTTGTTGTCAGGAGCTTTAGCTTCCTTTCTAGGGAGACCATCAAAGCTGGGTCTTCATCTCTGTGACCTTGTGGATATGGTTTCTTATTTTCCAATGAACATGAGGCAGCAGTGCTGAATTCTGTCTTTGTAGGTAAACTGTGGCTACGGGGGGCTAAGTGTATCCACATGTTGGCTGTGTATCCATTTGGTCATCCTCCAAATTTCGTCGTGATTCTTGGTGCTGCACTGGGAGTTTAATATTTGCTTCATGGAATACAAGGAGCTCAACTGGAACACAGTGCTGGAGGGAGTTCTGTCATGTGTGGTGGGTCAGGGTCAGCAGGAGAATGCACCAACCAGGTTTCTATCTCACACAGTTTGCCCCCTTGACCATAATAACCTGATTGTTAAGATTTCCCTTAAACCTCTGCTTATAAAAAGATGCCTTTACATATAAGGGTCTGCTGGATGCACCATGTCAGCCACAAGCCATATGGAAGTCAAAGGCAGATCCACAAGGCCCCACGACAGAAGTTTTATCACAAAACTGCACATCTCTGCTGTAGGCCCACTAATCAGCAGGCTTGAACTTACTGGCATCTCTGTTCTACACCATTTTCATGAAACACAGTCAATCAAGAAACTGTCTGATACACTCATCGTCAGCAACAGTATATCCAAAGGTTCTCCTGTGCAACCTGATCAAGGGAATTTTAAGAATTTCATGGTATTTATCTAGCCATTATTCAAGCATGAGGTTGGAGGCACTGTGGGTTTCAATTTTTTCAGGAAACATTAAATGGTGAGGAAGCTCATTTCAATGAAACCTCTGGAAAACTCTCACAGGCAAGTCTTCCCAAGGAGTGGCCAAAAGGTCACCGAAATCCAGGACTATTGAGGTCTACAATGTGAGGTCCATGTGTGTTTTGACGCTCAAGTATGCCTGCCATGTGTTTTAGAAAAAATCATGTGATATCCAGGCTGTGATTCTCAGTGCTCTGTGGAAAGCCACCCTGGACCTAGATCTCAGTTTATAAGGGGGACTCTCATGTGTGGCCTGCGAAAATCCCAACACAATTCATGGCAATACTTCTCTGAGTTCAGTTCCAGAACTCAGTCTCTAAGTCCCCTTGAACTCACACCAGAGTTCAAGACCAGTTGGACCCATTCATTTCTTCCAACCGCCACACAAATGACCAAAATTAAAACCTAAACACTCCCACAAGGCCCTCATGTTCTCCATATAGACACTCATCATAACCTCTGGCTGAATTTTTCCATGAGGGGCGCAGCCCAAGACAGTGACCAAAATGAGCACCTTTGGCCCTCATTTGCCTAAAGTCAGGGTGGCCTGGACACCATTCCTGTGAACCAGGAGTGATTAGAAAGACCTGCCGTTAATACTGCTCTGCTTCTCCATTTTGAGGCCTACTGAATGTCAGGTATAGATTCTTTATGTGGTTTGGAGTCATGAGAAAACCCAAGCACTTCTGCAGGGTTTTGAATAACTCATTTGACCCAAAGGATCCCTATTCTCACTTGATGGAGTCAGGAACATCACAGAAGAAGGCTAGAGACTTCATCCACAATGACTGATCTTTTTGCCATTTTGGTTTTGGATGCACACATGGGATCTTTCTTTAGATCCATCAGGTGCTGAGAATCTAAGCTGGAGCCTCACACAGGGCCAAGTGGCTGATTCAGACACCTCCCTTTCCAAAGCAATTATGCCAAGAGCCACAGGTGATCCTCATTCATTTCCATTTGATAACTGTTTTTTTCAGTCTTCACAAAGGGGTGGCCAGAGGCAAATACCTTCCTGACATTCAGGGCAACAGAACAAAATGTAAGCAAAAGGCCCAAAGCAGGGTATCTCCACTGAGAGTTTCCTAGCCACACTGATATCTGAGTTTTTTGAGATTCTCGCCATGCCAATTCCTTCAGCTATTCAGTACATGGTCATGTCACAGTGATTGGAGGTGGTACATATCATGGATAAAAAACAATGAGCATATTCTGGCTAGTGGCCAGAATTCTGGAAGAAAACAGGAACTTAGGAAGGTTGTAGGTGTTTCCCATTGGTAAGGCAAGCCGCAGTCCTTTCATAAATTGGACAAGTTGATTGCTGGGAGGCATTCTACTACACAGGACATATTCATTGATGCATTCTCTTTTCTAATGTCTACAACCACGGACACAGTGGCATACACAGAAATAGAAACACTCACCATGTCAAATGACTTATTAGAAACAGTCCATTCCAAAAGAAATAAATCACGTTTTTTCTACCTATTCTCAGAACATGAGACAAAACCACAAACTGACATCCACACACCCAGGCACCTCCTTCCCCCAAGTAGGTCTGTGACTCTTCTGAATGTCCTCTGACTGGTAGGCCATACGATGTTCCTCTGAAATGGCCTTTCCTGTCTCAGATCTGGTGTCATTCACCAACTCTGTGAAGTTGTCAGGAGGCAGTGGTGAGCCAATTCCAGTCTTGTCAGGAAAGGCCCCTCTTCAGAGCTTTCTTGGAATTTGGCCACCGTCACATGAAGAGGTACCTAGAAAGACTGATTCTATCCTTGGTAAATCCAAACAAGTGAGACCACTGGGACTTGGACGGGTAATGGCTTTGGGTGCCTGGCTTCCTGGATCCCAAATTCAGAGAATTCCATCACCAAGGAAGTAGGTGAGGTCACTTCCTTCAGTAACTGAATGAGGTCACTCACTTGGCCACCAATATGTCCTAACAGTTGCTTCCTAGGTTCTCATAAGATGGAGGCGGCCCCTACTTCTTGTGACACATTCACAAATTAGAATGGTATAGAAACCATAGGCACCTGGGAACAGCTCTCCACAAAGGCCTGGTTTGATCCGACTTCTCTACATTAAGAAGAGAGAGGCTGATTCAGAAACATCCCTTCATCTTGACTAGGTTGTTTGCCATGGAAGATGACTTTTCCTCTCTCAGGTCCTAAATAGCTGCCTAAATCTTCTCCATCGATCATTTCCGCATGGACTTTTGAGGTTCTCAGCAGGTGGAAGATCCCCTACCTTCCTGTATTGTAAGACCAACTCGGTCCCTCCTCTTCTGTAAAGTTAGATTGACGGAACATTGTATGGTTAGGGTTAATAGCATGTTCGATTTTGGTTAGGAATCATTCTGCTGGATGAATAATGGTTTGGGAACCTCTGATACTTATAAGAATATAGACGTGAAATATAAGTACGAAAAAAGAAATCTAGGTAAGATTTGAAGCCCAGAAGGGCATTTGGCGATTGATTGGCATACTAAGCTTGAATTATGTTCTGCACCGAGGTCTCAGATAAATTTATTTACAATGGCATAGGTTGCTGTACCTCAGATGACTGAATTTAGAAGAGATCATCCAGTCCAAAAGGGATAGTCCATAGGATTAGGAAGATTGTCTGTAGGATTAGGAAGAAGAGTGAGTCTAGGAGTTGGACCAAAAGTTCTTTAGCAATAGGGTTTCAGTTAGAGAGTGAATGTAAATGTCAGCACATGTGAAGAGTCAGTCACAATGATGAACTGGGGAAAATATGTAGGAAAGAGAGTAAATATGTATCAATAGAGACATTAGGAAATCAGGCAACGTATAAAGTGAGTGATAGGATTAGATATTTTCAACAGGGTTGAGGTTGAATATATAATCTTAGGAAGAAACAATTATTTAGTCACCAATAGGATTGACATTTGAGCGCATTAGGGAACCTAGACATGGAGGTTTTTAGTAATCCATGCTCACTTTAAATTTAGGCTTTAGTACAATCATAAGTGTGACCTTTGCATTTTGTGTCAAGAATATTACTGTGGTAAAATATATATGTAGATCAGATGACATGAGTATTTCTTCCACCAATATGAGGAGCAATATTTTGAAAACTTATAAATTAGTATTGCGGATAAAATAGGCCTACCCTGTGTTGATGAATAAGAGATGATGCATGAATAGACCATATTGTGAATAAATTATATAACTGGTTCCAACTTTAAATAATGCATTGAAATTATATTTGAAAATATATAGTAAATCTTATATTGATGTATATACATTCATTCCAACCAGTTATACATCTAATGGTAATATTAGGGTTACGGTTTATCATGAAGAGTGTGTGAGTTTTGCTTCAAAAATGAGTATAGAATCGAAAATAATGTTTTTAGAAAGAAGTCTAGTGAAAAGACCACTAAAGAATCATAGAGGAATACATGTTTTCTGAAAGAGGAAGTGATTGATAGTGAACCACATGCCTATAAATTTGTGAATTTGTGGATGAAAGGACATATCCTATGATGTCCATAAACTGAAGAAATAGTAATGTACCAGTGTGGAATAAAAATGAACTTAAAAATACATATCATGTCCCATAGGAATCTAACTGCATTGATGTTAAACTTGGTCAGTTACTATAGAAATATTAGGATATATAAGGACCATTCACGGAAGTTAGTTTTCAGTACTAGGAAACAAATATGTATGTCAGGTGGTTGAATATTTCTGAGAATAATCTGTTGAGAGCCACAGCCAAGGGAGCCCCAGCAAACTTGCAGCTGCCAGCAAACTTCCATCTGCCGGCTGATGATTGGCTCACAGCGGCCCCAGCATCATCTAGCTGATTTGCTTGTCTGTGGTGATGCTCATTGAGATGCTCAATGAGCGGTTTCCCCGACCTTTCAGACTGCCAGCGGATGATTGGCTCACAGCGGCCCCAGCAACATCTAGCTGATTGGCTCCTCTGTGGTGATGCACATTGGGCTGGTTCCCTGCCCTTTCAGACCATGGAACTGCTCATTGGGGGACATTTTGGCTTCGCCCACGTGACCCAGCCAATCGGCCTCAAGAGGAGGAGACTTGTGTTTGAGGGAGAGGCTTGTGGGAAGCCTGTGGTGGCAGTTGGGCTCTGACGGCTTTTCCTGAGGAGCTGTTTTGTTTGGTGTCATCTTGTTGGGTTGTATTATAGTAGAAATACGGGATCAGAAATTAGTAAAAAAAAAAAAAAAAAAAAAAACTGAAAGAGTGTTCAGTAAATTGTTAGAGGAAGGAGGCATCTCAGTAAAATCAAGAAAAGTCAGGGCATACGTTGATACAATACAAAAATGTAGCCCATGGCTTTTTCAGGAGGAGTTGTTAAATATATCACAATGGAACCATCATGGTGAAGATTTAAAAAGAATAGGAAAGAAAAGCCCAGGGACTCTGCCAGTTGGCACATTGCTATTGTGGACGTTTGTACCTTGTTTGCTTAGTGGAAAGCCTTCAGTTCAGACAATGGTAGAGGAAGGAGAAGACATATTGATTCAAGTAAAATAGAAGGTCTCTCAAGTTAGTCAGATAGAGGAAAAAATTCAAGTAAAAGAAAAGGTCTCTCGAACTAGTCAGACAGAGGAAAAAAATCAAGTAAAAGAGAAGGCCTTTCAAGCCAGTCAGACAGAGGAAGAAAGTGTAAAACAGAAAAAGCCATCAGGGGGAAAGTTACAACAGGAGACTACTACTAACACCTTTCTATCACCAGAGGGTGTAAGTGTCCAACCAACAGCACAACCTCTACAGGAGACTGCTACTAACACCTTTCTATCACCAGAGGAAGTAAGTGTCCAACTAACAAGGCCACCTCCATATGCTGGGAGGCCCCCAACCCCCACAGTTGATAGTTGGAATCCTGAGACAAGATCTCAAATATTAACATGCCCAGTATTTGAGGCAGGAGGGCAGTGAGATTACCATGCTTTAAATTTCAAAACAGTGAAGCAGCTAACAGAGGCTGTAACAACCTATGGTCCTCAAGCACCCTTCACTGTAAGCATTATCAAATCCATTAACAACATGAACATGAAGCCAGCAGATTGGGCTAATATGTGTAAAGCTGTGCTAAATGGAGGAAATACCTGTTATGGAAGATTGCCAATGAGGAATTTTGCAAGGTGACGGCTAGGCAAAATGCAGCAGCTAGTTATCCTCAGAGAAATCTAGATATATTGTTAGGAAAGGGACCTTATGAGGATCAGCAGCAGCAATGTGCATATGATCCTGGTGTATATGCACAGATTGCTATAGATGCAATTAAGGCATGGAAGACTTTTCAAGGAAATGGAGGTTTACAAGGTCAGTTATCTAAGGTAATACAAGGAGCTAATGAACCTTATGCTGAATTTGTAGATAGGCTTATTCAAACAGCTACCAGAGTTTTTGGAAATACACAACAAGCAATGCCATTACTAAAACAACTGGCTTATGAGCAAGCGAATCGTTGGTGCAAAGATATCATTAGACCATGGAAACATGAAGATTCAAACACATATATTAAATTATGTAGAGACATTAAAGAACAAGAGCAAGTCGTGGAAGCTGCAGTAAAACAGGCTTTAGATGCCAGAGACATTAATGAACAAGGGCAAATTGTGGCAGCTGCAGTAAAACAGGCTTTAGATGCCAGGCCAAGAACATGCTACAATTGTGAAAAAACAGGACATTTTACAAGGAATTGTCCCATAGGAGGAGGGTTTAACAAAACTAGGTATCAAAGGAGTAGAATACCAGGTATTTGTCCACGATGCCGTAGAGGGAGACTTTGGGCTAATGAATGCTGTTCTCAAACCACCATAGAGGGTACACCATTATCAAAAAATGAACAAGGACCAGGTGTTTATCCACAATATCGTGGACAAAAACATGGAGCTCCTTTGCCAAAAAATGGACAAGGGGGCTCAATTCTCCGATGCCCAAAACCACAAATATACGCAGCACTGGAGAAACCCATCAACCACATCAGGGTAGTGCCCAGGACACATTGTCCATCAGATCCCTCATAAGAAAAACCAGAGGGAGTGCAGGGTTAGACATCTGTGACTCTGCCAGAGCAGTACTAACTGCAGAGATGGGAGTTCAATTCATTTCCACAGGGGTAAAAGGACCTCTTCCCAAAGGAACAGTAGGCTTATTATTGGGACGCAGCTCTTCTACTCTAAAAGGACTTATGATAAGTCCTGGGGTAATTGATCTCGACTATGAAGGTGAAATAAAAATTATAGCCAGTTCTCCAAAGGGTATATTAGTAATTTCACCAGGAGATAGAATAGCACAGTTACTAATAATACCCACCCTACGTGAAAAATTTTCCAGTCGTACTGTAGAAAGAGGTTCCAAGTGATTAGGCTATACAGGTGTAGATTGGGCTATGCTTTCTTTAAATTTAGATTCTGGCCCCATGCTTAAACTAAATATTCAAGGGCATGAATTTAATGGGCTACTGGATACAGACGCAGACCTTAGCATCATCTCTCGTCAAGAATGGCCAAAACATTGGCCATTACAACAAGCCACTCAAACGCTTCAAGGCCTAGGAGTAGCGTATAATCCCCATAGAAGTGCAATGGTATTAGATTGGAAGGATCCTGAAGGATGTGAAGGAACTCTACAGCCATATGTATTGGATCATCTTCCCGTAAATTTATGGGGACGAGATAGTCTCCTGGACTCATTGATATTTTTTTTCGGATTCGGTATTGCCAGTCAATCGGGTTTTGCCGGCTCCTCAGTCCTGGTCTCAGTGTTGGACGTCCATTGCCTGTCTTCATTGCCTTGTCTTGTCTGTGTCATGTTTCATTGCTTTAACTGTTTGTGTATCTTTCATTATGGGACAGAGCACTTCAATGCCTCTGTCCCTGATACTTGATCACTGGACCAAAGTCCACTTAAGGGCTCAGAATCTTTGTTTTTCAGTAAAGCGCCGGATGTGGCAGACTCTCTGTGCTTCAGAATGGCCCACCTTTGGATTTGGATTACCCCTAGAAGGATCTTTCTACTTCCCACTAATTTAAAAAAGTCAGAGATATTGTCTTTCAGCCGGTGCTACATAGCCATCTGGATCAACAGCCATATATCTTAACTCGGAGGGAACTCTGCATATCTCCTCCTCCATGGGTGAAGCCTTTCCTTGTCACTGCCCCCACTCTGACTCCTTCCCCCAGGAACTCTCAAATCCTCTGATCCTCCTCCTCCTACACCCTCTGTTCTCCCTGAGTCACCAGATTTCACTCTACTGGAGTCTCCTTCCCCTCCTTATCCCCTGCCCTTGTCCCCCAAAATCCAACACCCTCTAAGTGATTCCCCTGCTGCTGACTCAGCCTCTCCTCCATTGGAGGAAGCTATGCCGGCCCAGCGCCCTCCAGATAATTCCTTTGCAGCACACACAGCACCTCTTCCCTTGGAGGAAGCTGTACCATCTAAAGGAACTCGCTGGCGGTGAATGATTGAAAACCCTGGAACTCTTGGGATGCTCCCCCTCCATCCCTATGGGCCAATGATTGACGATGGCCACGGGGAAAAAATGCAAGCCTACCAGTATTAGCCTTTCTCCTCGTCAGACCTATATAACTTAAAAAAATTATAATCCCCCTTTTTTCTGAGGACCCCACCAGGCTCTCAGGTCTGGTTGAGTCATTGATGTTTTCACACCAGCCTACTTCGGATGACTGCCAAAAACTCCTAGGGATTCTCTTCATGACAGAGGAACAACAGTGAATCCTCCAGGAAGCTAGAAAAAAAATCCCTCAAACAAGATCTGCGTCTGACACAACTTCCCAAGATAATCAAAGGCGGCTTTCCCTTGAACCCACCAAACTGAGACCCCAAAATCTTTGAAGGTAGCGAGCATCTGTCCCCTTATCACCGGGCTCTAATAGTGTGTCTCCAAGCAGCCGCTAGCGACAAAGTAATTTGGCCAAGGTAAGAGAGATTATTCAAGGGCCTGATGATTCTCCCACTATGTTTCTAGAGAGAATTATGGAGGCGAGATATACTCCTTTTGATCCTCAGGAAGAGAATCAAAGGCATCTGTCACGATGGCCTTTATTGGGCAAACTGGCTTGGATATTAAAACAAAGTTACAAAGCTAGATTGATTACAAGATATGACTTTCAGAGATTTAGTCAGAGAAGCCAAGAACGTATACTATAAGAGAGAAACTGAGGAAGAGAAGGGAGCAAGGGGAGGATAAAAGAAACAAAAGGCAGACTAAGGCGTTGACTAAGGTCCTGGTCACAAAAACAAATAGGCCAGAAATTAAGAAACAGGTAGACAAGAAGGGATAACATTGGCCTATGCCAGAGGCCACCCTGGCCTCAGATCAATGTGCCTACTCTAAAGAAAAAAGGACACTGGGCCAAAATTGCCCTAAAAAGCGACAGCCACACCAGCCAGCCATTCTGACTCTGGAGGATGACTAAGAAAGTCGGGGCTCAGATTCCCTCCCCAAGCTCAAGGTAACTTTTGAAGTGTTTCAAAAGTGATTATGGAAATCGAAAATGATGTGTTTGGAAAGAAGTCTCATGAAAAGATCAGTCAAGAAACATGGATGAATACATGTGTTCTGAAGCACGAAGTGAATGAAAGTCAGACAAATGCGTATGAATTTGCTAACTTGTGGATGAAATATATATCCTATGATGTGCATAAAGTGAATAAATAGTAATGTAGAAGTGTTGAATAAAATTGAACATCAAAATACACATCATGTCCCATAGTAATCTACTTGAATTGATGTTAAACAGGGTCAGTTACTGTAGAAATGTTAGGATATGTTTGCACCATTCAAAGAAGTTAGTTTTCAGTACTAGGAAACAAATATGTATTTCAGGTGGATGAATATTACTGAGAATAATCTTGTGAAAAGTTGATTAAAAATCCAAATACATCAATATGAATGAATTTAGGGAGTGCATAATAAGACACATGTTTTATATATATATATATATATATATATATATATATATATATATATATATATATATATATATATATATATATATATATATATTAAAAATAGCAATATATATGCCAGTTGAAATTCATCATGAAATATATATCATCATCATATCCGAAAATATTCATTTTAATGAATATGGATTTTTATATAAGTTTGTTCAAATAGGAAGCTCACACATGGGTTGAATTTTCAGTTCCAACATTGTTTAGGAGGAGTGATCACTTCTCACAATTTGTATGTGCCATGTCAGCCACCTCACGAGAATGTACGTGTGACACCAGGTAGGATTCTATATGTGCATATTAAAACACATGTGCTGAATAGGCTACTGAGAAAGGAAGACAGTAATTCATATATTTGTTAACTTTAAAAACACATGTAGAACTATTTCAATTAAAAATTGACTAGATTTATAACTCCTACCCTATATATTTCAAAAGGCATGTCCAACTATACACCCTGCCTCCTCTGAAATGCTTGTATTTCTATTCTGTTTGGGTTATGTTTCTCCATCATATTAGGATTAGTAGTCAGAGTCTAGTAGGGAATGGGTTAGTGTCAGGGATTTAGTATTTCAAATATATGCTGCATAAAAATCTTCCCACTCTCATTCAGAACAATGCCTAGACATTACCCTCGTCCCAAGTAAGACACAATTAGAGGAGAAGAGTTAAAAATTCTGTGAATACATATCTGGAAATGAATATTCTCATGAGTTCACAACCTTGGAGGTCGTAGAGGAGTTTTCAAAAGTATGGGACAGGGTAAGCACTCCACAAACATGGAGCTCTGCTGCCCTAAAGACTTCTTGAGAAACTGCCTCTGAGGTTGGGCACTTGAAATATATGTTTTCGTAAGGAGCTTTCTTTGTACTGAGACCATCAAAGCTGGGTGTGCATCTATGCGACCTGGAGGACATGGTTTCATATTTTCCAATGAACATGAGGCAGCAGTGCTGAATTCTCTCTATGTAGGTAAACTGTGTCCACTGGGGCCTAAGTGTCTCTGCGTGTGGACTGTGAAGCCATTTGGTCATCCTCTACTTTTCCTGGTGTTTCTTGCTGCTGCACTGGGAGTTTGGTATTTGCTTATGAAGTAAAAAAAGATCACCTGGGACACAGTGCTTGAGGGAGTTCTGTCACGTGTGGTGGGTAAGGGTCTGCAAGAGAATATACCAACAATGCTTCTATTCCACAAAGATTTTCCCCTTGACCATAGCAACATAATTCTCAACATTTCCCTGAAACCTCTCTATATAACAAGATGCCGTTACATATAAGGGTCTGGTGGTTGTACCATGTCAGTCACAAGGCATTTCGGAGCCAATGGAAGATCAACATGGCCCCACCACAGATGTTTCATCACACACCCCCCCTCCACTGCTCTAGGCCCACTACTCAGCACGCTCCAATTTACTGGCATCTCTGTTCTACACCATTTTGATGAAACCTAGTCAATCAAGGTGCTGTCTGGTATACTCATGATCAGCAACCGGTTTTCCAAATTTTCTACAGTGCCACCTGGTCATGGAAATTTCAATAATTTTATTGTATTTATCTAGCCATTTTTCACGGATGAAGTTGGAGGCACTGTGGATTTCAATTCGTACAGGAACCATTAAATGATGAGAAACCTCATTTCAATGAAATCTCTGTAGAACTGTTACAGACAAGGCTTCCCAGGGAGTGGCCAAAATGTCACATAAAATCAGACCCACTGAGGTCTACAATGTGAGGTCCATGTGTGTTTTGACTGTCACCCGTGCCTGCCAAGTCTTTCAGAAAAAAAAAATCATGTGATATCCTGGCTGAGATTCCCAGTGCTCTGTGGAAAGCCACCCTGGGCCTAGATCTCAGTTTCCAAGGGAGACTCTCATGCGTGCCCTCCTAGAATCCCAACACAATACATGGCACAAGTTCTCTGAGATCAGATCCAGAATGCACTCTCTAAGTGTAATCACACCAGAGTTCAAGCCCATGTGGACCCAGGCATCTCCTTTAACTGCCACACAATGACCACAATTAAAACCAAAACACTCCCACATGTCCCTCATCTGTTTCCATATAGATACTCATCATAACCTCTGGCTGGAGGTTTCCATGAGGGGCGCAGTCCAAGACAGTGTCCAAAATAAGCTCCCTTGCCCCTCATTTGCCTAAAGTCAGGGTGGCCTGGACATACTTCCTGTGAACCAGGAGTGATCAAATAGGCATGCCGTTAATACTGCAGCGCTTCTTCAATTTGAGGCCTACTGAGTTAGAGGTATAGATTGTTTATGTGAATTAGAGTCATGAGAAAACCCAAGCACCTCTGCAGGGCTTTGAAGAACTCAATTGACACAAAGGATCCCTATTCTCACTTGATAAAGGTCAGGAACCTCACAGAGGAAAGCGAGACTTTATCCACAATGACTGGTCTATTTGCCATTTTGGTTTTAGATGCACACATGGGATCTTTCTTTAGATCCATCTGGTGCTGAGAATCTAAGCCACAAACTCACACAGGGCCAAGATGCTAATTCAGACACATCCCTTTCCAAAGCAATTAAGCAAAGAGCCACAGGTGATGCCCATTCATTTCCATTTGAAAACTGTTTACTTCAGGCTTCACAAAGGGGTGGCCAGAGCAAGAACTTCCTGACATTCAGTTCAACAGAACAATATATAAGCAAAATGCCCAAAGCAGGGTTTTTCCACTGAGAATTTCCTGGTCACACTGATATCTGAGTTTTTTGAGATGCTCGCCATTCCCTTCAGCTATCCAGTACATGACCATGTCACAGAGCTTGGAGGTGGTACATATGTTAGACACAAAACCATGAGCCTATCCTGGAGAGTGAACAGAATTCATGAAGAAACCTGGAAATTAGGAATGTAGTAGGTTATGCCCATCTTTAAGTAAAGCCGCAATCCATTCATAAATTGGGCAGTATGAAATGGGAAGCTTTCTACTAGACAGGAAACATCCATTGATGCACTCTCTTTTCTAATGTCTACAACCACGGACACCATGGGATACACAGACATAGAATCACTCGCCTTTTCAAACGACTTACAAGAAACAGTTCACTCCAAACCATACAAACCACCTTTCCTTCCTATTCTCACAACATGAGACAAAATCACAAACTCACAACCACACCCACAAAGGCACCTCCTTACCCTAAGTAGGTCTGTGACTCTATGGAGTGTCCTCTGACTGGTGGGCCACACAATGTTCCCCCGAAATGTCCTGTCCTGTCTCAAATATGGTCTCCTTGGCCAACTCTATGAAGTTGTCAGGATCCAGCAGTGGGCCACTACCTGCTTTTTCAGGAAAGGCCCCTCTTCAGAGCTGTCCTGGCTTTTGGCCATTCTAACATCAGTAGGTACAAAGAAAGACTGACTCTGTCCTTGGAAATTCCAAACAAGTGAACCCACTGGGACTGGTACTGGGACTGGCTCTGTGTGCCTGGCTTCCAGGATCCCAAGTTCAGAGAGTTCCATCACCAAGGGAGTAAGGTGAGTTCACTTCCTTCAGGAACTGAATTAGGTCACTGCTTGGCAACCACTTTATCCTAACAGTTGCTTCCAAGTGTCTCATTAAATGGAGGCTTCCCCTACTTCCTGTGAAACATTCACAAGTTAGAATGGTATATCAACCATAGGAATCCGGTAATAGCTCTCCACACAGGCCTGGTTTGGTCCATCTCCTCTACATTGAGAAGAGAGGTTCTGATTCAGACACATCCCGTCATCCTGACCAGGTATTTTGCCATGGAAGATTACTTTTGCTTTCTCAGGTCCTCCATAGCTGACTACATATTCTCCAGGGATCATTTCTGCATTGAACTTGTGGTTCTAAACAGGTGAAAGATCCCCTACATTCCTGTATTGTAAGACCAACTCTGTCCCTGCTCTTCATTAAATTTACATTGAGGGAACAGTGTATTGTTAGGGTTAATAAAATGTTTTATGTTAGAAATCATTCTGCTGGATGTATAATGGTACTGGGAACCTGGGATATTTTTAAAAATATAGAGGTGAAATATATAAATGAAAAAAGGATGTCTAGGTAATTTTGAAGCCCAGAGAGGCAATGGGCCCTTCATTGGGATACTTAGCTTTGATTTATGTTGTGCACAGATATCTCAGATAAATCTATATGCAATGGCATAGGACCTTGTACCTTGGATGATTAAAATTCGAAGAGAACATCCAGTCAAAAAGGGATAGTCGGTAGGATTAGATAGATATTCGGTAGGTTAACAAAGAGTGAGTATAGGATTTGGAACAAAAGTGCTTTAGCAATAGGGTTTGGGTTAAAGTGTGAAAGTAAATATCAGCACACTTGAAGGGTCAGTCACAATGATGAACAGGGGAAAATATGTAGGAAAGCAGATATCAATAGAGATATTACAAAATCAACAAGTGGGCCAAGGACCTGAACAGACACTTCTCAGAAGAAGACATACAATCAATTAATAAGTACATGAAAAAATTCTCACCTTCTCTAGCAGTCAGAGAAATGCAAATCAAAACCACCCTAAGACACCATCTCACTCCAGTAAGATTGGCAGCCATTAGGATGTCAAACAATAATAAGTGGTGGCAAGGATGTGGGGAAAAGGGTACACTTGTACATTGCTGGTGGGACTGCAAAATGGTGCGGCCATTATGGAAAGCAGTATGGAGATTCCTGGAAAAGCTGGGAATGGAACCACCATTTGACCCAGCTATCGCCCTCCTTGGACTATTCCCTGAGGATCATAAAAGAGAATGCTATAGGGATACTGCCACATCAATGATCATAGCAGCACAATTCACAAAAGCCAGACTCTGGAACCAACCTAGATGCCCTTCAATAGATGAATGGATAAAAAAAATGTGGCATCTATACACAATGGAGTATTATGCAGCACTAAAAAATGACAAAATCATGGAATTTGCAGGGAAATGGATGGCATTAGAGCAGATTATGCTAAGTGAAGCTAGCCAATCCTTATAAAACAAATGCCAAATGTCTTCTTTGATTTAAGGAGAGCAAGTAAGAACTGAACAGAGGGAAAGAGCATGAGGAAAATATTAACATTAAACTGAGACAAGTGATGGGAGGGAAAGGGAGAGAGAAGGGAAATTGCATGGAAACGGAAGGAAACCCTCATCGTTATACGAAATCACATATACAAGGTTGTGAGGGGAAAGGGGGGGGGAAGGGAGAGAACGGAAGAATAACAGATGAGGTAGAGAGGAAAAATGAAAGGGGAGGGGAGGGGGGATAGTAGGGGATAGGAAAGTCAGCAGAATAAAACAGTCACTAATATGGCATTATGTAAACATTGTGAATGTGTAACTGATGTGATTCTGCAATCTGTATTTGGGGTAAAAATGGAAATGCATAACTCACTTGAATCAAATTTATGAAAGATGAAAAAAATAAAAATTTTAAAAAGTACTAAATTGGCTCATCCTAACATTAAAAAAAGAGATATTACAAAATCAGGCAAAGTATAAAGTGAGTGATATGATTAGATATTTTCAACAGGGTTGATTTTGAATATATAATCTTAGGAAGAAACAAATATGTAGTCACCAATAGGATTGATATTTGAGAGCATTAGGCAACCTGAACATGGAAGTAATCCATGTTCACTTTCCATTTAGGCTTTAGTACAATAATAAGTGTGAACTTTGCATTTTGTGTCCAGAATATTACTGTGATAAAATGTATATGTAGATTAGGTGACATCAGTATTTCTTTCACCATTTCTGTGAGTAATATTTTGAAGACATATACATAAGTATTGGTTGTACAAAAAGCTGTACCCTGTGTCTATGTATATACAGATAATTCATGAATAGACCATACTGTGAATAAATAGTATAGCTGGTTCCACTTTAAATAATGGATTGAATTCATATTCACAAAGGAGTGGTCTGAGGCAAAAACCTTCCTGAAATTCAGGGCAACAGAACAATAGGTAAACAAAACGCACAAAGCAGGGTTTCTCCACTGAGACTTTCCTGGTCACACTGATATCTGAGTTTTCCTAGATGCTCGCCTTTCCCTTCAGCTATCCAGTACATAGCCATATCACATAGCTTTGAGGTACTACATATCTTGGTCACAAAACAATGAGGCAATTCTGGAGAGTGTCCAGAATTCAGGATGTAAACAGAAACTTTGGAAGATAGCAGGTTTTGCCCTTCAATAAGGAAAGCCGCAGTCCATTAATAAATCGGGCAGGATGAATGTTGCGAAGCTTTCTCCTAGACAGGACACATCCATTGATGCATTTTCTTTTCTAATGTCTACAACCACGGACAGAGTGGGATACACAGACATAGAAGCACCCGCCTTGTCAAAGGACTTACTAGAAACAGTCCACGCCAATTCAAACAAACAGCCTTTCTTACATCTTCTCAGAACCTGAGAAAAAAACCAGACACACACCTACACCCACAAAGGCACCTCCTTTGTGGAGTGTCCTCTGAATGGTGGGCCATACTATATTCGCCCAAAATGGCCTGTTGTATCTCAAATCTGGTCTCCTTGGCCAACTCTGTGCAGTTGTCAGGAGCCAGCGGTGAACCAATACCTGCTTTCTCAGGAAAGGCCTTTCTTCAGAGCTTTCCTGGCATTTGGCCATCCTCACATCTGTTGGTACTAAGAAAGACTGACTCTGTCCTTGGTAAATTGAAACAAGTGAGACCACAGGGACTGGGACTGCAACTGGCTCTGGGTGCCTCTCTTCCTGGATCCCAAGTTCAGAGAGTTCCATCACCAAGGAAGTGCAGTGAGGTTACTTCCTTCAGGAACTGAATGAGGTCACTGCCTTGGCAACCTCTTTGTCCTAACAGTTACTTCTAAGGGTCCCATGAGATGGAGTCTGTCCCTACTTTCTGTCACACTTTCACAAGTTAGAATGGTATATCAACCATTGGCACCTGGGAAGAGCTCTCCAAACAGGCCTGATTTGGTCCATCTTGTCTACATTTAGAAGATAGAGGTTGATTCAGACACATCCATTCATCATGATCAGGTTGTTTACCATAAAAGATGACTTTTCCTCTATCAGGTCCTTCATAGCTGCCTACATCTTCTCCAGGGATCATTTCTGCATGGACCTTTGATGTTCTCAGAAGGTGGAAGATCCCCTACATTCCTGTATTGTAAGACTAACTCTGTCCCTCCTCTTTTGTAAAGTTAGATTGAGGGAAGAGTGTATGTTTAGGGTTAATAACATGTTTGATTTGGGTTAGGAATCTCTCTGCCGCATGAATAATGGTATTGGGAACCTGTGATATTTACAAGAATATATAGGTGAAATGTAAGTATGAAAACAGAAATCTAGGTAAGATTCGAAGTCAGAAGGGCATTGGGTCCTTGAGTGGGATTCTTAGGTTTGAATTATGTTCTGCATATATGTCTCTGATAAATTGAAATACAATGGTTTAGGACCTTATACCTTGGATGATTAATTGTAGAAGAGAACATCGAGTCAAAAAGCAATAATCAGTAAGATTAGGAAGATAGTCAGTAGGTTTAGAAATAAAAGTGAGTATAGGATTTAGACCAAAATTTCTTTAGCAATAGGGTCTCGGGTAGACATTGAATGTAAATGTCAGCATATGTGAAGTGTCAGACACAATGATGAACTGCGGAATATATGTAGGAAAGCAGATATCAATAGAGATATAAGGAAATCAGGCAAAGTATAAACTGAGTGATAGAATTAGACATTTTCAACAGCCTTGAAGTTGAATATATAATCTTAGAAAGAAACAAATATGTAGTCACCAATAGGATTTACATTTGAGAGCATTAGGCAACCTGGACATGGTTGTTTTTAGTAATTCATGCTCACTTTCCATTTAGGCTTTGATACAATCATGAGTGTGACCTTTGTTTTTTGTGTCCAGAATATTACTGTGATAAAAAAAGAAATATATATATATATATATATATATATATATATATATATATATATATATATATATACACACACACACACACACACACACACACACACATATATAGATAGATAAGGTGACATGAATATTTCTTCTACCATTTCTGGGAGCAATGTTTTGAAGAGGTATAAATTAGTATTGGGGGAACAAAGAGGTGTACACTGTGTCTATGAATATAGAGATAATGCATTAATAGACCAAAGTGTGAATAAATAACATACCTGGTTCCAACTTTAATAATGGATTGAATTGAAATGTGAAAATGTACAGGAAATCTTATATTGATATACACACATTTATTCCAACCACTTATACATCTAATGGTAATATTAATGTTATGGTTTATCTTGAAGAGTGTGTGGGTTTAGCTTCAAAATTGATTATGGAAATCGAAAATAATGTGTTTGGAAAGAAGTCTCATGAAAAGACCAGTCAAGTAACATGGAGGAATACATGTGTTCTGAAGCAGAAAGTGATTAAAAGTGAAACAAATTCCTATAATTTTGTGAACTTGTGAATGAAATATATATCCTATGATGTGCAAAAACTGAAGAAATAGTAATGTACCAGTGTTGAATTAAAATGAACGTCAAAATAGACATCATGTCCCCTAGGAATCTATTTGCATTGATGTTAAACTGGGTCAGTTACTGCAGAAATATTAGGATTTGTAAGCACCATTGATTGAAGTTAGTTTTCAGAACTGGGAAACAAATATGTATTTCAGGTAGATGATTATTTCTGAGAATAATCTTGTGAAATGTTGATTATAAATCCACATACATGAACATGAATGAATTTATGGAGTGTATATAAGACACATATATTTCATATTTTATAAAATCTGTAGAGTGTATATATATATATATATATATATATATATATATATATATATATATACAAAAAAAACCACAAAAATTCATTAAAAAGTATCAATATATATATGCCAATCGTAATTCATCATGTAATATATATCATCCACAGAAGCAAAAATATTTATTTTACTAAACATGGGTTTATGTATAATATTGTTCTAATAGGAAGCTCACCCATAGTTTGAATTTTCAGTTCCAACAGCGTTTAGGAGCACTGATCTCTTCTTACAATTTGTTTCTGCCAAGTCAGCCAACTCATAAAAATATATGTGTGATACCAAGTAGGAATCTATATGTGCATATAAAAAGTACAAGTGCTGAGTAGGCTACAGAGAAAGGGAGACAGGAATTCACATATTTGTTAACTTTAAAAACGCATGGAGAGAGCTGCGGATGTGGCTCAAGTGGTAGCGTGCTCGCCTGGCATGCGTGCGGCATGGGTTCGATTCTCAGCACCACGTGAAAACAAAGATGTTGTGTCCGCCGATAACTAAAAAATAAATATTATAGAATTCTCTCTCTCCTCTCTCACTCTCTCTTTAAAAAAAACACATGGAGGACTATTTCAATTAAAAATTGAGTAGATTTATAAAACCGACCCTTTATCATGCAAGAGGGAAGTCCAACTATACACCATGCTTCCTCTGAACTTCTTGTATTTTCATTCTTTTGGGGTATTTTTCTCCATCATATTAGGATTAGTAGTCAGAGTCTAGTAGGGTATGAGTTAGTGTCAGGGATTCAGTATTTCGAATGGAAAATTGGAAAATGGATCAATGTGTATGCAAATGTGTACTACAAAAAAAATTTCCCACTCTCATTCAGAACAATGCCTTGACATTACCTTCACCCCAAGTAAGACACAATTAGAGGAGAAGAGTTAGAAAATCTTTGAATACATATCTGAAATTGAAAATGCTTAGGGTTCACAACCTTGGAGATTTTAGAGGAGTTTCCAAAAGTAAGGGACAGTGTAAAAACTCTACAAACATGGAGATTTGCCTGCCTAAAGACGTCTGGAGAAACTGCCTTTAGGTTGGGCACTTGAAATATATGTTGCTGTCAGGAGCTTTAGCTTCCTTTCTAGTGAGACCATCAAAGCTGGGTCTTCATCTCTGTGATCTGGAGGACATGGTTTATAATTTTCCAATAAACATGAAGCAGCAGTGCTGAATTCTTGCTTTGTAGGTAATCTGTGGCCACTGGGGGCTAAGTGTCTCCCCATGTGGACTGTGAAGCCATTTCATCATCCTCCACTTTTCATAATGTTTCTTCCTGCTGCACTCGGAGTTTGGTATTTGCTTCACGAAATACAAGGAGTTCAACTGGGACACAGAGCTGCAGCGAGTTCTGTCACGTGTGGTGGATCAGGGTCTGCAGGAGAATGCACCAACAGGGCTTGTATACCACATAGGATGCCCCCTTGACCATAGCAACCTGATTCTGAACATTGCCCTGAAACCTCTCCATATAACAAGTTGCCTTTACATATAAGGGTCTGCTCGCTGCACCATGTCAGTCACAAGCCATTTGGAAGCCAATGGCAGATCCACATGGCCCCACCTCAGATGTTTTATCACACATTTGCTCACTACTGCTCTAGGCCCACTACTTAGCAGGATCCAAATTACTGAGATCTCTGTTTTACACCATTTTCATCAAAACCAGTCAATCAAGGCACTGTCTGGTACACTCGTGATCAGCAACAGGACATCCAAAGGTTCTTCATTGCCACCTGGTCATTGGAATTTCAAAAATTTCATGGTATTTATCTAGCAAATTTTCAATTATGAAGTTGGAAGCACTATGGCTTTCAAATCATTCAGGAATCATTCAATGGTGAGGAAGCTCATTTCAATGAAAGCTTTGGAGAACTCTCACAGGCAAGGCTTCCCAAAGAGTGGCCTAAAGGTCACATGAATCCAGGCCCATCGAGGTCTACAATTTAGGTCCATGTGTGTTTTGACTAGCAAATATGGCTTCCAAGTCTTTCAGAATAAAATAATGTGATATCCTGGCTGAGATTCCCAGTGCTCTGTGGAAAGCCACCCTAGGACTAGATCTCAGTTTCCAACGGAGACTCTCATGCGTGGCCTCCTAAATTCCCAACACAATTCATGGCAATACTTCTTTGATGATTGATCCAGAACTCAGTGTTTAAGGGGAATGACACCAGAGTTCAAGCCCAGGTGGATCCAGTCATCTCTTCCAACTGCCACATGAATGACTACAATTAAAACCAAAACATTCCCACATGGTCCTTACCTTCTTCCATATAGACACTCATCATTACCTCTGGCTAGAGTTTTTCATGTGGGACACATCCCAAGAGAGTGTCCAAAATAATCTTCCTTGCCCCTCATTTGCCTAAAGTCAGGGTGGCATCGTCACCCTTCCTGTGAACCTGGAGTGATCCAATAGGCCTGCCATGAATACTGCTCTGCTTCTTCAATTTGAGTCCTACTGACTCTCAGGGATAGATTCTTTAAGTGATTTGGAGTCACAAGAAAACACAAGCACCTCTGCAGTTCTTCAAAGAAGTCATTTGACTTAAAGGATCCCTATTCTCACTTGACAGAGGTCAGAATCCTAACAGAGGAAGGCAAGAGACTGATCAACAATGACAGATTTTTGGCCATTTTGGTTTTGATTGCACACATGGGATCTATCCTTAGATCCATCATGTGCTGAGAATCTAAGCCACAACCTCATACAGGGCGAAGAGGCTGATTTAGACACATCCTTTTACAAGCAATTAAGCAAAGAACCACAGGTGATGCCCATTCATTTCCATTTGAAAATTGTTTTCTTCAGGCTTCACAAAGGGGTGGCCTGAGGCAAAGACCTTCCTGACATTCAGGACAACAGAACCATAGGTAAGCAAATGAACCAAAGCAGGATTTCTCCACTGAAAATTTACTGGTCACACTGATATCTGAGTTTTCTAAGATGTTCCCATTCTCGACAGCTATCAAGTATATAGACATGTCTCAGAGCTTGGAGGTGGTACATATCTTGGAAACAAAACCATGAGCCTATTCTGGAGAGTGGCCAGAATTCAGGAAGAAAACAGGAACTTAGGAATTTAGTAGGTGTTGCCCATCCATAAGGCAAACCACAGTCCATTCTTTAATTAGGCAGGATGAATGCTGGGAAGTTTTCTACTAGACAGGACACATCCTTTGATGCCTTCTCTTTTCTAATGTCTACAACCACGGACACAGTGGGATACTCAGACATAGAAACACTAGCCTTGTCAAACGACTTACTAGAAACAGGCCACTCCAACCCAAACAAACAGCCTTTCCTACCTATTCTCAGAACATGAGAGAAAACCACAAACTCACTCCACACCCACAAAGGCACCTCCTTAACCCAAGTAGGTCTGTGACTATCCGGAGTGTCCTCTAACTGGTGGGCCATACTATGTTCCCCTGAAATGGCCTGCCCTTTCTCAGATCTGGTCTCCTTTGCCAACTCTGTGAAGTTGTCAGGAGCCAGTGGTGAACCAATACCTGCTTTCTCAGGAAAGGCCCCTCTTCAGAGATCTTCTGCCATTTGACAATGCTCATATCAGTCGGTACCAAGGAAGACTGACTCTGTCCTTGGTAAATCCAAACAAGTGAGACCACTGGGACTGGGACTGGGACTGGCTCTGGGTGCCTGGCTTCCTGCATCACAATTTCAGATTTTTTGATGACCAAGGAAGAGAGGTGAGGTCACTTCCTTCAGGAACTGAATGAGGTCACTACATTGGCCACCACTTTGTCCTAACAGTTGCTTCGAAAGGTCCCATGAAATGGAGGCTGCCCCTACATCCTTTGACACTTTCACAAGTTAGAATGGTATATCAACCATAGGCACCTGGAAACAGCTCTCCACACAGGCATGGTTTGATCAGTTCTCTACATTAAGAAAGGAGAGGCTGATTCAAACACATCTCTTCATACTGACCCGGTTGTTTGCCATGGAATATGACTTTTTCCCTCTTAGGTCCTTCATAGCTGCCTGCAACTTCTTAAGGGTATAATTTCTGCATGGTCCTTTTATGTTCTCAGCAGGTGGAAGAGCCCCTACATTACTGTATTGTAAGACAAACTCTGTCTCGGCTCTTCTGTAAAGTTAGTTTGAGGGAACAATGTATGGTTAGGCTTAATAACATGTTTGATTTGAATTAGGAATCATTCTGCTTAATGAATAATGGTATTGGGAACTTGCGATATTTACAAGAATATATTGGTGAAATATAAGTTTGAAAACAGAAATCTAGATAAGATTTGAATCCAGGAAGGGCATTGGGCTGTTGATTGGGATACTTAGCTTTGAATTATGTTCTGCAAAGATGTCTCAGATAAATCAATATACAATGGCATAGGACCTTGTACCTTGGATGATTGATTGTCGAAGTGATCATCCAGTCAAAAAGGGATAGTCTTTAGGATTAGGAAGATAGTCGGTATGTTATAAAAAAGAGTAATATAGGATTTGGACCAAAAGTTCTTTAGCAATAGGGTTTCGGATAGAGAGTGAATGTAAATGTCAGCACATGTGAAGAGTCAGTCACAATGATGAACTGGGGAAAATATGTAGGAAAGCAGATATCAATAGACATTAGGAAATCAGACAAAATATAAAGTGACTGATAGGATTAGTCATTTTCAAGAGGGTTGAGGTTGAATATATTATCTTAAGAAGAAACAAATATGTAGTCACCAATAGGATTGATTTGAGAGCATTAGGCAACCTGGACATGGATGTGTTTAGTAATCCATGCTCACTTTCCATTAGGCTTTGGTGAAAGGTTAATAAAATAGGTACTTGTTACTTACTGTTTTTCTGTATGCTTAACAAAACACTGTTGAAGTCTTGAGGACTGTTTGCTAATCTTGTTTCCAGAATGTGCTGTCCCCAACTGCCAAACTGCAAATGTATACCCTCACCCGTTTGCACGCAAACCACCCACTTGCCCTGACCAATCAATAAACTTCCCTCCCTGCCCTCTCCAAGGAAAGCATATAAGCTCTGCTTAAGCTGTTCTCATTGCTCTCTGCTCTATTCAAGTGAGCTCTGAGCCCCAGAATGTTGGACCCATAATAAACCATTTACTGTTGAAGGAGACATTCTCTTGGTGGTCGCTTCCTCCGATGCTTGCCCGACCTTTACATCTGGAGGCACCAGCAAGATCCGACAGCGGCGGATGAAAGATCCCCAAGGGGCTCCTTTCAGGGTAAGTAAGGCAACTCTTTTTGGTTTTAGGTTTCAGGTTAGGGCTTGGCAAAATGGCTATGGGTGATGAGCGTGAGCTCTCTCTGACAGAGGCTGACATACGTGTCACAGAGCCACAGGCCACGTCCCTGGGGGATGCCCCAGAGGACTCAGGAAATCGAGGAACAATAGTCTCCTTGACTCAGTGATATTTTGCTTCGGATTCGGTATTGCCAGCCCATCAGGTTTTGCGGGCTACTCAGGCCTGGCCTCAGTATTGGACGTCCAATGCCTGATTTTATTGTCTTGTCTTGTCAGTGTAGTGTGTCATTGCTTTCACTGTTTGTGTATCTCTCATTTTGGGACAGAGAACTTCAACACCTCTCTTCCTGACCCTTGATCACTGGAACAAAGTCCGCTTAAGGGCCCAGAATCATTCTTTTTCAGTAAATCGCTGGACCTGGCAGACCCTCTGTGCCTCAGAATGACCCACCTTTGGAGTTGGATAGCCCCTAGAAACATCTACGTCCCACTAATTCGAAAAGTCAGAGATTTTGTATTTCAACCGGGGCCACATGGACATCCAGATCAACAGCCATATATCTCAACTTTGCAGGACCTCTGCAAATCTCCTCCTCCATGGGTGAAGCTTTTCCTTGTCTCTGCCCCCGCTCCTACTCCTTCCACCATGATTCTATCTCTCAAACCCTCTGCTCCTCCTCCTCCACCCTCTCTTCTCCCTGAGTCTCAAGACTCTACTGGACTCTCCTCGCCTTCTTATCCGCTGCCCTCGTCCACCAACCCCCAACAACCTCTAAGTGATTCCCCTGCTGCTGACTCAGCCTCTCCGCCACTGGAGGAAGCTAGGCCAGCCCAGCGCCCACCAAATGACTCCCCCTTGTCACACACACAGCCCCTCCTTCCCTGGAGGAAGCTGGCCTGGCAAAAAGAACTCAAAGAACTCCCTGGCGTTTTCAAACCTGCCTACTTGGGATGACTGCCAACAAATCCTAGGGATTCTCTTCATGACAGAGGAATGAGAGAGAAACTTCCTGGAAGCTAGAAAAAAAAATAGCCTCGGACCAGATGGGTGACCAACACAACTTCCCAACATAATCAAAGCCGGCTTCCCCTTGAACTTACCCAACTGGGACCCCGACACCTTTGAAGGTAGGGAGCATCTGTCCACTTATTGCCGGGCCCTAATAGTGGGTTTCCAACCGGCCGCTAGGCAACCAAATAATTTGGCCAAGGTAAGAGAGATTATTCAAGGGCCTGATGAACATCCCTCTATGTTTCTAGAGAGAATTATGGAGGCATATAGGAGATATACTCCTTTCGATCTTCAGGCAGAGGATCAAAAGGCATATGCCATGATGGCCTTCATTGGGCAAGCTGATCTGGATATTAAAAGAAAGTTACAATACTTAGATGGATTACAAGATATGACTTTGAGAGATTTAGTCAGAGTAGCCGAGAAAGTATCCTATAAGAGAGAAACAGAGAGAACGAAAGGGAGCAAAGGGAGGATGAGAAATGAAAAAGACAGATTAAGGTATTAACTAATGTCCTGGTCACAACAATAAATAGGCCAGAAATTAAGAAACAGGGAGACAAGAAGTGATACCTGGGTCCCCTCCAGAAGCCACCGTTGGCCTCAGATCAATGTGCCTACTGTAAAGAAAAAGGACACTGAGCCAAAGAGTGCCCTAGAAAGAGAAAGCCACGCCAGACAGCCTTTCTGACTCTGGAGGTTGACTAAGAATGTCGGGGCTCAGATCCCTTCCCCGAGCTCAGGGTAACTTTTGAAGTGAAGGGGACCCCATAAACTTTGAAGTGGATACAGCAGCAGTATACTCAGCCCTTAAGGCCCCACTGGGCCCTCTATCAAATAAAAGATCTCTAGTTCAAAGGGCTAACAGCAGTAAATATCAGACTTAGACAACTAAGAGGACCATGGACATGGGGAAAGACAAAATCCAACATTCCTTCCTAGTAATCCCAGAATGCCTGGCCCCATTGATGGGCAGAGATCTGCTCAGTAAGCTCCGGGCCAAAACAACTTTTAACCCCGAAGGCCCCAAAATGAAATTTCTAAATCCTTCATTAAAAACTCCTATAGTCATGGCTTTATAAATGTCAGTCGAAGATGAACATCCACTTTTCACACACCCCAAGACTGATCAAACAGGCAAGCTACCCCAGAAATGGATAACAGATTACCCAGATGCCTGGGCAAAATTGTTGGGTTAGGCCTAGCCAAGAAACAACCTCCAAGAACAGTGGAGTTAAAAACCTCAGCCTCCCCAATCAATGTCAAACAACATCCTCTGAGCAAAAAAGGTAAAGATGGGATAAGGCCCCATATTCAGAAATATCTGGCCTTAGGGTCCTAAGGCCCTGTCAATCGGCCTGGAACACTCCCCTGCTACCGGTAAAAAATCCAGGAACTGGGGACTATCCCCCATACAAGACCTAAGAGAGATCAACAACAGAGTGCAGGAAATTCACCCCATGGTAAATAATTCATACAATCTGCTTATCACTCTGAACCCTGAGTAGAAATGGTATGGACATAAAGATGCTATCTATTGCATGCCTCTGCATAAAGACAGTCAGTTGCTGTTTGCTTTTGAGTGGGTAGACCCAGAAACCGGAACGTATGGTAAACTAACATGGACTAGACTCCCACAGGGGTTCAAAAACTCCCCCACTCTCTTTGATGAAGCCCTCCACAGAGATGTCAACAACTTCAGACCTATGCACCCTGAAGTCACCCAGCTTCAATACGTGGATGACCTGCTACTGCAGCCAACACCAAGGAAAACTGTGAGTCTGGGAACCAAGCACTATTATATAAGCTTGCTCAACTCGGGTATAGAGCTTCTTCCAAAAAACCCCAAATTTGCCAGCAAGAAGTAGTCTTCCTGGGCTATTCCCTTAGGGGTGGTAAACGATGGCTCACTGAGCCCAGAAAACAAACGGTTGTGCAGATACACCCCCCCCCCCCAGCAGCAGACAACACAGAGAGTTTCTTGGGACTACTGGGTTTTGCAGGTTATGGATTCCTGTGTTTGCGTCCTTAACTTCTCCTTTATACCCGCTGTTAAAGGGAGATGCCCAATTCCAATGGACCCCTGAGCACCAGCAAGCTTTTGATAACATCTAACAACACTGGCACTGAACTCCTCAAGTTCACTGAGCCAAGCCTGCAATTTCAGAAATCCCTACACTACGTTAAAAATGTACATCAATTCACACACCTTGGTTCAAAGAAACTGCAGGCATTCCTGAAGGATCAAGAACAGAGTTTTCCACTAACCGACTCACAGCGAAAGGACATAACTGAACGGGTAACAAAACCCTGTCCGTTCTGTCAATAGGTTAATGCTTACCCTTCCAAGCTTCCTGCAAAATAGCACCTATGAACAACCAGACCAGGACAATTCTGGGAAGTGGACTTTACTGAAATTAAGCCAGCGAGGTATGGACTTCAATATCTCCTAGTGTTTGTAGATATATTTTCAGGATGGATTGAAGCCTTCCACACAAAAAAAGGCACAAATGGTGGTAAAAAATCCTGAAAGATATTTTTCCATGATACGGCCTACCTAAGGGTATATTGTCTGATAATGGACCGGCGTTCATGGCCCAGGTAAGTAAGGTGTTAGCCAGGACCCTGGGAATAAATTGGAAGTTACATTGTGCTTATAGACCCCAGAGCTCAGGACAGGTTAAAAAAAATTAATAGAACCATTAAAGAGACCTTAACGAAATTAAGCTTAGAGAGGGCATCAAAGGTTGGACTATGCTCCTGCCTTATGCACTGTTTCATGCAAGAAATACTCCCTCTGTTTCTTTGAGTAACCTCACCTCCTATGAAATTCTCTATGGGGCCCCTCCTCCAGTAAGGAACTAACCCCAACTCTAAGACCTACCGATCCCTTCCACACCCCCTTGCTTGACAAACTTAAAGCTCTTGAAAGAACTCAGCGATACCTGTCAAACCAGCTGGCCACTGCCTACCAACCTGGTGAAGAGGAGACTCCACATCGATATCAAATAAGAGACTTCGTCTACATAAGATGACTTCAGGTGTCATCCCTGGAACCCCGATGGACAGGACCATACCAGGTGCTACTTATAAAACCTACAGTGGTAAAGGTAGATGGAATCACTTAATGGATCCTAATTCTCATCTCAAGCCTGCGCCCTGTCCAGACTCTGGCTTGAAAGTGGAAAAGACTGGTAACCCTTTCAAATTGCATATTGTCCATGTGGATAAGGCTATAGACTCTCCCCTTGGCCACCACTAGTCCTAACCATCATCAGCCCATTCAGCAGCGATGGCTGATCACAAATCCTATTAGACAAGAAGTATGGTCTGTCTTGCATACAGCCCCCTTAGGGACCTGGTGGCCATCTCTCCACCCAGATATTTGTCAGCTGAGTATACGTCTTTCCAATTGGGATATCTCTGATGAAGAGGATCCCATTAAAATTTCATTAAATTTCTTCCGTACCATAGATAATGGAAACAAACATTATGGATGTAGGGACATGCAAGTCTGATGCAGGTTGGCTAGCCTAGATTACTATGTTTGCCCGGTGGACTATCAAAGCCACAAACAACCACGGCTGTGTGGGGGAAAAGCCGTCTTCTTCCGTAAGTCATGGGGATGTGAGCATACAGGGGCTGCCTGGTGGAACCCAAACTCCTCATCAAATTCAGTTCACAGCATTGGCCATATTACCAATTAGACAACCAAAACCGATGGCCCGCAGAGGGGTGTCTAGATCCTCAAATTCTGTGTGACTTTTTCAACTTCGGCAAGTGCTCAAAAGGATGGAAGAAAATTCCCCTATGTGTATGCCTTTTCCCTCCTTTGCTCACATCATGAACTATGTTTCTCCAATAGATCCTTCTGCTCCAGACTCTCTGCTGTCACTCTCACATCAACAACCTGATTTCTCCCCTCCAATTACTAGATCAAAAACCCAAACCTCCGCTGGTTCTCAGACCATTGCCCCCTTGCTGAGGTAGCAGGTACTGAGGTACCCTTCCACCCACTCACTCCTCTCTTCTCCTGTCAGTGCCCACACCGGGTCCCACCAGGTCCTCTTACCAGCTAACCCAAAGCTCAAACCAGCTGAGGAGTGCCCTCAGACGCCTATCCAAGTTGTAATGAAAATGGCCTTTAAAGTTGCTTTGTCATCACTAAAAACAGGTTACTAAGAATTTAATGTCCCTCACAGGCTTTTTGGGATACTCACTCCTGTCTTCCCATCTGCTCTACCTGTTCTACTGCTCACGTTTTGTTGCCAGGAAAATTCCAAACCCTTTTCCCATTATTCTTTTATATCTCTTTTTCCTCATTCTCAGAACCACAGAACTGCTCTCACCCCCCGCCTTCCCCGTCTTCCCCTCTGTACCAGGCCCACAGAAAAATCTGAAATGGCCTTCTCCAGAAGTCTTCATCGTGGCTGACTTTAGGACTTTCAGCAACAAAGTCCCTATAAAAGAGTTCAGTGTACATAAACTTCCTCTTTTCGTGTTGCTCTGTTATACTTGGCCACTGGCTGGAAAAATCAGCACTTCTAAGCTAGACACCCCCTTACTAGTTTTTCACAAAATATGTGAACAAGGCCTCTGGCCTTGAGCTCAGGCTTCCAGAGATGGCTATATTTCCAAGATAAAGAAGTTACCAACTGGGCTCCATGGTAACAGCTGGCAGGGAGAAAATAAAAGAGAAGAAAAAAGCTCTCCCCCTCCCAGATGTCCTTAAAAAGTTATCTTTCCCAGAGAAGAGGAAAATAAAATCAGAACCAAAAACTGCTTTTTGTGAACTTCTGCAGACTGTAAATTTCTGAGTCTTTTCTCTTACATGTTGGGTACAAAATTCTGAAACTACCTAAACTTGGGATTAAGGGGATTAATTGATTACAATAGAAGCAATGCCCTCTATATCCGGTTGCAACCAAATAGGACTGTTTCCCTGTCTTTGGTGCTATCTTAGGTGCCTTGCCTTGTCCATACCTACAACAGTATAATTCTATATACTTAAACATTGTTTATTCATAGAATTATCAACAGATGTGATTAATTATGTAATGGTGCAGATGTTTCCCCGAGTGCTCTATCATGAGGCAGGATCATTTAAATTTCAAATAGGGGGGCATACAACCCGGTTCTGCTGGCAACCTGTATCTTGCACTTTAGCCATCCTATGAGGAATAGTAGTTGCTGCAGAGGTGGGCACAGGTACCACTGCCCTAATCCATGGGACACAACAAATGACCCAATTAGAAGCAGCAATACACCAAAACTTAAAGATATTAAAAAACCACCATCACAGCTTTACAAGAATCTTTAACCTCTCTCTCTGAAGTTGTTTTACAGAACAGGCGAGGGTTCGACCTCCTCTTCATGAGAGAAGGGGCCTTTGTCCTGCATTGAGGGAAGAATGTTGTTATTATGCCTACAATACTGGAGTTGTAAAAGAATCTATGATTAAATTAAGAAGAAGCATTGAAGAGCATCAACAAGAGAGAGAGGCCCAAAAAGGGTGGTTTGAGTCTTGGTTCACAGAGTCCCCCTGGTTAACTACGCTTTTATCAGCCCTGGCCGGTCCCTTAATAATCCTCACATTATTGCTAACTGTAGGACCCTGTTTGCTCAACCGTGTAATTTCCTTTCTCCAAGCTCAAATTGGACAAGTTAAACTTATGGTAATCAGAAATCAATATACCACACTAGCAGACATAAAATGTGACATCCCCAATGATCACTATTATGATTTAATGTAACCAAAAGAAAGTGGGGAATGAAAGGTAAATAAAATAGGTAATTGTCACTTCCAGTTTTACGGTATGCTTAACAAAACACTGTTGATATCTTGAGAACTGTTTGCTAATCTTGTTCCCTGAATGTGCTGTACCAACTGCAAAACTGCAGAATGTACTCCCTCACCCATTTGCACGCAAACTACCCACTCGCCCTGACCCATCAATAATCTTCCCTCCCTGCCCTCTCCAAGGAAAGTATATAAGCTCTGCTTAAGCTGTTCTCAGGGCTCTCTGCTCTATTCAAGGGAGCTCTGAGCCCCAGCATGCTGGACCCCCATAAACTTTTGGCTGTTGCATTAGACAGTCCCTGGTAGTCTCTTCCTCCGATGCTCGCCTGACATTTACATTGGTAAAATAAAAAGTGTGACCATTGCTTCTGTGTCCAAATGTACAAATTAATATTGGGGGTACAAATAGGTGTACCCTGTGATATGAATATAGAGATAATGCATGAATAGGCAATACTGTGAATAAATAATAAAATGGGTTCCAAATTTAATAATGGATTTAATTGAGATCTGAAAATATACAGGAAATCTTATATTGATACACATACATTCATTCCAACCAGTTATACATCTAAACGTTATATTAGGATTATGGTTTGTCATGAAAAGTGTGTGAGTTTTGCTTCAAAACTGATTATGAAAGTTGAAAATAATGTGTTTGGAAAGAAGTCTCATGAAAAGACCAGACAAGAAACCTGGAGGAATCCATGTGTTCTGAAGCAGGAAGTTATTGAAAGTGAAACAAATGCCTATAAGTTTGCTAATTTGTGGATGAAATATATATCCTATGATGTGCATAAATTGAAGAAATAATAATGTACCAGTGTTGAATAAAAATGAACGTCCAAATACACATCATGTCCCATAGTAATCTACTTGCATTGATGTTAAACTGGGTCAGTTACTGTACAAATATTAGTATTTGTATGCAACATTAACTGAAGTTAGTTTTCAGTACTGGAAACAAATATGTATTTCATGTGGATGAATATTTCTGAGAATAATCTTGTGAATACTTGATTATAAATCCATATACATGAACATGAATGAGTTTAGGGAGTGTATATAAGACACATATATTTCATATTTTGAAAAATCTGGAGAATATATATATATATATACATATATATATATATATATATATATATGTATATATATATATATACATATATATACAAAAAAACACGCTCAGAGACATTAAATTACCAATATATATGCCAATCGAAATTTATCATGAAATATATATCATCAACAGATGCAAAAATATTTCTTTTACTGAACATGGATTTATGTTTAATGTTGTTCAACTAGGAAGCTCACCCATAGGTTGAATTTTAAGATCCAACAGGGTTTAGGAGGAGTGATTTCTTCTCATAATTTGTATCTGCCAAGTCAGCCACCTCACAAGAATGTACATGTGATACCAGGTAGGATTCTATATGTGCATATAAAATTACATGTTCTGAATAGGCTACAGAGAAAGGGAGACAGGAATTTATATATTTATTAACTTTAAAAACACAAGGAGAACTATTTCAATTAAAAATTAACTAGATTTATAACACCTACCCTTCATAATGCAAATGGCAAGTCCAACTATACACCATGCCTTTTTTGAACTGCTTGTATTTCTATTCTGTTTGGGTTAGTTTTCTCCATCATATTAGGATTAGCAGTCAGAGTCTAGTAGTTTATGAGTTACTGTCAGGGATTAAGTATTTTGAATGGAAAATTGGAAAATGAATCTAATGTGTATGCATATATGTGCTACACAAAAATCTTCCCACTCTCATCCACAACAATGCCTTGACATTAACTTCGTCCCAAGTAAGACACAATTAGAGGAGAAAAGTTAGAAAATCTGTGAATGCATATGTGGAATGGAATATACTCAGGAGTTCACAACCTTGGAAGTGGTAGAGCAGTTTCCAAAAGTAAGGCACATGGTAAACACTCCACAAACATGGAGCTCTGCTGGCCTAAAGACTTCTTGATAAACTGCCTCTGAGGTTGGGCACTTGAAATATATGTTGTTGTCAGTAGCTTTAGCTTACTTTCTAGTGAGACCATCAAAGCTGGGTCTGCATCTATGTGACCTGGAGGACATTGTTTCTAATTTTCCAATGAACATGAGGCAGCAGTGCGAATACTCTCTTTGTAGTTAAACTATGGCCACTGGGAGCTAAGTGACTCACCGTGTGAACTGTGAAGCCATTTGGTCCTCCTCCACTTTTCGTGGTGGTTCTTGCTGCTGCACTGGGACTTTGGTATTTTCTTCATGAAATACAAGGAGATCAACTGGGACACAGTGCTGGAGGGAGTTCTGTCACATGTGGAGCTCACGGTCTGCATGTGAATGCACCAACCAGGATTTTATCCCACATGGGTAGCCCCTTTGTCCATAGCAACCTGATTCTGAACATTGCCTTGAAATCTCCCTATATAAAAAGATGCCTTTACATGGAAGGTTCTCCTGGCTGTACCATGTCAGTCACAAGCCATTTGGAAGCAAATGGCAGATCCACATAGCCCCACCACACATATTTTATCACACACCTTCACACCACTGCTCTAGGCCCACTAATTTGCAGGTTCCAACTTACTGGCATCTCTGTTCTACACAATATTCATGAAACCCAGTCAGTCAAGGCACTGTCTGATACACTCATGATCAGCAATAGGACATCCAAAGATTCTCCAGTGCCACCTGGTAATGGGAATTTCAAAAATTTCATGGTGTTTATCTAGCCATTTTTCGAGGATGAAGTTGGAGGAACGTTGGGTTTCAAAAACCATTCAATGTTGAGGAAGCTCATTTCAATGAAACTCTGGAGAACTCTCATAGGCAAGGCCTCCCAAAGAGTGGACAAAAGGTCACATGAAGCCAGTCCAATTGAAGTCTACAATGTGAGGTACATGTGTGTTTTAACTCTCAACTATGGCTGCCAAGACTTTAAGAAGAAAATCATGGATTATCTTGGCTGAGATTCCCAGTGCTCTGTGGCCTTGATCTAAGTTTATAAGGGCTACTTTCATGCGTGGCCTCCTAAAATCCCAACAAAACTCATGGCAATTCTTCTCTGAGGTCAGTTCCAGAACTCAGTCTCTATGTGGATTCACACCAGAGTTCAAGCCCAGGTAGACCCGGTGATTTCTTCCAATCGCCACACAAATGACCAAAATTTAAACGAAAACACTCCCATATGGCCCTCATCTTTTCCACATAGACACTCATCATAACCTCTAGCTGGAGGTTTCTATAAGGGGCGCTGGACAAGACAGTGTCCAAAATAAGCTCCCTTGCCCGTCATTTGCCTAAAGTCAGGGTGGCCTGGAAACCCTTCCTGTGAACCAGGAGTGATCAAATAGGCCTACCATTATTACTGTTCCACTTCTCCAATTTGAGGCCTACTGACTGTGGGGTTTAGATTCTTCATGTGGATTGGGGTCATGAGAAAACCCAAGCACCAATGGGCTAGACTCTGAAGGGCTTTGAAGAACTCATTTGACCCAAAGATTCCTATTCTCACCTTATGGAGGTCAGGAAACTTACAGAGGAAGGCGAGAGACTTCATCCATAATGAATGCTCTTTTGGCCATTTTGGTTTTGGATGCACACATGGCATCTTTCTTTAGATCCATCAGGTGCTGAGAATCTAAGCCACAGCCTCACACAGGGCCAACAGGCTGATTCAGACACATCCCTTTCGAAATCAATTACTCAAAGAGGGACAGGTGATGCCCATTCATTTGCATTAGAGAACTGTTTTATTCAGGCTTCACAACGGGGTGGCCTTGGCAAAGACCTTCCTGACATTTAGTGCTATAGAACAATAGGTAAGCAAAAGTCCCAAAGCAGGGTTTCTCCACTGAGACTTTTCCTGGTAACACTGATATCTGAGTTTTCTGAGATTCTCGCCATTCCCTTCAGCTATCCAGTACATGGCCAAGTCACAGAGCTTGGAGGTGGTACCTATCTTGGTCACAAAATCATGAGCCTATTCTGGAGAGTGGCCAGAATTCAGGAAGAAAACAGGAACTTAGGAAGATTGCAGGTCTTGCCCACAAATAAGGCAATCCACTGTCCTTTTATAAATTGGGCAGCGTGAATGTTGGGAAGCTTTCTCCTAGACAGGACACATCCATTGTTGCATTTTCTTTTGTAATGTCTACACCCACGGACAAAGTGGGATACACAGACATAGAAACACTTGCCTTGTCAAATGACTTAATAGAAACAGTCCACTCCAAAACAAACAACCCAACTTTCCTACGTATTCTCAGAACATGAGACAAAACCACAAACCCACACTCATTCCCACAAATGCACCTCCTTCCCCCAAGAAGGTCTGTTACTAACCGGAGTGTCCTCTGCCTGGTGAGCCATTCTTTGTTCACCCGAAATGGCCTGTCTGTTCTCAAATCTGGACTCCTTGGCCCACTCTGTGAAGTTCTCAGGAGCCAGCTTTGAGCCGCCACTACCTGCTTTCTCAGGAAAGACACCTCTTCAGATTTTTTCTGGCATTTGGCCATCTTCACATCTGTAGGTACCAAGAAAGACTGACTCTTTCCATGATAAATCCAAACAAGTGAGATCTCTGTGACTGTTACTGGGCCTGGCCCTGGGTGCCTGGTTTCCGGGATCCCAAGTTCAGAGAGTTCCATCCCAAAGAAGTGAGGTAGGTCACTTCCTTCATGAACTGAATGAGCTCACAGCCTTGGCAAACACTTTGTCCTAACAGTTTCTTCCTAGGGTCCCATGAGATGGAGGCTGCCCCTACTTCCTGTGACACTTTCACAAGTTAGAATGATATATCAACCATAGGTACTCGGGGAGAGATCTCCACACAGGCTTGGTTTTGTCCATTTTGTCTACATTAAAATGCGAGAGGCTTATTCAGACACATCTCTTCATCCTGACAAGGTTATTTGCCATGGAAAATGACTTTTGGTCTCTCAGGTCCTTCATAGCATTCTATATCTTCTTCAGGGAAAATTTCTGCATGGATCTTTGAGATTCTCAGCAGGTGGAAGATCCCCTATATTCCTGTATTGTAAGACCAACTCTATCCCTGCACTGCTGTAAAGTTAGATTGAGGGAACAGTGTATGGTTAGTGTTAATATCATGTTCTATTTGGGTTAGGAATCATTCTGCTGGATGAATAATGGTATTGGGAACCTGAGATATTTACAAGAATATATAGGTGAAATATAAGTATGGAAACAGAAATCTAGGGAAGACTTGAAGCCAAGTAGGACATTGGGCCCTTGAGTAGCATACTTTGCTTTGAATTATATTCTGCACAGATGTCTCAGATAAATCGATATACAAAGAAATAGGATCTTATACACTGGATGATTGAATAACATACAGAATATCCAATAAAAAAGGGATAGTCTGTAGGATTAGCAAGATAGTCAGTAGATTTAGAAAGAAGAGTTAGTATAGCATTTGTACCAAAAGTTTTTTACAAATAAGGTTTCGGGTAGAGAGTGAATCTAAATGTCAGCACAATGACGAATTGGGGAAAATATGTAGGAAAGCAGATATAAATAGAGACATTAGGAAGTCAGTAAAAGTATAAAGTGTGTAATTTGTTTAGACATTTTCAACGGTTTGAGTCTGAATATATTATCTTAGGCAGAAACTAATATGTTGTCACAAATTGGATTGACTTTTGAGAGCATTAGGTAAACAGGACATGGATGTTTTTATTAATCCATGCTCACTTTTTATTTAGGCTTTGGTAAAATCATAAGTGTGACCTTTGCATTTTGTGTCCAGAATATTATTGTGATAAAATGTATATGTAGATCAGGTGACATGAGTATTCCTTCCACCATTTCTGGGAGCACTATTTTGAAGAAATATAAATTAGTATTGGGGGTACAAAGGGGTATACCCTGTGTCATAGAATATATTGATAATGCATCAATTGACCATCATGTGAATAAATAATATAACTGGTTCCACTTTAAATCATGGATTGAATTGATATCTGAAAATATAAAAGAAATCTCATATTGATATACAATCATTCACTGCAACCAGTTATACATCTAATGGTAATATTATGGTTGTGGTTTATCCTGAAAGGTGTGTGAGTTTTGTTTCAAAAGTGATTATGGAAATCAAAAATAATGTGTTTGGAAAGAAGTCTCATGAAAAGAATAGTCAAGAAACCTGTAAGAATACATGTGTTCTCAAGCAGGAAGTGATTGAACATTATATATCATACTATATATAATGTGCATAAACTGCAGAAATAGTAATGTACCGGTGATGAATAAAAATGAACATCAAAATACACATCATGTCCCATAGGAATCTACTTGCATTGATGTTAATCTGGGTCAGTTACTGTAGAAATATTAGGATTTTTATGCACCATTCACTGAAGTTACTTTTCAGTACTAGGAAAAAAGTATGTATTTAAGTTGGATGAATATTTCTGAGAACAATCTTGTGAAAATTTGATTATAAATCCACATAAATCACAAAAAATTATGAACACAAAAGTCACATGGACATTAAAATGTAGCAATATATATGCCAATTTAAATCCATCTTGAAATATATATCATCCACTGATCCAAAACTATTTATTTAATGAACTTGAATTTATGTATAATGTTGTTCAGCTAGGAAGCTCCCCCATAGATTGAATTTTCTGTTCCAACAGTGTTTAGGAGGAGTGATCTCCTAAATGTGTATGCAAATATGTGCTACACAAAAATCTTCCCACTCTCATCCAGAACAATGCCTTGATATTACCTTCACCCCAAGTAAAACACAGTTGGAGGACAAGAGTTAGAAAATCTGTGAATACATATCTGGAATGTAAAATGGTCAGGAGTTCACAACCTTGCAGGTTGTAGAGGAGTTTCCAAAAGTAAAGGACAGGCTTGATAGACCCAACCTGATCTTTTATTAGAATTGGGAGCCATCTTGCCAGAAAGCCGTGAAAAGATAATTTGGGCTTTACTATAAATTACTGCAAATTCTGAACCTGCTTGGAATGCGTGCCCGTGCCTTGAACTCATCCATGCCTGGCTCTCTGACCAGAAAACAGTGCTCTCTGAAACATTAGTGACACCTAATAAATATTGGCCTTCCCAAGCCAGACAACGACCCTCTCTGAGTCTCTAATGGTCCTCATAATTTCTGATGTTGGGGCCAGCAAAAAAAATGTAAACTACCATTAGTGTGATGCTTTCAAAGTTCTGTTATCTGTAACCCCCTTTTTGTGTAACTTTCTGGGATATATAGCTGGGCTGTAGGAAAGGTGGTGTTGCTGTCTTGTTCCCGCCATTTTTGGAGGGAGAGGCAGCCTGGCCGGTTTTAATAATAAGCTTGCCTTAATTTGATTTTAATTGGAGTCAGTGGTCTTTTCTTGCATCCTAGTCCAACATTTTGGAGTTCCCCAGTGAGATGACCCTGCCCGACCAGATCACAAGGCCAGACTGCTGAAAATTCTGAAGCTGGCCTTCCCTCCAGGGCTACGGGCTGGGGAGCCACTCTAGGGGGTGCACAACTTGAGATGTTCCAAGGCCTTGGAGTGAGCCGTCGGTCTGGGGAGCACTGCAGTGAACCACCGCACTGAAACTATTAGCAAGCACCTGGTGGAGGAGGCCTCCATAGGTAAGTGGCACCTTGATAACATCTTATATCTGGTTAAGGGAGATCTATTCTAATGACAGAGAGGTGGCCTGGGGAGGCTCACATACACTCCTGTCCAGGACAGTAATGAGAATCGTTCTGTCCTCTGTTCCGTTCTGTAGGGAATTCCTTTCAAGGTTAGAGAGGTGCCGAGGAACACGCACGTGCTCCTACCCCAGAGCTTTAGCAAGACGTTGAATTGCTCCTCTGTTTTTCTGTTTTGGCACCGGGATTCTGTTTTTTTTTTTGTGTGTGTGTGTGTGTGTGTGTGTGTTTTGTTCTGTATTCTATATGTTTTTTTGTTTTTGTGCATTTTGTTTTGTGATTTCTGTGATAAAATCTTAAGGATATTGAACGTGAAAATGGGTAACAAAGCAAGTAAGCCTGACACCCCTTTGGACTGTGTTTTAAGGAACTGTGATGAACTTTACCACCATTTGTTAAGCAGAATGAGAGAAGCCCCTAGCTGGCTGCCTGGAGCACACCCAGTGCAGATGGCAATGCCTGCTGGGGAATGAAGAACTGAGTATCTCCCAGCATCTGCCAAAGCCCTGTTTATTCAGGGAATTCCCTCCTTCGTTCCCTGCACTGTAAGGATAATGCCGCCTCTGTCTTCTTAAAAAAAGAGAAAAACAAAAAGGGGACACTAAATGCAGTAAAGTAACCATGGAGACACTTTATTTTACATTTCAGGTTGCTCCTCTGTGAAAACATTTGGTCCCCTTGTGGGGACATCTGTGGTGCCACTTGGGAAGGAGATTTTTCTCTTATTTGCTCTGTTTTAAAGGGTTCTGTCTGTCAGCCATTGTCTGGAGTTCATTTCTGCCTGTCTTGTGCCTTTTTTCTGGCCCTTTAAGACATGTGCAATAATGTGTTAATATTATAAATTGTTTCTTGGAAATGATCTTAGCTGAATTTGTGTCTAAATGATGATGTTTCATTGTACCAATCTGGTATCTGAATGGGTTTTTGAAGCATTTCACAATCTTGCAGTTAAAAGTCGGGTTTAGGTAATTGTTTAGTTTATGGTTTCAGATAATTCATGCCAGAGAACATAAATACTTAGGATGGAAAACTAAAGAACTCTACTTCCAAGTTGGCAAGTAACTTCCCAATCATTCAGACTTTTTTTCACCAATTTTAAATTAGGTAGCCTGGGAAAATGTCACTGTGTGTACCAGTGCATTAATTTGGACAAGGATACTAAATCATAGTATGATATCTGTTGACAAAACAACTTGTGAAGATATAAAATTTTGTGAATTGTATCTTAAACTTGTATCATAATTTTCAACATGCTAACCTGAAAATAATGGTTAAAATACCTTAGGCCTAAGGTTTCTGCTCAGAATAGCCATTTTTTCCTGCTTCTTCCAGACCTCAGCCAGGGATTATTTTGAAATGCAAATGAAAGAAGCCTGTAAGCTTAGTAGGAGACTTATTTGAGGCCTAAGGAAAAAAAAAGTAAAATGTATGGTATTTACTTATTACTGGCCAGTCATTTTTTCTAGGACTCATATTTTTTTCCTTAGATTCTTTATTTATTTTTTGAGCTCATGATTTTGCTCCTACAGACCTAGGTTAATGTTTTTCTCATCAGTAATATCTTTGACCAACTGTGGAATTTTTAAATCATTGCAGTGGAGATTTCACCTGTGAAAAGCTACAAGGCCTTCACTTTTATTATGTGTGCACAATTTGTTATGTGTTGTATGTCTATATATGTATACATATGTCCGTATATCATATATATGATACACAAATTAACATATATAAGGAGCACTCATATTACAAAGCACTCATAAAAACAATTTTAAAAAGTGGATCCAAAGATCTTTAATTCACGTGATTTAAATGTTTCAATTTAAATTGGGTAAACTGATAAATATAAATTTCTTTAAATTTAAGCTTACAAGTTTTTCTAGGTGTTCAAAAATCTAATAAAGTATTAATGTCTACAAAAGGTCTAATATGCCTATGTTCCAGGACTTTTCTTTCAATCAAAAAAATGGCTTACACTGTTCAAAACATTTGTCTAATATTTTGATAAATAAGTAAAGTAAATTTGATATGGGATTACTCATTCATGAGTACTTTTGTTTGATATCTGATTGATATACTAAGGTCTGTATAAGTTTGTACTAAAGTCTGTATAAGATTGTAAAAATCAGTCATGTGTTAAAGAGACAAAAATTTCTTAAACATAAGTTTACCCATAACATTTAGTTTATTAAGATTTAAATTTTCTAGAGCAGGCAACCATAAAAATTAAACAACTGTTTAATTAAGAACTGTTATTTTAGAGCACTGTACTGCCATTTCTTTAAAAGCTAAACTTGGTTAATGTAGAAACATCAATGTAATTGTGATGCTATTAATGTGCTCATATCTTCCAGTTATAAAACTCTATAAGGTAGAAACTTTAAAAGAGCATTATATCAAGCAGGTGTTCTGAAGTTGTATGGTAAATAAAATATATATTGGGGATTTATTTACCTGTTATCAATAATATATGTAAAGTTTTATGTTACTTTTTACATTGTGGAACAATTTAAATGTATTTTTAAGTTAATGAGACCCTAATCTATGTAAAGGTTAAAATCTTTCAGCCGTACTTTAATTCATGTTTTAAATGTGATATCATATGGTGTGAGCTAATGTTCATGTGACCTCAAAAAATTTATGTAAACTTTGTAAAATGATATTTAAAAAACAAAGATCAGCTTTAGAACTAAAGCATTTAAGGTTTATAAGGAGCCCTGCTTACCTGAGATAAGACTCTGTGTCCCATCTTACTACATGTGAGAATGACTATGAAAGCAGTAGGTCAGATTTTATTTCATTTAAAGTTATGTTCAAATTTTTTTTTCTGTCAAGATTACTAGGATCTCAAAAAGATGATATAATATATAACTCACCCAAAAAATTCAGGGTAGCTATTACATGAACTAAGTATTTTTACTCTTTTTAAAAAAATTTTATTTTTTAATTTCCTTATAAGTGATCTAAAGATTTCCTGTTGGTGTTTTACAGAAGTGTTGCTTTAAGAACACAACATGGGTTAATTTAAGATAATAAGTCATCAACTACAAGACAGACAGAATAATAAGATCCCAATTAATAATATATAAATAATTATAAACTTACAGACATTAAAGCACAGTACTCTTAATATATGGCTGTTAAAATTCATTTGCTGGTTGTTTCAGATTAGGATTGAAAATTAAAGTTAAATAAAAAGGTCCAAAAAAACCGATATTTGACTCTTGCCCTCTGAGTCAGTCTGAATCCAGGGAACAAGGGATTTCTCTATGAGCTTTGCAACTCTGGGCCACATAACCTCCCGATCAGAGAGATTAATGAGACCACTGAAGAACAGAAAGCCAATAAGTGCATTTGCTACAAAGAGGTGAGTCATCAGGAAAGGGAGACATCCCTGATGCTTCTGAAGGAAGCCACATGGTCAAGCAAGACCTGGACCCACATAGCTCAAATTGCACTAGCAGAACTGAGAAGCTGCTCTCAAGTATCCCAAAAAATGACTCCCATAAAAGCTCAGCTGACTGCTAACAATAGATAGAAACAAAAGTCAGTTTGACTGCTTCATCTTAAACACTTAGCAAAGACAGTTAAAACCAAAATACAGCCAATCCTGGGCATTTTAAATAATAATAATAATAATAATAATAATAATAATAATAATAATAATAATTTAAGGTATACACTTTATGTTAGCCTCCCAAAATAAGTAAAACTGTTGGCTACAAAGAAGGATTCTCAGAGAGGAATGCCTGATAACTATAAAAATAGACTATCAAGAGGAGCTTCCAGAGGCAGAAGTTTTTAGTTTAAGGCCTACAGATATTCCTAACCTACACAGGTAGGCTTGGTGTTTGCTAGTACAATTATCCAGCCCTGAGTAACAGAATTAAATGTTTGTCTGTTAAACACAGAGGTCATACTAGTGAAAGGATTCTGCAAAATCAGATGACATTAAATTATTAAACTGTATATTATGGGGAGGGACAACTGTATCACTAAAAGTTAAATATTAAGTTCACAGTCCTGATAATTGGGGATATTAAAGACTGGTGAGGGTACTTCATACAGTGACATGATCCAGCTACTGCAACATTTATTCAATACTCATGTTTTTTGTTTCTCTCATAGAAGAACCCATCCCCAGATGACTTTACAACCTGTTCTTCCTCAACAAGACTTCAAAAAGAACTGACTTCAAAAAGGCAACTCATGTCCCTCACGCCATGCACACTCATGTCACCCTTTCTCAGCTGAGAAAAAGCCAAAATGAGAGACGACTCTCTACTTACACCAATGGAGCCAAAAATAAATAGACTATCAATATAAGTAATTAATTAAGTCAGGTAATATCAGGGAGACTGGTTTTCGGTGAGTTCTAAAAATTTGGTGACTGTTAACTGAGGGATTAAAATTTCCTCAGTGCTTTTCCACTAACCTATCAAGGATTACAAAGGGACACATAAGAAAAGGGGGGGATGATACACCCAACCTTACCTTTTATTAAAATTGGGAGCCATATTGCAACAAAGCCATGAAAAAATCATTTTGGCTTTACTGTAAATTACTGCAAATTCTGAACCTGCTTGGAATGACTGCCCGTGCCTTGAACTCACCCATGCATGGCTCTCTGACCAGATAGCAGCCCTCTCTGAAACTTTGTCACACCTCATAAATATTGGCCTTTTGTGGCCAGACAATGACCCTCTCTGAGGCTCTAATGGTCCTCATAAATTTTGATGTTGGGGCTAGCAAAAAAAAAAAAAAATGTAAACTCCCATTAGTGTGATGCTTGTCAGAGTTCTATTATCTGTTACCCCATTTTTGTTTAACTTTCTGGGCTACAAACCTGGGCTGTAGTAAAGGTGGGGTTGCTCTCTTGTTCTCGCAATTTTGGGAGGGAGTGGCAGCCCAGCCAGTGGAAATAATAAGCTTACTTTAATTTGATTTTAATTGGAGTCAGTGTTCTTTTCTTACATCCTGGTCTAAGAGGTAAACACTCCACAAACATAGAGCTCTGCTGGCCTAAAGACTTCTTGAGAAACTGCCTCTGAGGTTGGATACTTTAAATATATTTTGTTGTCAGAAGGTTTAGCTTCTTTTCTAGTGAGACCATCAAAGCTGGGTCTGCATCTATGTGAATGGAGAGCATGGTTTCTTATTTTCCAATGAACATGAGGCAGCAGTGCTGAATTATCTCTTGGTAGGTAAACTGTGGCCATTGGGGGCTAAGTGTCTCCCTGTGTGGACTGTGAAGCCATTTGATCATCCTCCATTTTTGTGGTGTTTCTTGGTGCTGCACTGGGAGTTTGGTATTTGCTTCACGAAATACAAGGAGTTCAACTGCGACACAGTGCTGGAGGGAGTTCTGTCACGTGTGGTGGGTCATAAACTGCAGGAGAATGCACCAACCAGGCTTCTATTTCACATAGCTTTTTCCTTGACCATACCCACCTGATTCTGAACATTGCCTTGAAACCTCTCCATATAATAAGATGCCTTAACATGTAAGGTTCTGCTGGATGCACCATGGCAGCCAAAAGGCATTTGGAAGTCAATTGGAAATCCACACGGCCCCACCTCAGATATTTTATCACACACCTGCACACCACTGCTCTGGGCCCACTATTCAGCAGTGCAAATTACTGGCATCTCTGTTCTTCACCATTTTCATGAAACCCAGTCAATCAAGGCACTGTCTGGTACACTCATGATCAGCAACAGGAGATCCAAAGGTTCTCCAGTGCCACCTGGTCATGGGAGTTTTAAAAATTTCAGGGTGTTTATCTAGCCACTTTTCAAGGATGAAGTTGGAGAAACTGTGGGTTTCAATTCATTCAGGAACCTTTTAATGTTGAGGAACCTCATTTCAATGAATGCTCTGGAGAACTCTCAAAGGCAAGGCTTCCCAAAGAGTAGCCAAACGGTCACATGAAGCCCAGCCCATTGAGGTCTACAATGTGAGGTCCATGTGTGTTTTGACTCTCAACTATGCCTGTCAAGTCTTTCAGAATAAAATCATGTGATATCCTGGCTGAGATTCCCAGTGATCAGTCGAAAGCCACCCTTGGCCTAGATTTCAGGTTCCAAGGGCGACTCTCATGCGTGGCATTCTAAAATCGCAACACAATTCATGACAATACTTCTCTGAGGTCAGTTTCAGAACTCAGTCTCTAAGGGGAATCATACCAAAGTTCCAGCCCTGGTGGATCCAGTCATTTCTTCCAACTGCTACACAAATGAACACAATTAAAACCAAAACACTCCCACATGGTCCTCACCTTCTTCCATATAGACACTCATTATAACCTCTGGCTGGAGGTTTCCATGAGGGGTGCAGCACAAGACGGTATCCAAAACAAGCTTCCTTGTCCCTTATTTGCTTAAAGTCAGCTAGGCCTGGACACCATTCCTGTGAACCAGGAGTGATAAAATAAGCCTGGGCTTAATACTGCTCTGCTTCTCCAATTTGAGGCCTACTGACTGTCAGGTATAGATTCTTTATGTGATTTGGAATAATGAAAAAACCCAAGCTCATATGGGCTAGCCTCTCCAGGGCTTTGAAGAACTCATTTGACTCAAAGGATCCATATTCTCCCTTGATGGAGATCAGAAACCTATCAGAGTAAGGCAAGATACTCCATACACAGTGACTGATCTTTTTGCCATTTTGGTTTTGAAAGCACACATGGAATCTTTCTTTAGTTCCAACAGGTGCTGAGAATCTAAGCCACTGCCTCACACAGGGCCAAGTGGCTGATTCAGACACATCACTTTCCAAAGCAATTAAGCAAAGATACACAGGTGATGACCATTCATTTCCATTTGAAAACTGTTTTCTTAAGGCTTCACAAATTGGTGGACTGAGGCAAAGACCTTCCTGACACTCAGAGCAACAGAAAAATAGGTAAGCAAAAGGCCCAAAGCAGGGTTTCTCTACTGAGACTTTCTTTGTCACACGGTTATCTGAGTTTTCTGAGATGCTTGCTATTCCCTTCAGCTATCCAGTACATGGACATGTCACAGAGCTTGGAGGTGGTACATATCTTGGACAGAAAACCATGAGCCTACTCTGGAGAGTGGCCAGAATTCAGGAAGAAAACAGGAACTTCAGAAGATAGTGGGTGTTGCCCGTCCCTAAAGCAACCTGCAGTCCACTCATAAATTGGACAGGATGAATGTTGGCAAACTTTCTACTAGACAGGACACATCCATTGATGCATTATCTTTTATAATGTCTACAACCACGGACACAGTGGGATACACAGGCATACCAACAATCGCCTTGTCAAATGACTTACTATAAACAGTCCACTCCAAAACAAACAAACCGCCTTTCTTACCTATTCTCAGAACATGAGACTAAACCACAAAATCACAACCACACCCACAACGACACCTCCTTTATTCAAGTAGGTCTGTGACTAATTGGAATGTACTCTGACTGATGGGCCATACTATGTTTCCTTGAAATGGCCTGTCCTTCTCAGATCGGGTATCCTTGGCCAACACTGTGAAGTTTTCAGGAGCCAGTGGTGAGCCACTACCTGCTTTCTAAGGAAATTCCCCTTTTCAGAAATCTCCTGGCATTTGGCAATCCTCACATCAGTAGGTACCAAGGAAGACTTACTCTGTCCTTGGTTATTCCAAACAACTGAGCCCACTGGGAAAGAAACTGGGACTGACTCTGGTGCCTGGCTTCCTGGATCCCAAGTTCAGAGAGATCCGTCATCAAGGAAGAGAGGTAGGTCACTTCATTCAGGAACTGAATGAGGTTACTGCCGTGGCAACCACTTTGTCCTAAAAATTGCTTTCAAGGGTCCCATGAGATGGAGGCTGCCCCTACTTCCTGTGACACTTTCACAAGTTAGATTGGTATATCAACCATTGGCACCTGGGAACAGCTCTCCACACAGGCCTGGTTTGGTCCATCTTCTCTACATTAAGAAGAGAGAAGCTGATTCAGACACAACCCTTCATCCTGACCAGGTTGTTTGCCATGGAGGATGACTTTTGGTCTTTTAGGTCCTCCATAGCTGCTTACAACTTCTCCAGGAATCATTTCTGCATGGACCTTTGAGTTTCTCAGCATGTGGAAGATCCCCTATATTCCTGTATTGTAAGACCAACTCTATCCCTGCTCTTCTGTAAAGTTAAATTGACTGAACAGTGTATGGTTAGGTTAACTAACAGGTTCGATTTGGATTAGGAATCTTTCTGCGCGATGAATAATGGTATTAGGAAACTGCGATATTTACAAGAATATATAGGTGAAATATAAGTATGAAAACAGAAATCTAGCTAAGATATGAAGCCCAAAAGGTCATTGGGCCCTTGATTGGGATACGTAGCTTTGAATTATGTTCTGCACTGATGTGTCAGGTAAATCGATATACAATGGCTTAGGTCCTTGTACCATGGATGATTAAATGTAGAAGAGAACTTCCAGTCAAAAGGGATAGTCGGTAGGATTCAGAAGATTCTCAGTAGGTTTAGAAAGAAGAGTGAGTATAGGATTTGGACCAAATGTTGTTTAGCAATAGGGTTTCCGGTAGACAGTGAATGTTAATGTCAGCACAAGTGAAGAGACTGTCACAATGATGAACTGGGGAAAATAGTTAGGAAAGCTGATATCAATAGAGACATTACGAAATCAGGCAAAGTATAAAGTGAGTGATAGGATTAGATATGTTCAACAGGGTTGAGTTTGAATATATAATCTAAGAAAGAAACAAATATGTAGTGACCAATAGGATTGACATTTGACAGCATTAGGCAACCTGGACATGGATGTTTAGTAATCCATGCTCACTTTTCATTTAGTCTTTGCTACAATCTTAAGTGTGACCTTTGCTTTTTTTGGCCAGAATATTACTGTGATAAAACGTACATGTAGATCAGGTGACATGACTCTTTCTTTCACCATTTCTGGCAGCAACATTTTCAAGACGTATAAATTAGTAATGGGGGTAAAAAGAGGTGTACCCTTGTCTGTGCATATAGAGATACTGCATGAATAGACCATACTGTGAATAAATAATATATCTGGTTCTGACTTTAAATAATGGATTGAAATTATATCTGAAAAAATACAGGAAATCTTATATTGACATACAAACATTCATTCCAACCAGTTATATATCTAATGGCCACATTAAGTTTATGGTTTATCATGAAGGGTGTGTGAGTTTTGCTTCAAAAGTGATTATGGAAATCGAAAATAATGTGTTTGGAAAAAAGTCTCATGAAAAGACCAGTCAAGAAACCTGGAGGAATACATGTTTAATGAAGCAGGAAGTGATTGTGAAACAAATGCGTATAAATTTGTGAACTTGTGGATGAAGTATATATTTCCTATGATTTGTAAAAACTGAAGAAATAGTAATGTACCAGTGTTGAATGAAAATAAACGTCAGAATACACATCATGTCCCATACGAATCTACTTGATTGATGTTAATCTGGGTCAGTTACTGTACAAATATTAGGATTTGTAAGCACCATTTACTGAAGTTAGTTTTCAGAACTATGAAACAAATGTGTATTTCAGGTGGATGAATATATCTGAGAATAATTTTGTGAAAAGTTTATTATAAATCCACATTTTTGAACATGGATGAACTTAGGGAGTGTATTTAAGAAACATATATTTCATATTTTAAAAATCAGGACAGTGTGTGTATATATATATATATATATATATATATATTCATAATTATATATATGTGTATATACATATATATGTGTCTATATATATATATACACACACACACACACACACACAACACACACACAGACATTTAAATGTAGTTATATATATGCCAATCGAAGTTCATCATAAAATATATAGCATCCACAGATGCAAAAATATTTATTTTACTGAACAAGGATTTATGTATAATGTTGTTCTACTAGAAAGCTCACCCATAGTTTGAATTTTCAGTTCCAACAGCGTTTAGAGGAGTGATCTCTTCTCACAAGTTGTATCTGCCAAGTCAGTCACCTCACAAAAATGAACGTGTGATACCAGGTAGAATTCTATATAAGCATATAAAAATAAATGTGCTGAATAGGCTACAGAGAAAGGGAGAGGAATTTACATATTTGTTAACTTTAACAACACATGGAAAACTATTTCAATTAAAAATTGACTAGATTTATAACACCTACCCTTTATCATGCAAATGGCAAGTCCAACTATACCCCATGCCTCCTCTAAACTGCTTGTATTTCTATTATGTTTGGGTTGTTTTTCTCCATCATGTTTGGATTAGTAGACAGAGTATAGTAGGGTATGGGTTATTGTCAGGGATTCAGTATATTCAATGGAATATAGGAAAATGAATCCAACGTGTATAAAACATATGCTACACAATTATCTTCCCACTCTCATCCAGAACAATGCCTTTACATTACCTTCACCCCAAATAAGACACAATTAGAGTAGAAGAGTTTGAAAATCCGTGAATGCATATCTGGGGTGGAAACAGTACTAAGAAACAAATAAGTATTTCAGGTGGATGAATATTTCTGAGAATAATCTTGTGAAAAGTTGATTATAAATCCACAACATAAATATGAATGAATTTAGGAAGTGTGTAATAAGACACATATTTCATGTTTTGAAAAATCTTGAGAGTGTATCTATATATATATATATATATATACATATTTATATACACAAAGAGAGAGAGACATTAAAAATTGCAATATATATGCCAAACGAAATTCACCATGAAATGTATATCATCCACAGATCCAAATATATTCATTTTACTGAACATTGATTTATGTATAATGTTGTTCAACTAGGAAGCTCACTCACATTTGAATTAAATGTTCAAGCAGCATTTAGGAGGAGTGATCTCTTCTTCCAATTTGTATCTGCCAAATCAGCCACCTCACAAGAATGTACGTGTGGTACCAGGTAGGATTCTATATGTGCATATAAAAATACGTGTGCTGAATAGGCTACAGAGAAAGGGGGAAAGGAATTCATTATTTGTTAACTTTAAAAACGCATGGAGAACTATTTCAACAAATAATTGACTAGATTTATAACTGCTACACTATACCATGCAAAAGGCAACTCCAACTATAAAACATACCTCCTCTAAACTGCCTGTATTTCTATTCTGTTTGTGTTATTTTTCTCCATCATATTAGGATTAGTAGTCAGAGTCTAATAGGGTATATGTTAGTTTCAGGGATTCAGCATTTCTAATGGAAAATAGGAAATTGAATCCAATGTGTATGCAAATATGTGCTACACAAAATTCTTCCCACTTTCATCCAGAACAATGCCTTGACATTACATTCTCCTCAAGTAAGACACAATTAGAGGATAAGAGTTAGAAAATCTGTGAATATATATCTGGAATGGAGAATACTCAGGAGTTTACAACTTTGGAGGTGGTAGAGAAGATTCTAAAAGTAAGGAACAGGGTAAACATTCCAGAAACATGCAGCTCTGCTGGCCTACATACTTTTTGAGAAACTGCCTCTAAGAGTGGGCACTTGAAATATTTGATGTTCTGAGGAGATTTAGTTCATTTGTAGAGAGACCATCAAAGCTGGGTCTGCATCTATGTTACTTGGAGGACATGGTTTCTTATTATCCAATGAACATGAGGCAGCAGTGCTGAATTCTCTCTTTGTAGGTAAACTATGGACACTGGGGTCTAAGTGTCTTTCAGTGTGGACTGTGAAGCCAATTGGTCATCCTCCACTTTTCGTGGTGTTTCTCGCTGCTCCACTGGGAGTTTGGTATTTGCTTCAAGAAATACAAGGAGTTAAAATGGGACAGAGTGGTGGAGGGAGTTCTTTAAGGTGTGGTGAGTCAGGGTCTTCAGGAGAATGCACCAACCCAGGTTCTATCCCACGTAGATTGCCCCCTTGAGAATAGCAATATGATTCTGAACATTGCAGTGAATCCTCTCCATATAACAAGATGCCTTTACATATATGGGTCTGCTGGCTGCACCATGTCAGTCACAAGCCATTTGGAAGCCAATGGCTGATCCACATGGCCACAACACAGATGTTTTATCAGACAATTGCATACCACTGCTCTAGGCCAACTACTCACCAGGCTCCAACTTACTGGCATATCTGTTCTACACCATTTTCATGAAACAAAGTCAATCAAGGCAGTGTCTGGTATACTCAGGATCAGAAACAGGACATCCAAAGTTTTTTCAGTGCCAGCTGAACATGAAAATATCAAAAATTTCATGGTAATTGTCTAGCCATTTTTCACAGATGAAGTTTGCGGCTCTGAGGGCTTCAATTAATTCAGGAACCATTAAATGGTGAAGAAGCTAATTTCAATGAAAGCACTGGAGCACTCTCACAGGCATGGTTTCCCTAAGGGTGGCCAAAATGTCACATGAAGCCAGGCCCATTGAGATCTACAATGTGAGGTTCATGTGTGTTTTAAACTCAAATATGGCTGCCAAGTCTTTAAGAAAAATTGTATGTAATATCCGGGCTGAAATTCCCAGTGTTCTGTGGAAATCCAACCTGGTCCTAGATCTCAGGTTCCAAGGGCGACTCTCATGTGTGGCCTCCTAAAATCCCAACACAATTCATGGCAATACTTCTCTGAGGTCAGTTAAAGAACTCAGTCTCTAAGGGGAATCACACCAGAGTTCAAGCCCAGTGGAACAGTCATCTCTTCCAACCGCCACACAAATGACCACAATTAAAACCAAAACACTCCCACATGGTCCTCATCTTCTTCCATATAGACACTCCTTATAACGTCTGGCTGGAGTTTTCAATGAGGTCCACAGCCCAAGTCAGTGTCCAAATTAAGGTCCTGTTCCCCTCATTTGTCTAACACCAAGGTGGCCTGGACACACTTCCTGTAAACCAGGAGTGATCAAATAGGCCTGACATTAATACTGCTCAGCTTTTTCAATTTGAGGCCTTCTGACTCTGTGGTTTAGATTCTTTATGTGAATTTGAGTCATGAGAAAACACAAGCCCGTCTGCAGAGATTTGAAGAACTCATTTGGCCCAAAGGATTCCTATTCTCCCTTGATGGAATTCAGGATCCTAACAGAGGAAGGTAAAAGAATTCATTCACAATGAGTGAATATTTGCCATTTTGGTTTTGGATGGACACATGGGATCTTTCTTTTGATCCATCAGGTGCTAAGAATCTAAGCCACTGCCTCACACAGGGCCAAGAGGCTGATTCAGACACATCCTTTTCCAAAGCAATTAAGCAAAGAGCCACAGGTGATGCCCATTCATTTCCATTTGAAAACTGTTTTCTTCAGGGTTCACAAAGGTGTGGCCTGAGGCAAAGACCTTCCTGACACTCAGAGCAACAGAAAAATAGGTAAGCAAAAGGCCCAAAGCAGGGTTTTTCTACTGAGACTTTCTTTGTCACACTGATATCTGAGTTTTCTGAGATGCTTGCTATTCCCTTCAGCTATCCATTATATGGCAATGTCACAGAGCTTGGAGGTGGTACATATCTTGGACAGAAAACCATGAGCCTGCTCTGAAGAGTGGCCAGAATTCAGGAAGAAAACAGGAACTCCGGAAGATAGTAGGTGTTGCCCGTCCCTAAAGCAACCTGCAGTCCACTCATAAATTGGGCAGGATGAATGTTGGCAAGCTTTCTACTGGACAGGACACATCCATTGATGCATTATCTTTTATAATGTCTACAACCACGGACACAGTGGGATACACAGGCATACCAACAATCGCCTTGTCAAATGACTTACTATAAACAGTCCACTCCAAAACAAACAAACCGCCTTTCTTACCTATTCTCAGAACATGAGACTAAACCACAAAATCACAACCACACCCACAACGACACCTCCTTTATTCAAGTAGGTCTGTGACTAATTGGAATGTACTCTGACTGATGGGCCATACTATGTTTCCTTGAAATGGCCTGTCCTTCTCAGATCGGGTATCCTTGGCCAACACTGTGAAGTTTTCAGGAGCCAGTGGTGAGCCACTACCTGCTTCTTCAGGAAATTCCCCTTTTCAGAGCTCTCCTGGCATTTGGCAATCCTCACATCAGTAGGTACCAAGGAAGACTTACTCTGTCCTTGGTTATTCCAAACAACTGAGCCCACTGGGGAAGAAACTGGGACTGACTCTGGTGCCTGGCTTCCTGGATCTTAAGTTCAGAGAAATCCGTCATCAAGAAAGAGGGGTAGGTCACTTCATTCAGGAACTGAATGAGGTTACTGCCGTGGCAACCACTTTGTCCTAACAATTGCTTTCAAGGGTCCCATGAGATGGAGGCTGCCCCTACTTCCTGTGACACTTTCACAAGTTAGATTGGTATATCAACCATTGGCACCTGGGAACAGCTCTCCACACAGGCCTGGTTTGGTCCATCTTCTCTACATTAAGAAGAGAGAAGCTGATTCAGACACAACCCTTCATCCTGACCAGGTTGTTTGCCATGGAGGATGACTTTTGGTCTCTTAGGTCCTCCATAGCTGCTTACAACTTCTCCAGGAATCATTTCTGCATGGACCTTTGAGTTTCTCAGCATGTGGAAGATCCCCTATATTCCTGTATTGTAAGACCAACTCTATCCCTGCTCTTCTGTAAAGTTAAATTGACTGAACAGTGTATGGTTAGGTTAACTAACAGGTTCGATTTGGATTAGGAATCTTTCTGCGCGATGAATAATGGTATTAGGAAACTGCGATATTTACAAGAATATATAGGTGAAATATAAGTATGAAAACAGAAATCTAGCTAAGATATGAAGCCCAAAAGGGCATTGGGCCCTTGATTGGGATACGTAGCTTTGAATTATGTTCTGCACTGATGTGTCAGGTAAATCGATATACAATGGCTTAGGTCCTTGTACCATGGATGATTAAATGTAGAAGAGAACTTCCAGTCAAAAGGGATAGTCGGTAGGATTCGGAAGATTCTCAGTAGGTTTAGAAAGAAGAGTGAGTATAGGATTTGGACCATTGTTGTTTAGCAATAGGGTTTCCGGTAGACAGTGAATGTTAATGTCAGCACAAGTGAAGAGACTGTCACAATGATGAACTGGGGAAAATAGTTAGGAAAACTGATATCCATAGAGACATTACGAAATCAGGCAAAGTATAAAATGAGTGATAGGATTAGATATTTTCAACAGGGTTGAGTTTGAATATATAATCTAAGAAAGAAACAAATATGTAGTGACCAATAGGATTGACATTTGACAGCATTAGGCAACCTGGACATGGATGTTTAGTAATCCATGCTCACTTTTCATTTAGTCTTTGCTACAATCTTAAGTGTGACCTTTGCTTTTTTTGTTCAGAATATTACTGTGATAAAACATACATTTAGATCAGGTGACATGACTATTTCTTCCACCATTTCTGGCAGCAAAATATTCAAGACGTATAAATTAGTAATGGGGGTAAAAAGAGGTGTACCCTATGTCTGTGCATATAGAGATAATGCATGAATAGACCATACTGTGAATAAATAATATATCTGGTTCTGACTTTAAATAATGGATTGAAATTATATCTGAAAAAATACAGGAAATCTTATATTGACATACAAACATTCATTCCAACCAGTGAAATATCTAATGGCCACATTAAGTTTATGGTTTATCATGAAGGGTGTGTGAGTTTTGCTTCAAAAGTGATTATGGAAATCGAAAATAATGTGTTTGGAAAAAAGTCTCATGAAAAGACCAGTCAAAAAACCTGGAGGAATACATGTTTTATGAAGCAGGAAGTGATTGTGAAACAAATGCGTATAAATTTGTGAACTTGTGGATGAAATATATATTTCCTATGATTTGTAAAAACTGAAGCAATAGTAATGTACCAGTGTTGAATGAAAATAAACGTCAGAATACACATCATGTCCCATACGAATCTACTTGATTGATGTTAATCTGGGTCAGCTAATGTACAAACATTAGGATTTGTAAGCACCATTTACTGAAGTTAGTTTTCAGAACTATGAAACAAATGTGTATTTCAGGTGGATGAATATTTCTGAGAATAATTTTGTGAAAAGTTTATTATAAATCCACATTTTTGAACATGAATGAACTTAGGGAGTGTATTTAAGATACATATATTTCATATTTTAAAAATCAAGTCAGTGTATATATATATATATATATATATATATATATATATATATTCATAATTATATATATGTGTATATATATACACATATAATTATATATATGTATATATATATATACACTCACACACACACACACACAAAACACACACACAGACATTAAAATGTAGGAATATATATGCCAATCGAAGTTCATCATAAAATATATAGCATCCACAGATGCAAAAATATTTATTTTACTGAACAAGGATTTATGTATAATGTTGTTCTACTAGAAAGCTCACCCATAGTTTGAATTTTCAGTTCCAACAGCGTTTAGAGGAGTGATCTCTTCTCACAAGTTGTATCTGCCAAGTCAGTCACCTCACAAAAATGAACGTGTGATACCAGGTAGAATTCTATATAAGCATATAAAAATTCATGTGCTGAATAGGCTACAGAGAAAGGCAGAGAGGAATTTACATATTTGTTAACTTTAACAACACATGGAGAACTATTTCAATTAAAAATTGACTAGATTTATAACACCTACCATTTATCATGCAAATGGCAAGTCCAACTATACCCCATGCCTCCTCTGAACTGCTTGTATTTCTATTCTGTTTGGGTTGTTTTTCTCCATCATATTTGGATTAGTAGACAAAGTATAGTAGGGTATGCGTTATTGTCAGGGATTCAGTATTTTCAATGGAATATAGGAAAATGAATCCAACGTGTATAAAATATATGCTACACAATTATCTTCCCACTCTCATCCAGAACAATGCCTTTACATTACCTTCACCCCAAGTAAGACACAATTAGAGTAGAAGAGTTTGAAAATCCGTGAATGCATATCTGGGGTGGAAACAGTACAAAGAAACAAATACGTATTTCAGGTGGATGAATATTTCTGAGAATAATCTTGTGAAAAGTTGATTATAAATCCACAACATAAATATGAATGAATTTAGGAAGTGTGTAATAAGACACATATTTCATGTTTTGAAAAATCTTGAGCATGTATATATATATATATATATATATATATATATATATATATATATAAATATATTTATATACAGACAAAGAGAGAGACATTAAAAATTGCAATATATATGCCAAACGAAATTCACCATGAAATGTATATCATTCACAGATTCAAATATATTCATTTTACTGAACATGGATTTATGTATAATGTTGTTCAACTAGGAAGCTCACTCACATTTGAATTATCAGTTCAAGCAGCGTTTAGGAGGAGTGATCTCTTCTTCCAATTTGTATCTGCCACGTCAGCCACCTCACAAGAATGTACGTGTGGTACCAGGTAGGATTCTATATGTGCATATAAAAATACGTGTGCTGAATAGGCTACAGAGAAAGGGGGACAGGAATTCACTTATTTGTTAACTTAAAAAACGCATCGAGAACTATTTCAACAAATAATTGACTAGATTTATAACTGCTACACTATACCATGCAAAAGGCAACTCCAACTATAAAACATACCTCCTCTAAACTGCTTGTATTTCTATTCTGTTTGTGTTATTTTTCTCCATCATATTAGGATTAGTAGTCAGAGTCTAATAGGGTATATATTAGTTTCAGGGATTCAGCATTTCTAATGGAAAATAGGAAATTGAATCCAATGTGTATGCAAATATGTGCTACACAAAAATCTTCCCACTTTCATCCAGAACAATGCCTTGACATTACATTCTTCTCAAGTAAGACACAATTAGAGGATAAGAGCTAGAAAATCTGTGAATATATCTGGAATGGAGAATTCTCAGGAGTTTACAACTTTGGAGGTGGTAGAGAAGATTCTAAAAGTAAGGGACAGGGTAAAAATTCCACAAACATGCAGCTCTGCTGGCCTAAATGCTTTTTGAGAAACTGCCTCTAAGGGTGGGCACTTGAAATATTTGATGTTCTGAGGAGATTTAGTTCCTTTGTAGAGAGACCATCAAAGCTGGGTCTGCATCTATGTTACTTGGATTACATGGTTTCTTATTATCCAATGAACATGAGGCAGCGGTGCTGAATTCTCTCTTTGTAGGTAAACTATGGACACTGGGGTCTAAGTGTCTTTCAGTGTGGACTGTGAAGCCAATTGGTCATCCTCCACTTTTCGTGGTGTTTCTCGCTGCTCCACTGGGAGTTTGGTATTTACTTCAAGAAATACAAGGAGTTAAAATGGGACAGAGTGGTGGAGGGAGTTCTTTAAGGTATGGTGAGTCAGGGTCTTCAGGAGAATGCACCAACCCAGGTTCTATCCCACGTAGATTGCCCCCTTGAGAATAGCAATATGATTCTGAACATTGCAGTGAATCCTCTCCATATAACAAGATGCCTTTACATATATGGGTCTGCTGGCTGCACCATGTCAGTCACAAGCCATTTGGAAGCCAATGGCTTATCCACATGGACGCAACACAGATGTTTTATCAGACAATTGCATACCACTGCTCTAGGCCAACTACTCACCAGGCTCCAACTTACTGGCATATCTGTTCTACACCATTTTCATGAAACAAAGTCAATCAAGGCAGTGTCTGGTATACTCAGGATCAGAAACAGGACATCCAAAGTTTTTTCAGTGCCAGCTGAACATGAAAATATCAAAAATTTCATGGTAATTTTCTAGCCATTTTTCATGGATGAAGTTTGCGGCTCTGAGGGCTTCAATTAATTCGGGAACCATTAAATGGTGAAGAAGCTAATTTCAATGAAAGCACTGGAGCACTCTCACAGGCATGGTTTCCCTAAGGGTGGCCAAAATGTCACATGAAGCCAGGCCCATTGAGATCTACAATGTGAGGTCCATGTGTGTTTTAAACTCAAATATGGCTGCCAAGTCTTTAAGAAAAATTGTATGTAATATCCGGGCTGAAATTCCCAGTGTTCTGTGGAAATCCAACCTGGTCCTAGATCTCAGGTTCCAAGGGCGACTCTCATGTGTGGCCTCCTAAAATCCCAACACAATTCATGGCAATACTTCTCTGAGGTCAGTTAAAGAACTCAGTCTCTAAGGGGAATCACACCAGAGTTCAAGCCCAGTGGAACAGTCATCTCTTCCAACCGCCACACAAATGACCACAATTAAAACCAAAACACTCCCACATGGTCCTCATCTTCTTCCATATAGACACTCCTTATAACGTCTGGCTGGAGTTTTCAATGAGGTCCACAGCCCAAGTCAGTGTCCAAATTAAGGTCCTGTTCCCCTCATTTGTCTAACACCAAGGTGGCCTGGACACACTTCCTGTAAACCAGGAGTGATCAAATAGGCCTGACATTAATACTGCTCAGCTTTTTCAATTTGAGGCCTTCTGACTCTGTGGTTTAGATTCTTTATGTGAATTTGAGTCATGAGAAAACACAAGCCCGTCTGCAGAGATTTGAAGAACTCATTTGGCCCAAAGGATTCCTATTCTCCCTTGATGGAATTCAGGATCCTAACAGAGGAAGGTAAAAGAATTCATTCACAATGAGTGAATATTTGCCATTTTGGTTTTGGATGGACACATGGGATCTTTCTTTTGATCCATCAGGTGCTAAGAATCTAAGCCACTGCCTCACACAGGGCCAAGAGGCTGATTCAGACACATCCTTTTCCAAAGCAATTAAGCAAAGAGCCACAGGTGATGCCCATTCATTTCCATTTGAAAACTGTTTTCTTCAGGGTTCACAAAGGTGTGGCCTGAGGCAAAGACCTTCCTGACACTCAGAGCAACAGAAAAATAGGTAAGCAAAAGGCCCAAAGCAGGGTTTTTCTACTGAGACTTTCTTTGTCACACTGATATCTGAGTTTTCTGAGATGCTTGCTATTCCCTTCAGCTATCCATTATATGGCAATGTCACAGAGCTTGGAGGTGGTACATATCTTGGACAGAAAACCATGAGCCTGCTCTGAAGAGTGGCCAGAATTCAGGAAGAAAACAGGAACTCCGGAAGATAGTAGGTGTTGCCCGTCCCTAAAGCAACCTGCAGTCCACTCATAAATTGGGCAGGATGAATGTTGGCAAGCTTTCTACTGGACAGGACACATCCATTGATGCATTATCTTTTATAATGTCTACAACCACGGACACAGTGGGATACACAGGCATACCAACAATCGCCTTGTCAAATGACTTACTATAAACAGTCCACTCCAAAACAAACAAACCGCCTTTCTTACCTATTCTCAGAACATGAGACTAAACCACAAAATCACAACCACACCCACAACGACACCTCCTTTTTTCAAGTAGGTCTGTGACTAATTGGAATGTACTCTGACTGATGGGCCATACTATGTTTCCTTGAAATGGCCTGTCCTTCTCAGATCGGGTATCCTTGGCCAACACTGTGAAGTTTTCAGGAGCCAGTGGTGAGCCACTACCTGCTTCTTCAGGAAATTCCCCTTTTCAGAGCTCTCCTGGCATTTGGCAATCCTCACATCAGTAGGTACCAAGGAAGACTTACTCTGTCCTTGGTTATTCCAAACAACTGAGCCCACTGGGGAAGAAACTGGGACTGACTCTGGTGCCTGGCTTCCTGGATCTTAAGTTCAGAGAAATCCGTCATCAAGAAAGAGGGGTAGGTCACTTCATTCAGGAACTGAATGAGGTTACTGCCGTGGCAACCACTTTGTCCTAACAATTGCTTTCAAGGGTCCCATGAGATGGAGGCTGCCCCTACTTCCTGTGACACTTTCACAAGTTAGATTGGTATATCAACCATTGGCACCTGGGAACAGCTCTCCACACAGGCCTGGTTTGGTCCATCTTCTCTACATTAAGAAGAGAGAAGCTGATTCAGACACAACCCTTCATCCTGACCAGGTTGTTTGCCATGGAGGATGACTTTTGGTCTCTTAGGTCCTCCATAGCTGCTTACAACTTCTCCAGGAATCATTTCTGCATGGACCTTTGAGTTTCTCAGCATGTGGAAGATCCCCTATATTCCTGTATTGTAAGACCAACTCTATCCCTGCTCTTCTGTAAAGTTAAATTGACTGAACAGTGTATGGTTAGGTTAACTAACAGGTTCGATTTGGATTAGGAATCTTTCTGCGCGATGAATAATGGTATTAGGAAACTGCGATATTTACAAGAATATATAGGTGAAATATAAGTATGAAAACAGAAATCTAGCTAAGATATGAAGCCCAAAAGGGCATTGGGCCCTTGATTGGGATACGTAGCTTTGAATTATGTTCTGCACTGATGTGTCAGGTAAATCGATATACAATGGCTTAGGTCCTTGTACCATGGATGATTAAATGTAGAAGAGAACTTCCAGTCAAAAGGGATAGTCGGTAGGATTCGGAAGATTCTCAGTAGGTTTAGAAAGAAGAGTGAGTATAGGATTTGGACCATTGTTGTTTAGCAATAGGGTTTCCGGTAGACAGTGAATGTTAATGTCAGCACAAGTGAAGAGACTGTCACAATGATGAACTGGGGAAAATAGTTAGGAAAACTGATATCCATAGAGACATTACGAAATCAGGCAAAGTATAAAATGAGTGATAGGATTAGATATTTTCAACAGGGTTGAGTTTGAATATATAATCTAAGAAAGAAACAAATATGTAGTGACCAATAGGATTGACATTTGACAGCATTAGGCAACCTGGACATGGATGTTTAGTAATCCATGCTCACTTTTCATTTAGTCTTTGCTACAATCTTAAGTGTGACCTTTGCTTTTTTTGTTCAGAATATTACTGTGATAAAACATACATTTAGATCAGGTGACATGACTATTTCTTCCACCATTTCTGGCAGCAAAATATTCAAGACGTATAAATTAGTAATGGGGGTAAAAAGAGGTGTACCCTATGTCTGTGCATATAGAGATAATGCATGAATAGACCATACTGTGAATAAATAATATATCTGGTTCTGACTTTAAATAATGGATTGAAATTATATCTGAAAAAATACAGGAAATCTTATATTGACATACAAACATTCATTCCAACCAGTGAAATATCTAATGGCCACATTAAGTTTATGGTTTATCATGAAGGGTGTGTGAGTTTTGCTTCAAAAGTGATTATGGAAATCGAAAATAATGTGTTTGGAAAAAAGTCTCATGAAAAGACCAGTCAAAAAACCTGGAGGAATACATGTTTTATGAAGCAGGAAGTGATTGTGAAACAAATGCGTATAAATTTGTGAACTTGTGGATGAAATATATATTTCCTATGATTTGTAAAAACTGAAGCAATAGTAATGTACCAGTGTTGAATGAAAATAAACGTCAGAATACACATCATGTCCCATACGAATCTACTTGATTGATGTTAATCTGGGTCAGCTAATGTACAAACATTAGGATTTGTAAGCACCATTTACTGAAGTTAGTTTTCAGAACTATGAAACAAATGTGTATTTCAGGTGGATGAATATTTCTGAGAATAATTTTGTGAAAAGTTTATTATAAATCCACATTTTTGAACATGAATGAACTTAGGGAGTGTATTTAAGATACATATATTTCATATTTTAAAAATCAAGTCAGTGTATATATATATATATATATATATATATTCATAATTATATATATGTGTATATATATACACATATAATTATATATATGTATATATATATATACACTCACACACACACACACACAAAACACACACACAGACATTAAAATGTAGGAATATATATGCCAATCGAAGTTCATCATAAAATATATAGCATCCACAGATGCAAAAATATTTATTTTACTGAACAAGGATTTATGTATAATGTTGTTCTACTAGAAAGCTCACCCATAGTTTGAATTTTCAGTTCCAACAGGTTTAGAGGAGTGATCTCTTCTCACAAGTTGTATCTGCCAAGTCAGTCACCTCACAAAAATGAACGTGTGATACCAGGTAGAATTCTATATAAGCATATAAAAATTCATGTGCTGAATAGGCTACAGAGAAAGGCAGAGAGGAATTTACATATTTGTTAACTTTAACAACACATGGAGAACTATTTCAATTAAAAATTGACTAGATTTATAACACCTACCATTTATCATGCAAATGGCAAGTCCAACTATACCCCATGCCTCCTCTGAACTGCTTGTATTTCTATTCTGTTTGGGTTGTTTTTCTCCATCATATTTGGATTAGTAGACAAAGTATAGTAGGGTATGCGTTATTGTCAGGGATTCAGTATTTTCAATGGAATATAGGAAAATGAATCCAACGTGTATAAAATATATGCTACACAATTATCTTCCCACTCTCATCCAGAACAATGCCTTTACATTACCTTCACCCCAAGTAAGACACAATTAGAGTAGAAGAGTTTGAAAATCCGTGAATGCATATCTGGGGTGGAAACAGTACAAAGAAACAAATACGTATTTCAGGTGGATGAATATTTCTGAGAATAATCTTGTGAAAAGTTGATTATAAATCCACAACATAAATATGAATGAATTTAGGAAGTGTGTAATAAGACACATATTTCATGTTTTGAAAAATCTTGAGCATGTATATATACATATATATATATATATATATATATATATATATATATATATATATATATATTTATATACAGACAAAGAGAGAGACATTAAAAATTGCAATATATATGCCAAACGAAATTCACCATGAAATGTATATCATTCACAGATCCAAATATATTCATTTTACTGAACATGGATTTATGTATAATGTTGTTCAACTAGGAAGCTCACTCACATTTGAATTATCAGTTCAAGCAGCGTTTAGGAGGAGTGATCTCTTCTTCCAATTTGTATCTGCCACGTCAGCCACCTCACAAGAATGTACGTGTGGTACCAGGTAGGATTCTATATGTGCATATAAAAATACGTGTGCTGAATAGGCTACAGAGAAAGGGGGACAGGAATTCACTTATTTGTTAACTTAAAAAACGCATCGAGAACTATTTCAACAAATAATTGACTAGATTTATAACAGCTACACTATACCATGCAAAAGGCAACTCCAACTATAAAACATACCTCCTCTAAACTGCTTGTATTTCTATTCTGTTTGTGTTATTTTTCTCCATCATATTAGGATTAGTTGTCAGAGTCTAATAGGGTATATGTTAGTTTCAGGGATTCAGCATTTCTAATGGAAAATAGGAAATTGAATCCAATGTGTATGCAAATATGTGCTACACAAAAATCTTCCCACTTTCATCCAGAACAATGCCTTGACATTACATTCTTCTCAAGTAAGACACAATTAGAGGATAAGAGCTAGAAAATCTGTGAATATATCTGGAATGGAGAATTCTCAGGAGTTTACAACTTTGGAGGTGGTAGAGAAGATTCTAAAAGTAAGGGACAGGGTAAACATTCCACAAACATGCAGCTCTGCTGGCCTAAATGCTTTTTGAGAAACTGCCTCTAAGGGTGGGCACTTGAAATATTTGATGTTCTGAGGAGATTTAGTTCCTTTGTAGAGAGACCATCAAAGCTGGGTCTGCATCTATGTTACTTGGAGGACATGGTTTCTTATTATCCAATGAACATGAGGCAGCGGTGCTGAATTCTCTCTTTGTAGGTAAACTATGGACACTGGGGTCTAAGTGTCTTTCAGTGTGGACTGTGAAGCCAATTGGTCATCCTCCACTTTTCGTGGTGTTTCTCGCTGCTCCACTGGGAGTTTGGTATTTACTTCAAGAAATACAAGGAGTTAAAATGGGACAGAGTGGTGGAGGGAGTTCTTTAAGGTATGGTGAGTCAGGGTCTTCAGGAGAATGCACCAACCCAGGTTCTATCCCACGTAGATTGCCCCCTTGAGAATAGCAATATGATTCTGAACATTGCAGTGAATCCTCTCCATATAACAAGATGCCTTTACATATATGGGTCTGCTGGCTGCACCATGTCAGTCACAAGCCATTTGGAAGCCAATGGCTTATCCACATGGACGCAACACAGATGTTTTATCAGACAATTGCATACCACTGCTCTAGGCCAACTACTCACCAGGCTCCAACTTACTGGCATATCTGTTCTACACCATTTTCATGAAACAAAGTCAATCAAGGCAGTGTCTGGTATACTCAGGATCAGAAACAGGACATCCAAAGTTTTTTCAGTGCCAGCTGAACATGAAAATATCAAAAATTTCATGGTAATTTTCTAACCATTTTTCATGGATGAAGTTTGCGGCTCTGAGGGCTTCAATTAATTCGGGAACCATTAAATGGTGAAGAAGCTAATTTCAATGAAAGCACTGGAGCACTCTCACAGGCATGGTTTCCCTAAGGGTGGCCAAAATGTCACATGAAGCCAGGCCCATTGAGATCTACAATGTGAGGTCCATGTGTGTTTTAAACTCAAATATGGCTGCCAAGTCTTTAAGAAAAATTGTATGTAATATCCGGGCTGAAATTCCCAGTGTTCTGTGGAAATCCAACCTGGTCCTAGATCTCAGGTTCCAAGGGCGACTCTCATGTGTGGCCTCCTAAAATCCCAACACAATTCATGGCAATACTTCTCTGAGGTCAGTTAAAGAACTCAGTCTCTAAGGGGAATCACACCAGAGTTCAAGCCCAGTGGAACAGTCATCTCTTCCAACCGCCACACAAATGACCACAATTAAAACCAAAACACTCCCACATGGTCCTCATCTTCTTCCATATAGACACTCCTTATAACGTCTGGCTGGAGTTTTCAATGAGGTCCACAGCCCAAGTCAGTGTCCAAATTAAGGTCCTGTTCCCCTCATTTGTCTAACACCAAGGTGGCCTGGACACACTTCCTGTAAACCAGGAGTGATCAAATAGGCCTGACATTAATACTGCTCAGCTTTTTCAATTTGAGGCCTTCTGACTCTGTGGTTTAGATTCTTTATGTGAATTTGAGTCATGAGAAAACACAAGCCCGTCTGCAGAGATTTGAAGAACTCATTTGGCCCAAAGGATTCCTATTCTCCCTTGATGGAATTCAGGATCCTAACAGAGGAAGGTAAAAGAATTCATTCACAATGAGTGAATATTTGCCATTTTGGTTTTGGATGGACACATGGGATCTTTCTTTTGATCCATCAGGTGCTAAGAATCTAAGCCACTGCCTCACACAGGGCCAAGAGGCTGATTCAGACACATCCTTTTCCAAAGCAATTAAGCAAAGAGCCACAGGTGATGCCCATTCATTTCCATTTGAAAACTGTTTTCTTCAGGGTTCACAAAGGTGTGGCCTGAGGCAAAGACCTTCCTGACACTCAGAGCAACAGAAAAATAGGTAAGCAAAAGGCCCAAAGCAGGGTTTTTCTACTGAGACTTTCTTTGTCACACTGATATCTGAGTTTTCTGAGATGCTTGCTATTCCCTTCAGCTATCCATTATATGGCAATGTCACAGAGCTTGGAGGTGGTACATATCTTGGACAGAAAACCATGAGCCTGCTCTGAAGAGTGGCCAGAATTCAGGAAGAAAACAGGAACTCCGGAAGATAGTAGGTGTTGCCCGTCCCTAAAGCAACCTGCAGTCCACTCATAAATTGGGCAGGATGAATGTTGGCAAGCTTTCTACTGGACAGGACACATCCATTGATGCATTATCTTTTATAATGTCTACAACCACGGACACAGTGGGATACACAGGCATACCAACAATCGCCTTGTCAAATGACTTACTATAAACAGTCCACTCCAAAACAAACAAACCGCCTTTCTTACCTATTCTCAGAACATGAGACTAAACCACAAAATCACAACCACACCCACAACGACACCTCCTTTATTCAAGTAGGTCTGTGACTAATTGGAATGTACTCTGACTGATGGGCCATACTATGTTTCCTTGAAATGGCCTGTCCTTCTCAGATCGGGTATCCTTGGCCAACACTGTGAAGTTTTCAGGAGCCAGTGGTGAGCCACTACCTGCTTCTTCAGGAAATTCCCCTTTTCAGAGCTCTCCTGGCATTTGGCAATCCTCACATCAGTAGGTACCAAGGAAGACTTACTCTGTCCTTGGTTATTCCAAACAACTGAGCCCACTGGGGAAGAAACTGGGACTGACTCTGGTGCCTGGCTTCCTGGATCTTAAGTTCAGAGAAATCCGTCATCAAGAAAGAGGGGTAGGTCACTTCATTCAGGAACTGAATGAGGTTACTGCCGTGGCAACCACTTTGTCCTAACAATTGCTTTCAAGGGTCCCATGAGATGGAGGCTGCCCCTACTTCCTGTGACACTTTCACAAGTTAGATTGGTATATCAACCATTGGCACCTGGGAACAGCTCTCCACACAGGCCTGGTTTGGTCCATCTTCTCTACATTAAGAAGAGAGAAGCTGATTCAGACACAACCCTTCATCCTGACCAGGTTGTTTGCCATGGAGGATGACTTTTGGTCTCTTAGGTCCTCCATAGCTGCTTACAACTTCTCCAGGAATCATTTCTGCATGGACCTTTGAGTTTCTCAGCATGTGGAAGATCCCCTATATTCCTGTATTGTAAGACCAACTCTATCCCTGCTCTTCTGTAAAGTTAAATTGACTGAACAGTGTATGGTTAGGTTAACTAACAGGTTCGATTTGGATTAGGAATCTTTCTGCGCGATGAATAATGGTATTAGGAAACTGCGATATTTACAAGAATATATAGGTGAAATATAAGTATGAAAACAGAAATCTAGCTAAGATATGAAGCCCAAAAGGGCATTGGGCCCTTGATTGGGATACGTAGCTTTGAATTATGTTCTGCACTGATGTGTCAGGTAAATCGATATACAATGGCTTAGGTCCTTGTACCATGGATGATTAAATGTAGAAGAGAACTTCCAGTCAAAAGGGATAGTCGGTAGGATTCGGAAGATTCTCAGTAGGTTTAGAAAGAAGAGTGAGTATAGGATTTGGACCATTGTTGTTTAGCAATAGGGTTTCCGGTAGACAGTGAATGTTAATGTCAGCACAAGTGAAGAGACTGTCACAATGATGAACTGGGGAAAATAGTTAGGAAAACTGATATCCATAGAGACATTACGAAATCAGGCAAAGTATAAAATGAGTGATAGGATTAGATATTTTCAACAGGGTTGAGTTTGAATATATAATCTAAGAAAGAAACAAATATGTAGTGACCAATAGGATTGACATTTGACAGCATTAGGCAACCTGGACATGGATGTTTAGTAATCCATGCTCACTTTTCATTTAGTCTTTGCTACAATCTTAAGTGTGACCTTTGCTTTTTTTGTTCAGAATATTACTGTGATAAAACATACATTTAGATCAGGTGACATGACTATTTCTTCCACCATTTCTGGCAGCAAAATATTCAAGACGTATAAATTAGTAATGGGGGTAAAAAGAGGTGTACCCTATGTCTGTGCATATAGAGATAATGCATGAATAGACCATACTGTGAATAAATAATATATCTGGTTCTGACTTTAAATAATGGATTGAAATTATATCTGAAAAAATACAGGAAATCTTATATTGACATACAAACATTCATTCCAACCAGTGAAATATCTAATGGCCACATTAAGTTTATGGTTTATCATGAAGGGTGTGTGAGTTTTGCTTCAAAAGTGATTATGGAAATCGAAAATAATGTGTTTGGAAAAAAGTCTCATGAAAAGACCAGTCAAAAAACCTGGAGGAATACATGTTTTATGAAGCAGGAAGTGATTGTGAAACAAATGCGTATAAATTTGTGAACTTGTGGATGAAATATATATTTCCTATGATTTGTAAAAACTGAAGCAATAGTAATGTACCAGTGTTGAATGAAAATAAACGTCAGAATACACATCATGTCCCATACGAATCTACTTGATTGATGTTAATCTGGGTCAGCTAATGTACAAACATTAGGATTTGTAAGCACCATTTACTGAAGTTAGTTTTCAGAACTATGAAACAAATGTGTATTTCAGGTGGATGAATATTTCTGAGAATAATTTTGTGAAAAGTTTATTATAAATCCACATTTTTGAACATGAATGAACTTAGGGAGTGTATTTAAGATACATATATTTCATATTTTAAAAATCAAGTCAGTGTATATATATATATATATATATATATTCATAATTATATATATGTGTATATATATACACATATAATTATATATATGTATATATATATATACACTCACACACACACACACACAAAACACACACACAGACATTAAAATGTAGGAATATATATGCCAATCGAAGTTCATCATAAAATATATAGCATCCACAGATGCAAAAATATTTATTTTACTGAACAAGGATTTATGTATAATGTTGTTCTACTAGAAAGCTCACCCATAGTTTGAATTTTCAGTTCCAACAGGTTTAGAGGAGTGATCTCTTCTCACAAGTTGTATCTGCCAAGTCAGTCACCTCACAAAAATGAACGTGTGATACCAGGTAGAATTCTATATAAGCATATAAAAATTCATGTGCTGAATAGGCTACAGAGAAAGGCAGAGAGGAATTTACATATTTGTTAACTTTAACAACACATGGAGAACTATTTCAATTAAAAATTGACTAGATTTATAACACCTACCATTTATCATGCAAATGGCAAGTCCAACTATACCCCATGCCTCCTCTGAACTGCTTGTATTTCTATTCTGTTTGGGTTGTTTTTCTCCATCATATTTGGATTAGTAGACAAAGTATAGTAGGGTATGCGTTATTGTCAGGGATTCAGTATTTTCAATGGAATATAGGAAAATGAATCCAACGTGTATAAAATATATGCTACACAATTATCTTCCCACTCTCATCCAGAACAATGCCTTTACATTACCTTCACCCCAAGTAAGACACAATTAGAGTAGAAGAGTTTGAAAATCCGTGAATGCATATCTGGGGTGGAAACAGTACAAAGAAACAAATACGTATTTCAGGTGGATGAATATTTCTGAGAATAATCTTGTGAAAAGTTGATTATAAATCCACAACATAAATATGAATGAATTTAGGAAGTGTGTAATAAGACACATATTTCATGTTTTGAAAAATCTTGAGCATGTATATATACATATATATATATATATATATATATATATATATATATATATATATATATATATATATTTATATACAGACAAAGAGAGAGACATTAAAAATTGCAATATATATGCCAAACGAAATTCACCATGAAATGTATATCATTCACAGATCCAAATATATTCATTTTACTGAACATGGATTTATGTATAATGTTGTTCAACTAGGAAGCTCACTCACATTTGAATTATCAGTTCAAGCAGCGTTTAGGAGGAGTGATCTCTTCTTCCAATTTGTATCTGCCACGTCAGCCACCTCACAAGAATGTACGTGTGGTACCAGGTAGGATTCTATATGTGCATATAAAAATACGTGTGCTGAATAGGCTACAGAGAAAGGGGGACAGGAATTCACTTATTTGTTAACTTAAAAAACGCATCGAGAACTATTTCAACAAATAATTGACTAGATTTATAACAGCTACACTATACCATGCAAAAGGCAACTCCAACTATAAAACATACCTCCTCTAAACTGCTTGTATTTCTATTCTGTTTGTGTTATTTTTCTCCATCATATTAGGATTAGTTGTCAGAGTCTAATAGGGTATATGTTAGTTTCAGGGATTCAGCATTTCTAATGGAAAATAGGAAATTGAATCCAATGTGTATGCAAATATGTGCTACACAAAAATCTTCCCACTTTCATCCAGAACAATGCCTTGACATTACATTCTTCTCAAGTAAGACACAATTAGAGGATAAGAGCTAGAAAATCTGTGAATATATCTGGAATGGAGAATTCTCAGGAGTTTACAACTTTGGAGGTGGTAGAGAAGATTCTAAAAGTAAGGGACAGGGTAAACATTCCACAAACATGCAGCTCTGCTGGCCTAAATGCTTTTTGAGAAACTGCCTCTAAGGGTGGGCACTTGAAATATTTGATGTTCTGAGGAGATTTAGTTCCTTTGTAGAGAGACCATCAAAGCTGGGTCTGCATCTATGTTACTTGGAGGACATGGTTTCTTATTATCCAATGAACATGAGGCAGCGGTGCTGAATTCTCTCTTTGTAGGTAAACTATGGACACTGGGGTCTAAGTGTCTTTCAGTGTGGACTGTGAAGCCAATTGGTCATCCTCCACTTTTCGTGGTGTTTCTCGCTGCTCCACTGGGAGTTTGGTATTTACTTCAAGAAATACAAGGAGTTAAAATGGGACAGAGTGGTGGAGGGAGTTCTTTAAGGTATGGTGAGTCAGGGTCTTCAGGAGAATGCACCAACCCAGGTTCTATCCCACGTAGATTGCCCCCTTGAGAATAGCAATATGATTCTGAACATTGCAGTGAATCCTCTCCATATAACAAGATGCCTTTACATATATGGGTCTGCTGGCTGCACCATGTCAGTCACAAGCCATTTGGAAGCCAATGGCTTATCCACATGGACGCAACACAGATGTTTTATCAGACAATTGCATACCACTGCTCTAGGCCAACTACTCACCAGGCTCCAACTTACTGGCATATCTGTTCTACACCATTTTCATGAAACAAAGTCAATCAAGGCAGTGTCTGGTATACTCAGGATCAGAAACAGGACATCCAAAGTTTTTTCAGTGCCAGCTGAACATGAAAATATCAAAAATTTCATGGTAATTTTCTAACCATTTTTCATGGATGAAGTTTGCGGCTCTGAGGGCTTCAATTAATTCGGGAACCATTAAATGGTGAAGAAGCTAATTTCAATGAAAGCACTGGAGCACTCTCACAGGCATGGTTTCCCTAAGGGTGGCCAAAATGTCACATGAAGCCAGGCCCATTGAGATCTACAATGTGAGGTCCATGTGTGTTTTAAACTCAAATATGGCTGCCAAGTCTTTAAGAAAAATTGTATGTAATATCCGGGCTGAAATTCCCAGTGTTCTGTGGAAATCCAACCTGGTCCTAGATCTCAGGTTCCAAGGGCGACTCTCATGTGTGGCCTCCTAAAATCCCAACACAATTCATGGCAATACTTCTCTGAGGTCAGTTAAAGAACTCAGTCTCTAAGGGGAATCACACCAGAGTTCAAGCCCAGTGGAACAGTCATCTCTTCCAACCGCCACACAAATGACCACAATTAAAACCAAAACACTCCCACATGGTCCTCATCTTCTTCCATATAGACACTCCTTATAACGTCTGGCTGGAGTTTTCAATGAGGTCCACAGCCCAAGTCAGTGTCCAAATTAAGGTCCTGTTCCCCTCATTTGTCTAACACCAAGGTGGCCTGGACACACTTCCTGTAAACCAGGAGTGATCAAATAGGCCTGACATTAATACTGCTCAGCTTTTTCAATTTGAGGCCTTCTGACTCTGTGGTTTAGATTCTTTATGTGAATTTGAGTCATGAGAAAACACAAGCCCGTCTGCAGAGATTTGAAGAACTCATTTGGCCCAAAGGATTCCTATTCTCCCTTGATGGAATTCAGGATCCTAACAGAGGAAGGTAAAAGAATTCATTCACAATGAGTGAATATTTGCCATTTTGGTTTTGGATGGACACATGGGATCTTTCTTTTGATCCATCAGGTGCTAAGAATCTAAGCCACTGCCTCACACAGGGCCAAGAGGCTGATTCAGACACATCCTTTTCCAAAGCAATTAAGCAAAGAGCCACAGGTGATGCCCATTCATTTCCATTTGAAAACTGTTTTCTTCAGGGTTCACAAAGGTGTGGCCTGAGGCAAAGACCTTCCTGACACTCAGAGCAACAGAAAAATAGGTAAGCAAAAGGCCCAAAGCAGGGTTTTTCTACTGAGACTTTCTTTGTCACACTGATATCTGAGTTTTCTGAGATGCTTGCTATTCCCTTCAGCTATCCATTATATGGCAATGTCACAGAGCTTGGAGGTGGTACATATCTTGGACAGAAAACCATGAGCCTGCTCTGAAGAGTGGCCAGAATTCAGGAAGAAAACAGGAACTCCGGAAGATAGTAGGTGTTGCCCGTCCCTAAAGCAACCTGCAGTCCACTCATAAATTGGGCAGGATGAATGTTGGCAAGCTTTCTACTGGACAGGACACATCCATTGATGCATTATCTTTTATAATGTCTACAACCACGGACACAGTGGGATACACAGGCATACCAACAATCGCCTTGTCAAATGACTTACTATAAACAGTCCACTCCAAAACAAACAAACCGCCTTTCTTACCTATTCTCAGAACATGAGACTAAACCACAAAATCACAACCACACCCACAACGACACCTCCTTTATTCAAGTAGGTCTGTGACTAATTGGAATGTACTCTGACTGATGGGCCATACTATGTTTCCTTGAAATGGCCTGTCCTTCTCAGATCGGGTATCCTTGGCCAACACTGTGAAGTTTTCAGGAGCCAGTGGTGAGCCACTACCTGCTTCTTCAGGAAATTCCCCTTTTCAGAGCTCTCCTGGCATTTGGCAATCCTCACATCAGTAGGTACCAAGGAAGACTTACTCTGTCCTTGGTTATTCCAAACAACTGAGCCCACTGGGGAAGAAACTGGGACTGACTCTGGTGCCTGGCTTCCTGGATCTTAAGTTCAGAGAAATCCGTCATCAAGAAAGAGGGGTAGGTCACTTCATTCAGGAACTGAATGAGGTTACTGCCGTGGCAACCACTTTGTCCTAACAATTGCTTTCAAGGGTCCCATGAGATGGAGGCTGCCCCTACTTCCTGTGACACTTTCACAAGTTAGATTGGTATATCAACCATTGGCACCTGGGAACAGCTCTCCACACAGGCCTGGTTTGGTCCATCTTCTCTACATTAAGAAGAGAGAAGCTGATTCAGACACAACCCTTCATCCTGACCAGGTTGTTTGCCATGGAGGATGACTTTTGGTCTCTTAGGTCCTCCATAGCTGCTTACAACTTCTCCAGGAATCATTTCTGCATGGACCTTTGAGTTTCTCAGCATGTGGAAGATCCCCTATATTCCTGTATTGTAAGACCAACTCTATCCCTGCTCTTCTGTAAAGTTAAATTGACTGAACAGTGTATGGTTAGGTTAACTAACAGGTTCGATTTGGATTAGGAATCTTTCTGCGCGATGAATAATGGTATTAGGAAACTGCGATATTTACAAGAATATATAGGTGAAATATAAGTATGAAAACAGAAATCTAGCTAAGATATGAAGCCCAAAAGGGCATTGGGCCCTTGATTGGGATACGTAGCTTTGAATTATGTTCTGCACTGATGTGTCAGGTAAATCGATATACAATGGCTTAGGTCCTTGTACCATGGATGATTAAATGTAGAAGAGAACTTCCAGTCAAAAGGGATAGTCGGTAGGATTCGGAAGATTCTCAGTAGGTTTAGAAAGAAGAGTGAGTATAGGATTTGGACCATTGTTGTTTAGCAATAGGGTTTCCGGTAGACAGTGAATGTTAATGTCAGCACAAGTGAAGAGACTGTCACAATGATGAACTGGGGAAAATAGTTAGGAAAACTGATATCCATAGAGACATTACGAAATCAGGCAAAGTATAAAATGAGTGATAGGATTAGATATTTTCAACAGGGTTGAGTTTGAATATATAATCTAAGAAAGAAACAAATATGTAGTGACCAATAGGATTGACATTTGACAGCATTAGGCAACCTGGACATGGATGTTTAGTAATCCATGCTCACTTTTCATTTAGTCTTTGCTACAATCTTAAGTGTGACCTTTGCTTTTTTTGTTCAGAATATTACTGTGATAAAACATACATTTAGATCAGGTGACATGACTATTTCTTCCACCATTTCTGGCAGCAAAATATTCAAGACGTATAAATTAGTAATGGGGGTAAAAAGAGGTGTACCCTATGTCTGTGCATATAGAGATAATGCATGAATAGACCATACTGTGAATAAATAATATATCTGGTTCTGACTTTAAATAATGGATTGAAATTATATCTGAAAAAATACAGGAAATCTTATATTGACATACAAACATTCATTCCAACCAGTGAAATATCTAATGGCCACATTAAGTTTATGGTTTATCATGAAGGGTGTGTGAGTTTTGCTTCAAAAGTGATTATGGAAATCGAAAATAATGTGTTTGGAAAAAAGTCTCATGAAAAGACCAGTCAAAAAACCTGGAGGAATACATGTTTTATGAAGCAGGAAGTGATTGTGAAACAAATGCGTATAAATTTGTGAACTTGTGGATGAAATATATATTTCCTATGATTTGTAAAAACTGAAGCAATAGTAATGTACCAGTGTTGAATGAAAATAAACGTCAGAATACACATCATGTCCCATACGAATCTACTTGATTGATGTTAATCTGGGTCAGCTAATGTACAAACATTAGGATTTGTAAGCACCATTTACTGAAGTTAGTTTTCAGAACTATGAAACAAATGTGTATTTCAGGTGGATGAATATTTCTGAGAATAATTTTGTGAAAAGTTTATTATAAATCCACATTTTTGAACATGAATGAACTTAGGGAGTGTATTTAAGATACATATATTTCATATTTTAAAAATCAAGTCAGTGTATATATATATATATATATATATATTCATAATTATATATATGTGTATATATATACACATATAATTATATATATGTATATATATATATACACTCACACACACACACACACAAAACACACACACAGACATTAAAATGTAGGAATATATATGCCAATCGAAGTTCATCATAAAATATATAGCATCCACAGATGCAAAAATATTTATTTTACTGAACAAGGATTTATGTATAATGTTGTTCTACTAGAAAGCTCACCCATAGTTTGAATTTTCAGTTCCAACAGCGTTTAGAGGAGTGATCTCTTCTCACAAGTTGTATCTGCCAAGTCAGTCACCTCACAAAAATGAACGTGTGATACCAGGTAGAATTCTATATAAGCATATAAAAATTCATGTGCTGAATAGGCTACAGAGAAAGGCAGAGAGGAATTTACATATTTGTTAACTTTAACAACACATGGAGAACTATTTCAATTAAAAATTGACTAGATTTATAACACCTACCATTTATCATGCAAATGGCAAGTCCAACTATACCCCATGCCTCCTCTGAACTGCTTGTATTTCTATTCTGTTTGGGTTGTTTTTCTCCATCATATTTGGATTAGTAGACAAAGTATAGTAGGGTATGCGTTATTTTCAGGGATTCAGTATTTTCAATGGAATATAGGAAAATGAATCCAACGTGTATAAAATATATGCTACACAATTATCTTCCCACTCTCATCCAGAACAATGCCTTTACATTACCTTCACCCCAAGTAAGACACAATTAGAGTAGAAGAGTTTGAAAATCCGTGAATGCATATCTGGGGTGGAAACAGTACAAAGAAACAAATACGTATTTCAGGTGGATGAATATTTCTGAGAATAATCTTGTGAAAAGTTGATTATAAATCCACAACATAAATATGAATGAATTTAGGAAGTGTGTAATAAGACACATATTTCATGTTTTGAAAAATCTTGAGCATGTATATATATATATATATATATATATATATATATATATATTTATATACAGACAAAGAGAGAGACATTAAAAATTGCAATATATATGCCAAACGAAATTCACCATGAAATGTATATCATTCACAGATCCAAATATATTCATTTTACTGAACATGGATTTATGTATAATGTTGTTCAACTAGGAAGCTCACTCACATTTGAATTATCAGTTCAAGCAGCGTTTAGGAGGAGTGATCTCTTCTTCCAATTTGTATCTGCCACGTCAGCCACCTCACAAGAATGTACGTGTGGTACCAGGTAGGATTCTATATGTGCATATAAAAATACGTGTGCTGAATAGGCTACAGAGAAAGGGGGACAGGAATTCACTTATTTGTTAACTTAAAAAACGCATCGAGAACTATTTCAACAAATAATTGACTAGATTTATAACTGCTACACTATACCATGCAAAAGGCAACTCCAACTATAAAACATACCTCCTCTAAACTGCTTGTATTTCTATTCTGTTTGTGTTATTTTTCTCCATCATATTAGGATTAGTAGTCAGAGTCTAATAGGGTATATGTTAGTTTCAGGGATTCAGCATTTCTAATGGAAAATAGGAAATTGAATCCAATGTGTATGCAAATATGTGCTACACAAAAATCTTCCCACTTTCATCCAGAACAATGCCTTGACATTACATTCTTCTCAAGTAAGACACAATTAGAGGATAAGAGCTAGAAAATCTGTGAATATATCTGGAATGGAGAATTCTCAGGAGTTTACAACTTTGGAGGTGGTAGAGAAGATTCTAAAAGTAAGGGACAGGGTAAAAATTCCACAAACATGCAGCTCTGCTGGCCTAAATGCTTTTTGAGAAACTGCCTCTAAGGGTGGGCACTTGAAATATTTGATGTTCTGAGGAGATTTAGTTCCTTTGTAGAGAGACCATCAAAGCTGGGTCTGCATCTATGTTACTTGGAGGACATGGTTTCTTATTATCCAATGAACATGAGGCAGCGGTGCTGAATTCTCTCTTTGTAGGTAAACTATGGACACTGGGGTCTAAGTGTCTTTCAGTGTGGACTGTGAAGCCAATTGGTCATCCTCCACTTTTCGTGGTGTTTCTCGCTGCTCCACTGGGAGTTTGGTATTTACTTCAAGAAATACAAGGAGTTAAAATGGGACAGAGTGGTGGAGGGAGTTCTTTAAGGTATGGTGAGTCAGGGTCTTCAGGAGAATGCACCAACCCAGGTTCTATCCCACGTAGATTGCCCCCTTGAGAATAGCAATATGATTCTGAACATTGCAGTGAATCCTCTCCATATAACAAGATGCCTTTACATATATGGGTCTGCTGGCTGCACCATGTCAGTCACAAGCCATTTGGAAGCCAATGGCTTATCCACATGGACGCAACACAGATGTTTTATCAGACAATTGCATACCACTGCTCTAGGCCAACTACTCACCAGGCTCCAACTTACTGGCATATCTGTTCTACACCATTTTCATGAAACAAAGTCAATCAAGGCAGTGTCTGGTATACTCAGGATCAGAAACAGGACATCCAAAGTTTTTTCAGTGCCAGCTGAACATGAAAATATCAAAAATTTCATGGTAATTTTCTAGCCATTTTTCATGGATGAAGTTTGCGGCTCTGAGGGCTTCAATTAATTCGGGAACCATTAAATGGTGAAGAAGCTAATTTCAATGAAAGCACTGGAGCACTCTCACAGGCATGGTTTCCCTAAGGGTGGCCAAAATGTCACATGAAGCCAGGCCCATTGAGATCTACAATGTGAGGTCCATGTGTGTTTTAAACTCAAATATGGCTGCCAAGTCTTTAAGAAAAATTGTATGTAATATCCGGGCTGAAATTCCCAGTGTTCTGTGGAAATCCAACCTGGTCCTAGATCTCAGGTTCCAAGGGCGACTCTCATGTGTGGCCTCCTAAAATCCCAACACAATTCATGGCAATACTTCTCTGAGGTCAGTTAAAGAACTCAGTCTCTAAGGGGAATCACACCAGAGTTCAAGCCCAGTGGAACAGTCATCTCTTCCAACCGCCACACAAATGACCACAATTAAAACCAAAACACTCCCACATGGTCCTCATCTTCTTCCATATAGACACTCCTTATAACGTCTGGCTGGAGTTTTCAATGAGGTCCACAGCCCAAGTCAGTGTCCAAATTAAGGTCCTGTTCCCCTCATTTGTCTAACATCAAGGTGGCCTGGACACACTTCCTGTAAACCAGGAGTGATCAAATAGGCCTGACATTAATACTGCTCAGCTTTTTCAATTTGAGGCCTTCTGACTCTGTGGTTTAGATTCTTTATGTGAATTTGAGTCATGAGAAAACACAAGCCCCTCTGCAGAGATTTGAAGAACTCATTTGGCCCAAAGGATTCCTCTTCTCCCTTGATGGAATTCAGGATCCTAACAGAGGAAGGTAAAAGAATTCATTCACAATGAGTGAATATTTGCCATTTTGGTTTTGGATGCACACATGGGACCTTTCTTTTGATCCATCAGGTGCTGAGAATCTAAGCCACAGCCTCACACAGGGCCAAGAGGCTGATTCAGACACATCTTTTTTCAAAGCAATTAAGCAAAGAGCCACAGGTGATGCCCTTCATTTCCTTTTGAAAAAATGTTTTCCTCAGGCTTCCCAAAGGGGTGTCCAGAGGCAAAGACATCCTGAGATTCAGGGCAACAGAACAATAGGTTAGCAAAAGAGCCAAAGCAGGGTTTCTCCACTGAGACTTTTCTGGTCACACTGATATCTGAGTTTTCTGAGATGTTGGCCATTCCCTTCAGATATCCTGTACATGGCCATGTGACAGAGATTGGAGGTGGTACATATCTTGGACACAAACACAAGAGCCTATTCTTAAGAGTTGTCAGAATTCAGAAAGAAAACAGGGACTTAAAAAGGTAGTAGGTGTTTCCTATCGATATGGAAACCACGCTCCATTCATTAAATGGGCAGGATGAATACTGGAAAGCTTTCTACTAAAGAGGACACATGCATTGATGCATTCTCTTTTATAATGTATACAACCACGGACACAGTGGGATACACAGAAATAGAAACACTCACCATGTAAAACGACTTACTAGAAATAGTTCACTCCAAACCAAAGAAACCTCCTTTTCTACCTATTCTAAGAACAGAGACAAAACCACACACCCACACTCAAAAAGACACCTCCTTCCCCAAAGTAGGGCTGTGATTATCCGGAGTGTCTTCTGACAGGTTTGCCATACTATGTTCCCCGTTAATGGTCTGTCCTGTCTCAGATCTGGTCTCCTTGTCCAACTCTGTGAAGCAGTCAGGAGCCAGGGGTGAGCCACTACATACTTAGTCAGGAAAGGCCCGTGTTCAGATCTTTCCTGGCATTTGGCCATCCTCACATCAGTCAGTACCAAGAAGACTGACTCTGTCCTTGGTGATTCCAAACAAATGAGACCACTTGGACTGGGACTGGGACTGGCTCTGGTGCTTGGTTTCCTTGGTCCCAAGTTCAGAAAGTTCCATCAACAAGGAAGTGAGGTAGGTCACTTCCTTCAAGAACTGAATGAGGTCACTGCCTTGGCAACCACTTTGTCTAACAGTTGCTTCCAAGGGTCCCATGAGATGGAGGCTGCCCCTACTTCCTTTGACACTTTCACAACTTAGAATGGTATATCAACCTTAGGCACCCGGGAACAGCTCTCCACACAAGCCTGGTTTGGTCCATCTTCTCTACATTAAGAAGAGAGAGGCTGATTCAGACACAACCCTTCATCCTGACCAGGTTGTTTGCCATGGAAAATGACTTTTTGTCTCTCAGGTCCTTCATTGCTGCCTACATCTTCTCCAGGGATCATTTCTGCATGGACCTTTGAGGTTCTTAACAGGTGGAGCATCCCCTACATTCCTGTATTGTAAGAACAATCTGTCTCTGCTCTTCTGTAAAGTTAGATTGAGTGAACAGTGTATGGTTAGGGTTAATTTCATGTTCGATTTGGGTTAGGAATCATTCTGCTGGATGAATAATGGTATTGGGAACCTGTGATATTTATAAGAATATCGAGGTTAAATATATGTATGAAAACAGAAATTAAAGTAAGATTTGAATCCCAGAAGGGCTTTGGGCAGTTGATTGGGATATTTAGCTTTGAATTGTGCACATATGTCTCAAATAAATGGATATACAATGGCAGAGGAACTTGAACCTTGGATGATTGAATGCTGAAGAGAACATCCAGTCAAAAGGGATTGTCGGTAGGATTAAGAAGATAGTCGTTATGTTTAGCAAGTAGAGTTAGTATAGGATATGTAACAAAAGTTCTTTAGCAATTTTTTTTCGGGCAGTGAGTGAATATAAATGTCAGCACATATGAAGAAATCAGACACAATGATGAAATGGGGAAAATTTGTAGAAAAGCAGATATCAATAGAGACATTAGGAAATCAGGCAAAGTATAAAGTGAGTGATAGGATAAGACATTTTCAACAGGGTTGAGATTGAATATCTAATCTTAGGAAGAAACAAATATGTAGGTCACCAATAGGATTGACATTTGAGAGCATTAGGCAACATGGACATGGATGTTGTTAGTAATCCATGTTCACTTTCCATTTAGACTTTGGTACAATCCTAAGTGGGACCTTTGCATTTTGTTTCCAGAATATTACTGTGATAAAATGTGTATGTAGATCAGATGACATGATTATTTCTTCCACCATTTCTAGGAGCAGTATTTTGAAGACGTATAAATTAGCATTGGGGGTAAAAAGAGGTGTACCCTGTTTCTATGAATATACAGATAATGCATGAATAGACCTTAATTTCAATAAATAATATAACTTGTTCCACTTTAAGTAATGGATTGAATTGATATCTGAAAATATATAAGAAATCTTATATTGATATGCAATCATTCATGACAACCAGTTATACACCTAATGTTAATATTAGGTTACGGTTTATCATGAAGTTTGTGTGAGTTTTGCTTCAAAAGTGATTATGGAAATCGAAAATAATGTGTTTGGAAAGAAGTCTCATGAAAAGGCCAGTCAAGGAACACCGAGGAATTCATGAGTTCTGAAGAAGGAAGTGATTGAAATTGAAAAAAATGACGATAAATTTGCTTACTTGTGGATGAAATATTATAATATGATGTGAATAAACTGAAGAAATAGTAATGTACCAGTGTTGAATAAAAATGAACATCAAAATACACATCATGTCCCACAGGAATCTACTCGCATTGATGTTAAACTGTGTCAGTTACTGTTGAAATATTAGGATTTCTTTGCACCATTCACCAAAGTTAGTTTTCTTTTTTTTTTAATTTTTATTTATGCTTGTTCAAAACATTACATAGTTCCTGATATATCATATTCCACACTGTGTTTCAAGTAGGTAATGAACTCCCATTTTTACCCCGTAAACAGATTGCAGAATCACATCAGTTACACATCCATTGATTTACATATTGCCATACTAGTGTCTGTCGTATTCTGCTGCCTTTCCTAACCTCTACTATCCCCCTCCCCTTACCTCCCCTCCCCTCTTCTCTCTCTACCTCTTTACTGTAATTCATTTCTCCCCCTTGTATAATTTTTTCCTTTCCCTCACCTCCTCTTGTATGTAATTTATATAACCCTGAGGGTCTCCTTTTATTTCCATGCAATTTCCCTTCTCTCTCCCTTTCCCTTCCTCCTCTCATCCCTGTTTAATGTTAATTTTCTTCTAATTCTATTCGTCCCTACTCTGTTCTTAGTTACTCTCTTTATATCAATAAAGACATTTGGCATTTGGTTTTACGGATTGGCTAGCTTCACTTAGCATAATCTGCTCTAATGCCATCCATTTCTCTGCAAGTTATATCATTTTGTCATTTTTTAATGCAGAGTAATATTCCATTGTGTATAAATGCCACATTTTTTATCCATTCATCTATGGAAGTGCATCTAGGTTGGTTCCATAGTCTTGCTATTGTAAATTGTGCTGCTATGAACATCAATGTAGCAGTGTCCCTGTAGCATTTTTTTTAGATCTTTAGGGAATAGACTGAGAAGGGGAATACCTGGGTCAAATGGTGGTTCCATTCCCAGTTCTACAAGAAATCTCCATACTGCTTTCCAATTTGGCTGCACCAATTTGCAGTCCCACCAGCAATGTACAAGTTTACCCTTTTCTCCACATCCTCACCAGCACTTGTTGTTGTTTGAGTTCATAATAAATATCTGGAATGGAAAATGCTCAGGAGTTCACAACCTTGAAGGTGGTAGAGGAGTTTCCAAAAGTAAGGGACAGGGTAAATACCACAAACATGGAGCTGTGTCGGCCTTAAGACTTCTTGAGAAAATGCCTCTGAGGTTGGGCACTTGAAATATATGTTGTTGTCAGGAGCTTTAGCTTCCTTTGTAGTGAGACCATCAAAGCTGAGTCTGCATCTATGTGACCTGAAGAACATGGTTTTTTATTTTCCTATAAACACGAGGCAGCAGTGCTGAATTCTCTCTTTGTAGGCAAACTGGGGCTACTGGGGTCTATGTGTCTCCCCGTGTGGACTGTGAAGCCATTTGATCATCCTTCACATTTCGTCATGTTATTTGATGCTGCACTGAAAGTTTGGTATTTACTTTACGAAATAAAGGAGTTTAACTGCGATACCGTGCTGCAGGGAGTTCTGTCACATGTTGTGGTCAGGATCGGCAGGAGAATGTACCAAGCAGGCTTCTATCACACATAGTTGCCCCCTTGACCATAGCAATATGATTCTGAACATTGCCCTGAAACCTCTCCATTCAACAAGATGCCTTTACATCCAAAGGTCTGCTAGCTGCACATGTCAGTCACAAACCATTTCTAAGCCAATGGCAGATCCACGTGGCCGCACCACAGATGTTTTTTCACACACCTACACTCTACTGCTCTTGGCCCACTACTCAGCAGGCTCCAACTTACTGGCATCTCTTTTCTACACCATTATCATGAAACTCAGTCAAACCAGACACTGTCTTGTATACTCATGATAAGCACCAGGACATCAAATGGATTTCCAGTGCCAGCTGGTCATGGAAATTTCAAAAATTTCATGGTATTTTCTAGCCATTTTTCAAGGATGAAGTTGGAGGTACTGTGGGTTTCAATTCATTCAGGAACCATTAAATGTTGAGGAAGCTCATTTCAATGGAAGCTCTAGAGAACTCTCACAGGCAAGTCCTCCGAAAGAGTGGCCCAATGTCACATAAAGCCAGCCACATTGAGGTCTACAATGTGAGGTCCATGTGTGTTTTGACTCTCAACTATTGCTTCCAAGTTTTTCAGAATATAATCAAGTGATATCCTCGCTGAGATTCCCAGTGCTCTGTGGAAAGCCACCCTGGGCCTAGATCTCAGTTTCCAAGGGTGACTCTCATGTGTGGCCTCCGAAAATCCCAACACAATTCATGGCAATACTTCTCTAAGGTCAGTTCCAGAACTCAGTCTCCAAGGGGAATCCCACAAGAGTTGAAACCCAGGTGGACACAGTCATCTTTTCCAACTGCCACACAAATGACCACAATTGAAACCAAAACACTCCCACATGGCCCTCATGTTTTTCCATATAGACACTCATCATAACCTCTCGCTGGAGGTTTCCACGAGGGGCGCAGACCAAGACACCGTCCAAAATTAGCTCCCTTGCCCCTAATTTGCCGAAAGTCAGGGTGGCCTACACACCCTTCCTGTGAACCAGAACTGATCAAATAGGGATGTAGTTAATACTGTTCTGCTTTTCCAATTTGAGGCCAACTGACTGTCAGGTATAGATTCTTTATGTGATTTGGAGTCATCAGCAAACCCAAGCACTTCTGCAGGGGTTCAAAGAACTCATTTGAACTAAAGGATCCTGATTCTTACTTGATGAAGGTCAGGAATCTAATAGAGGAAGGCAAGAGACTCATTTGCCATTTCTGTTTTGAGTGCACACATGGAATCTATCTTTAGATGCATCAGGTGCTGAGAATCTAAGCCACAACCTCACACAGAACCAAGAGGCTGATTCAGACACATCCTTTTACAAAGCAATTTAGCAAAGAGCAACAGGTGATGCCCATTCATTTTCATTTGAAAACTGTTTTCTTCAGGCTTCACAAAGGGGTGGCAAGAGGCAAAGACCTTCCTGACATTTAGGGCAACAGAAAAACAGGTAAGCAAAAGACCCAAAGCAGGGTTTCTCCACTGAGACTTTCCTGGTCACACTGATATCTGAGTTTTCTGAGATGCTCCCCATTCACTTTAGCTATCAAGTACATGGTCATGTCACAGAGCTTGGAGGTTGTATATATCTTGGACACAAAACCATGAGCCTATTCTGGAGAGTGGCCAGAATTCAGGAAGAAAACAGGATCTTAGGAAGATAGTAGGTTTTGCCCATCCAGAAGGCAAGCCGCGGTCCATTCATCAATTGGGCAGGATGAATGCCAGGAAGCTTTCTACTAGACAGGACACATCCATTAATTCATTCTCTTTTCTAATGTCTACAACCACAGACACAGTGGGATACACAGACATAGAAACACTCACATGTCAAACGACTTACTAGAAACAGTGCAATCCAAACCAAACAAACCGCATTTTCTACCTATTCTCAGAACATGTGACAAAACCACAAAACCACAACCACTCCCACAAAGGCACCTCCTTCCCCCAAGTAGGTCTGTGAGTATCCAGAGTGTCCTCTGACTGGTGGGCCATACAATGTTCTCCCGAAATGTCCTGTCCTGACTCAGATCTGGTCTCCTTGGCCAACTCTGTGAAGTTGTCAGGAGCCAGCGGTGAGCCAATACCTGCTTTCTCAGAAAAGGTCCCTCTTCAGAGCTCTCCTGGCCTTTGGCTATCCTCACATAGGTAGGTACCAAGAAAGACTGACCCTGTCCTTGGTAAAACCGAACAAGTGAGCCCACTGGGACTGGGACTGGGACTGGCTCTGGGTGCCTGTCTTCATGGATCCCAAGTTCAGAGAATTCCTTCACCAAGGAAGTGACGTAGGTCACTTCCTTCAGGAACTGAATCAGGTTACTGCCTTGGCAACCAATTTGTCCTAACAGTTGCTTCCAAGAGTCCAATGAGTTGGAGGCTGCCCCTACTTCCAGTGAAACTTTCACAATTTTGCATGGTATATCAACCATAGGAACCCAAAAAAAGCTCTCCAGATAGGCGTGGTTTGGTCCATCTTCTATACATTAAGAAAAGAAATGTTGATTCAGACACATCCCTTCATGCTAACCAGGTTGTTTGTCATGGAAGATGACTTTTGCTCTCTGACGTCATTCATAGCTGCCTACATTTAATCCTGGGATCATTTCTTTAATGACCTTGGAGGTTCTCAGCAAGTGGAAGATCCCCTAATTTCTGTATTGAAAGACCAACTCTGTCCCTGCTCTTCAGTAAAGTTAGATTGAGAGAACAGTGTATGGTCAGGGTTAATAACATGTTCCATTTGGGTTAGGAATCATTCTGCGGGATGAATTATGGTATTGGGAACGTGCGATATTTATAAGAATATAAGTGAATTATAAGTATGAAAACAGACATCTAGGTAATATTTGAAGCCCAGAATTGCATTGGACCCTTAGCTGGGATTATTAGCTTTGAATTATATTCTGCACAGATGTCTCAGATAAATCGATATACAATGGCATAATTACTTGTACCTTGGTTTATTGAATGTTGAAGAGAACATCCAGTCAAAAAGGGATAATTTGTAGGATTAGTAAGATAGTTGGTAGGTTTTGAAAGAAGAGTGAGTATAGGATTTGGATAAAAAGATCTTTAGCTGTAGGGTTTCGGATAGAGTGAATGTAATTGTCAGCACATGTGGAGAGTCTGTCAAAAGGATGAACTGGGGAAAAAAGTAGGAATGCAGATATCAATTGACATTAGGATATCAGGCAAAGTATAAAGTGAGTGATAGAATTATACATTTTCAACAGGCTTGAGTTTGAATATATAATCTTAGGAAGAAACAAACATGTAGTCACCAATAGGATGAACTTTTGAGAGCATTAGGCAACATGGAAATGGATGTTTTCCGTAATCCATGCTCACTTTTCATTTAGGCTTTGGTACAAACATAAGTTTGACCTCTTCTTTCTGTGTGCAGAATACTACTGTGGTAAAATGTATATGTAGATCAGGTGACATGAGTATTTCTTCCACCATTTCTGGGAGCAATATTTTGAAGACGTATAAATTATTTTTGGAGGTAAAAATGGTGTAGACTGTGTCTATAATTATAGAAATAATGCATGAATAGACCATACTGTAAATAAATATTATAACTGGTTCTAACTTTAAATAATGGATTGAATTGATATCTGAAAATATACAGAAAATCTTACATTGATATACAATCCTTCATTCCAACCAGTAATATATCTAATGGTTATATCAGCATTATGGTTTTTCATGAAGAATGTGTGAGTTTTGCTTCAAAAGTGATTATGGAAATCGGAAATAATGTGTTTGGAAAGAAGTCTCATGAAAAGACCAGTCAAGAAACCTGGAGGAATACATGTGTTTTGAAGCAGAAAGTGATTGAAAGTGAAACAAATGCCTATATATTTGTGAACTTGTGGATCAAATATATATCCTATGATGTGCATAAACTGAAGAAATAGTAATGTACCACTGTTACATAAAAATGAACGTCAAAATACACAACATGTCCTCTCCCACAGGAATCTACTTGCATTGATGTTAAACTGGGTCAGTTATTGTAGAAATATTAGGATAATGCCGCAGTCTTGCTGGGCACAATCAGGAGCCACTTGCCAAAAGAAACGAACTTTATTTTTAGAACCACACACGCCAAACAAAACAGCCTCTCAGGAAAAACCTTCAGAGCCCCAACTGCCACCACTGGCTTCCCAAAACCTCTCCCTCCCACATGAGCCTCTCTCCGCCTCCCACAATCCTCCTGCTCTTGAGGCCGATTGGCTGGGTCATGTGGGCAAAGTCAAAAAAAGTCCCCCAATGAGCAGTTTTGTGGTCTGAAAGGGCAGGGAAACAGCCCATTGAGCATCACCGCAGAGGAGCCAATCAGCTAGTTGTTGCTGGGGCCGCTGTGAGCCAATCATCAGCCGGCAGCTGGAAGTTTGCTGGCAGCAGGAATTTTGCTGGGGCCCCTTCGGCTGTGGCTCTCAACATCTTCCCCTCTCTGTTTAAACAACACGTATGTGGCTTAGGGACCGTGCCTGCCTTAGGTTGTCCAATAGTACATATGGTCTTTACCCGTTAAGTTGGTACCATTGCAATTGGATCTTACCCGTCACTGACTACCCGTCCAGTATAGAGCCACACCTGTGGAGAGGTCTTCGTACCAGCGGGGGTGGGTGAGGTTCTTTGCCTCACCTCTGTTGGCCCCCCCAAATTTTAGCTGGACGATCATGACACGCAGAAGGGAGGAAGATACACCAAGCCAATTGACGGCTCCTTTTGGAAAAATTGTACCACCGATGACATCATCAGCAAATATACCCCAACACTACGACAAGTCGCTGCACCAACAGATAGTTCACAATGCATTTAGGTGAGTTCACATGTGTCCAGGCAAGTTCTGCAAGCAGTACAGGGATGGCTATTGCAGAAGCTGTAGATTGGAATTATCTTTGATTTCACCTGCACTGGGATGAAGATAGGAACTCTGGCAATAATGTCTAAAGAAAAAAATTATGTAACATTCCAGAAGGCACTAAAACCAAAAAAAAAAAAAAAACATATGTAACATTCCAGAAGGCACATCAAAAACCAAAATGGCCCAAAAAGCATTCATTGAGGATGAAGTCTCTCACCTTCCTCTGTAAGGTTCCTGACCTCCATAAAATGAGAATAGGGATTTATTGGGTCAAATGAGTTCTTCAAAACCCTGCATAGGGTAGCCAATGGGTTATTGGGTTTTTTCATTACTCCAATTCACATCAAGAATCTATACTTCACAGACAGTAGGCCTCAAATTAGAGAAGCAGAGCAGTACTAAAGTCAGGGTTATTTGATCACTCCTGATTCACAGAATGGGTCTCCAGGCCACCTTGACTTTAGGCAAATGAGAGGAAAGGGAGATTATTTTGGACACTGTCTTGGGCTGTGCCCCTCAAGGAAACGTCAAGCCAGAGGTTATGATGAGCGTCTATATGGAAGAAGATGAGGGCCATTTGGGAGTTTTTTGGTTTTCCTTGTGGTCATTTATGTGGCAGTCGGAAGAGATGACTGGGTCCACCAGGGCTTGAACTCTGGTGTGATTCCCCTTAGAGACTGAGTTCTGGAACTTACCTCAGAGAAGTATTGCCATGATTTGTGTTGGAATTTTAGGCGGCCACCCATGAGAGTCGCCCGTTGAAACTGAGATCTAGGCCCGGGGTGGCTTTCCACAGAGCACTGGGAATCTCAGACAGAATATCATATGATATTATTTTGAAATACTTGCCAGACATAGTTGAGAGTCAAAACACACATGGACCTCACATTGTAGACCTCAATTGGCCTGGCTTCATGTGACTATTTGGCCACTCTTTGGAAAGCCTTGCCTGTGAGAGTTCTCCAGAACATTCCTTGAAATGAGCTTCCTCAACATTGAATAATTCCTGAAAGAATTGAAACAAATAATGCCTCCAAATTCATCCTTGTAAAATGGCTAGATAAATACCATGAAATTTTTGAAATTCGCATGATGAGGTGGCACTGGAGAACCTTTGATGTTCTGTTGCTCATCATTAGTGTACCAGACAGTGCCTTGATTGATTGGGTATAATGAAAGTGGTGTAGAACAGAGATGCCGGTTAGATGGAGACTGCGGAGCATTTGGCCCAGAACTGTGGTGTGCAGGTGTGTGATAAAATATTTATGGTGGTGCCATGTGGATCTGCCATTGATTTCCAAATGGCATTTAGCTGACATGGTGCACCCAGCAGACCCTTATATTCAAAGGCATCTTGTTATATGGAGAGGTTTCAGGGCAATCTTCAGAATCAGGTTGCTATGGTCAAGGGGGCAAACTATGTGGGATAGAAGCCGGATTGGTGCGTTCTCCTGGAGACTCTGACCCACCACATGTCACAGAACTCCCTCCAACACTATGTCCCAGTTGAACTCCTTGTATTTCTTGAAGCAAATACCAAACTCCCAGTTCAGCACCAAGAAACACCATGAAAATTGAAGGATGACTAAATGGCTTCATCGTCCACACAGTTAGACACTTTGGCCCAGTGGCCTCTGTTTACCTACAAAGAGAAAAATCAGCACTGCTGCCTCAGGTTCATTGGAAAATAAGAAACCATGTTCTCCAGGTCACATAGATTCAGACCCAGCTTTGATGGTTTCACTACAAATGAAGACAAAGCTACTGACAACAACAAATATTTCAAGTGCCACACCTCAGAGGCAGTTTCTCCAGAAGTCTTTTTTCCAGCAGACCTCCATGGTTGTGGAGTGTTTACCCAGTTCCTTACTTCTGGAAACTCCTCTACCTGCTCCCAGGTTGAGAACTCCTGAGAATTTTCCATTCCAGATATGTATTCACAGATTTTCTTACTCTTCTCCTCTAATTGTGTCTCACTTGGGGCAAAGGTAATGTCAAGGCATTGTTCTAGGTGAGAGTGGGAAGATTATTGCGTAGCACATATTTGCATACACATTGGATACATTATCCTATTTTCCATTTGAAATACTGAATTCCCGACACTAACCCATACCCTACTAGACTCTGACTACTTATCCTAAAATGATGGAGAAAAAGAAACCTAACAGAATAGAAATACAGGCCTTTTGTAGGAGGCATGGTGTATACTTGGATTTTCCTTCTCCTTTATCAAGGATATGTGTTATGAATCTAGTCAACTTTTCATTGTAAAATTTCTCCATGAGTTTTCAAAGTTAACACATATGTAAATTCCTGTCTCCTTTTCTCTGTAGCCTCTTTAGAACATGTATATTTTTATGCATATATAGACTCCTACCTGGTAACACACGTACATTCTTGTGAGCTCACTGACTTTGGAATATACAAATTATGAGAATAGATAACTTCCCCTAAATACTGATGGAACTGAAAATTCAACCTATGGGTGAGCTTCCTAGTGAACAACATCATACATAAATCCATGTTCAGTAAAATGAATATTTTTAGATATGTGGATGATATATATTTCATGATAAATTTTGATTGGCATATATATTGCTACATTTTATTGTTGTGTGTGTGTATATGTATATATATGTATATATATGTATATATATATATATTTATATATATGTATGTATATATATATATTTATATATATATATATATATATATATATATATATATATATATATATATATTCACGAGATTTTCCAGATTTTCCAAAATATGAAATAAATGTGTCTTATTATACACTCCCTAAATTCATTCAAGTTCATGTATGTGGATTTAAAATCAACATTTTACATGATTATCATCAGTCTGGCTGGGCACAATTCAGGAGCCAACTGTCAAAAGAAACGAACTTTATTTTTAGAACCACACAAACCAAACAAAACAGCTTCTCAGGAAAAACCCTCAGAGCCCAACTTCCACCACAGTCTTCCCACAAGCCTCTCCCTCAACCACAAGCCTCCTCCTTTTGAGGCCGATTGGGTGGGTCACATGGGCGGAGCCAAAAAAGTCCACCAATGAGCAGCTCCGTTGTCTGAAAGGGCAAGGAAACATCCCATTGAGCATCACCACAGAGGAGCCAATCAGCTAGATGTTGCTGGGGCCTCTGTGAGCCAATCATCCACTGGCAGTCTGAATGGGCGGGGAAACAGCTCAATGAGCATCTGCAGTGAGCATCACCACAGAGGAGCCAATGAGCTAGATGTTGCTGGGGCCGCTGTGAGCCAATCATCAGCCGGCAGCTGGAAGTTTGCTGGCAGTTGGAGGTTTCCTGGGGCCCCTTTGGCTGTGGCTCTCAACATCTACCCCTCTCTGTTTAAACAACAAGCATGTGGCTTAGGGACCATGCCTGCCTTTGGTTGTTCAAAACTACATATGGTCCTTACTGGAGAACCTTGGCTGTGGCTATCAACAGGATTTGTATGTACCATTCACTGAAGTTAGTTTTCAGTACTAGGAAACAAATATGTATTTCAGGTGGATAAATATTTCTGCGAAAAATCTTGTGAAAAGTTGATTTTAAATCCACATACTTGAACATAAATGAATTTAGGGAGTGTAAATAAGATACATATATTTCATATTTTGAAAAATCTGGAGAGTGTGTGGGTGTGTGTGTGTATACACACACACACACACACACAGATATTAAAATGTAGCAACATATATGCAAATCGAAATTCACCATGAAATATACATCAATCACAGATCCAAAAATATTCAATTTTCTTAACAGGGATTTATGTATAATGTTGTTCTACTAGGAAGCTCACCCATTATTTGAATTTTCAGTTCCAACAGCGTTTAGGAGGAGTGATGTCTTCTCACAAATTGTATCTCCCAAGTCAGTCACCTCACAAGAATGTAGGTGTGACACCAGGTAGGATTTGATATGTGCATATAAAAATACATTGCTGAATAGGCTACAGACAAAGGGAGACAGGAATTCACATATTTGTTAACTTTAAAAACACATGGAGATCTATTTCAATTAAAAATAGACTGGATTTATAACACCTAACATTTATCATGAAAAAGGCAAGATCAACTATACACCATGCCTCGTCTGAACTGCTTGTATTTCAATTCTGTTTGTGTTACTTTTCTGCATCATATTAGAATTAGTAGTCAGAGTCTAGTAGGGTATGGGTTCGTGTCAGGGATTCAGTATTTCGAATGGAAAATTGGAAAATGAATAAAATGTGTATGCAAATATGTGCTACAGACAAAAAATTCCCACTCTCATTCAGAACAATGGCCTGAAATAACCACGCCCCATGTAAGAAACAATTAGAAGAGAAGAGTTAGAAAATCTGTGAATACATACGTAGAATGGAAAATGCTCAGTAGTTCACAACCTTTGAGGTGGAAAAGACGTTTCCAAACCTTAGGGACAGGGTAAAACTCCACAAACATGGAACTCTGCTGGCCTAAACACTTCTGGAGATACTGACAATGAGGTTGGGTACTTGAAATATATGTTGTTGTCAGAACCTTTAGCTTCCTTTGTAGTGAGACCATCAAACTTGGGTCTGCATTTTTGTGACCTGGAGGACATGAATTCTTATTGTCCAATGAACATGAGGCAGCAGTGCTGAATTCACTCTTTGTAGCTAAACTGTGGCCACTGGGGGATAAGTGTCTCCCCGTCTGGAATTTGAAATCATTTGGTCATGCTCCACTTTTCGTGGTGTTTCTTGCTGCTGCAGTGGGTGTTTTGTATTTGGTTCATGACATACAAAGAGTTAAACTGGGACACAATGCTGGAGGGAGTCCTGTAACGTATGGTGTGTCAAGGTCTGCAGGAGAATGCACCAACCAGGCTTCTATCCCCCATTGCTTGCCCCCTTTACCATAGGAACTTGATTCTGAATATTGCCCTGAAAACTCTCCATGTAACATGATGCCTTTACATACAAAGTTCTGCTAGCTGCACCATGTCAGTCACAAGCCATTTGAAAGCCAATGTAAGATCCACATGACCCCACCACAGATGTATTGTCACACACCTGCACACAACTGCTCTAGGCCCACTACTCAGCAGGCTCCAACTTACTGGCATCTCTGTTCTACACCATTTTCATGAAATACAGTCAATGAAGGCATTTTCTGGTACACTCATGATCAGCAACAGGACATCCAAAGGTTCTCCAGTGCCACCTGGTCATGGGAATTTCAAAATTTGGTGGTAGTTATCTAGCCATTTTTGAAGGATGAAGTTGGAGGCACTGTGGGTTTAAATTCATTCAGGAGCCATTAAATATTGAGTAAGCTCATTTCGATGAAAGCTCTGGAGAACTCTCACAGGAAAGGCTTCCCAAAGAGTGGCCCAAGGTCACATGAAGCCAGGCCCATTGAGGTCTACAATGTGAGGTCCATGTGTGTTTTGACTCTCAACTATGGCTGTCAAGTCTTTCAAAATAAAATCATGTGATATCCTTGCTGAGATTCTCAGTGCTCTGTGGAAAGTAACCCTGGGCTTAGATCTCAGTTTCCAAGGGTGACTCTCATGCATGGCCTGCTAAAATCCCAACACAATTCATGGCAATACTTCTCTGAGGTCAGTTCCAGAACTCAGGCTCTAAGGTAAATCACACCTGAGTTCAATCCCAGGTGGACCCAGTCATCTCTTCCAAACGCCACACAAATGACCACAATTAAAACCAAAACACTCCCACATTTCCCTCATCTTCTTCCATATAGAAACACATCATAACCACTGGCTGGTGGTTTTCATGAGTTGCGCAGCCTAAGACAGTATCCAAAATAAGCTCCCTTGCCCCTCATTTGCCTAAAGTCATGGTGGCCTGGACACCCTTCCGGTGAACCATGAGTGATCAAAAAGGCTTGCTGTTAATACTGCTTCGATTTTCCAATTTTAGGCCTACTGACTCTTCGGTTTAGATTCTTAATGTTAAATGGAGTCATGAGAAAAACCAAGCACCTCTGGGCTAGCCTCTTCAGGGCTTTGAAAAACTCATTTGAGCAAAAAGATCTTGATTCTCACTTGATGGAGGTCAGGATCCTTAGAAGAATTCGAGAGACTTCATCCACAATGACTGCTCTTTTGGCCATTTTGGTTTTGGATACACAAGAGATCTTTCTTTAGATCCCTCAGGTTCTGAGAATCTAGGCCACAGCCTCACAGGGGGCCAAGAGCCTGAATCAGACACATCCCATTCCAAAGCAATTAAGCAAAGAGTCACAGGTGATGCCCATTTATTTCCATTTGAAAACTGTTTTCTTCATGCTTCACAAAGGGGTGGCCTGAGGCAAAGATGTTCCTGACATTCAGTGCAACAGAACAATAGGTAAGCAAAATTCCCAAAGCAGGGTTTCTCCACTGAGACTTTCCTGGTCACACTGATATCTGAGTTTTCTGAGATGCTCACCATTCCCTTCAGCTATGTAGTACATGGCCATGTCACAGAGCTTGGAGGTGGTACATATTTTGGACACAAAACCATCAGTCTATTCTGGAGAGTGCCCACAATTCAGGAAGAAAACAGGAACTTAGGAAGATAGTAGGTGTTGCCCATCTATAAGACAAGCCACAGTCCATTCATAAATCGGGCAGGATGAATGCTGAGAAGATTTCAACTAGACAGGACTCATCCATTGATGCATTTTCTTTTCTAATGTCTACAACCAGGGGCACAGTGGGATACACTGATATCCAAACACATGCCTTGTCAAACGACTTACTACAAACAGGTCCCGCCAAAACAAACAAACCACCATTCCTACCTATTCTCAGAACATGAGACAAATTCACAAATCCCCACCCACACCCACAAAGACACCTCCTTCCCCCAAGTAGGTCTGTGACTATCTGGAGTTTCCACTGACTCGTGGGCCATAGTATGTTCCAAATAAATGGCCTTCCTGTCTCAGACCTGCTTTCCTTGTGCAACTCTGTGAATTTGTCAGGAGCCAGCAGTGTGCCACTACCTGCTTTCTCAGGAAAAACCCTATTCAGAGCTTTCCTGCGTTTTGGACATCCTCACATCAGTAGGTACCAAAAATGAATGTCTGTGTCCTTGGTAAATCCAAACAAGGAGACCACTGGGACTGGGACTGGACTGGCTATGGGTTCCTGTCTTCCTGGATCCCAAGTTCAGAGAGTTCCAACACCAAAGAAGTGATGTGAGGTCACTTCCTTCAGGAACTGAATCAGATCACTGCCTTGGCAACCTCTTTGTCCTAACAGTTGCTTCCAAGGCTACCATGAGAAAGAGGCTGCCCCTACTTCCTGTGACACTTTCACAAGTTAGAATGCTATATCAACCATAGGCACCCGGGAGCAGCTCTCCACACAGGCCTGGTTTGGTCCATCTTCTCTACATTAAAAAGAGAAAGGCTGATTCAGAAACAACCCTTCATTCTGACCATGTTGTTTGCCAGGGAAGATGACTTTTGCTCTCTCAGGTCCTTCATAGCTGCCTACATCTTCTCCAGTGATCATTTCTGCATGGAATTTTGTGGTTCTCAGCAGGTGGAAGATCCCCTACATTCCTATATTGTAAGACCAACTTTGTCCCTGCTCCACTGTAAAGTTAGATTGAGGGAACAGTGTATGGTTAGGGTTAATAACATGTTCGATTTGGGTTAGAAATTATTCTGCTGGATGAATAATTGTACAAGAATAATGAGGTGAAATGTATGTAGGAAAACAGAAATCTAAGTAAAATTTGAAGCCCAGAAGGGGATTGGGCTTCAAGGGATTGTGATACTTAGAATTGCGATCAAGGGATTGTGATACTTAGCATTGAATTATGTTCTGCAGAGATGTCTCAGAGAGATCGATATACAATGGCATAAGACCCTGTACCTTGGATTATTGAATGTAGAAGAGAACCTCCAGTCAGAAAGCGTTAATAGGTAGGATTAGGAAGATAGTCAGTAGGTTTAGGAGGAAGAGTGATTATAGGATTTGGAACAAAAGTTTCTTAGCAATAGGGTTTCGATTAGAGTGTGAATGGAAATGTCAGCACATGTGAAGAGTCAGTCACAATGATGAACTGGGGAAAATATGTAGGAAAGCAATCAATAGAGACATTATGAAATCAGGAAAAGTATAAAGTGAGAGAAAGGATTAGATGTTTTCAACAGGGTTGAATTTGAATATATAATCTTAGGAAGAAACAAATATATTGTCACAAATAGGATTGATTTTTGAGAGCATTAGGCAACTTGGACATGGATGTTTTTAGTAATCCATATTCACTTTACATTTAGGCTTTGGTACAAACATAAGTGTGACCTTTTCTTTTTGTGTCCAAATATTACTGTGATAAAATGTATATGTAGATAAGGTGACATGAGTATTTCTTCCATCATTTCTGAGACCAATAATTTGAAGACGTATAAATTAGTATTGGGTTTACAAAGAGGTGTACCCTGTGTCTATGAATATAAAGAAAAAGCATGAATAGACTGTACAGTGAATAAATAATATAACTGGTTTCACTTTAAATCATGGATTGAATTGATATCTGAAAATATATAAGAAATATTATATTGATACAAAATCATTCATTCCAACCAGTTATACATCTAATGGTAATATTGGGGTTATGGATTATCATGAAGGGTGTGTGAGTTTTGCTTCAAAAGTGATTATGGAAATCGAAAATAATGTATTTGGAAAGAAGTCTCATGAGAAGACCAGTCAAGAAACATGGAGGAATACATGTGTTTCGAAGCAGAAAATGATTGAAAGTGAAACAAATGCCTATAATTTTGTAACTTGTGGATGAAATATATATCTTATAATGTGCATAAACTGAAGAAATAGTAAAATACCAGTGGTGAATAAGAATGAACATAAAAATACACATCATGTCCCATAGGAATCTACTTGCATTAATGAGAAACTGGGTCAATTATTGTAGAAATATTAGGATTTGTATTCATGATTCACTGAAGTTAATTTTCAGTAATAGGAAACAAATAGTATTTCAGGTGGTTGAATATTTCCGAGAATAATCTTGTGAAATGTTGACTATAAATCCTCATACATGAACTAGAATGAAATTAAGGAGTGTATAATAAGACACATATATTTAATATTTTAAAACATCTGGAGTGTGTATACACACACACACACACACACATTAAAAAGTAGTAGTATATATGCCAATCGAAATTCATCATGAAATATATATCATCCACAGATCGAAAAATATTCATTTTCCTGAACATGGAATTATGTATAATATTGTTCAACTAGGAAGCTCACACAGAGGATGAATTTTCAGATCCCACAGTGTTTAGGAGGAGTGATCACTTCTCACAATTTGTATCTGCCAAGTCAGACACCTGACAAGAATGTACGTGTGATACCAGGTAGGATTCTATATATGCATATAAAAATAGATGTGCTGAATAGGCTACATAGAATGGGAGAGAGGAATTCACATATTTGTTAACTTTAAAAACACATGGAGAACTATATCAATTACAAATTGACTAGATTTATAACACCAACACTTTGTCACGCAAAAGCCGTGTCCAACTATACACTATGCCTCCTCTGATATGCTTGTATTTCTATTCTGTTTGAGTTATTTTTCTCCATCATATTAGGATTAGTAGTCAGAGTATAGTAGGTTATGGGTTAGTGTCAGGGATTCAGTATTTCAAGTAGAAAATAGGAAAATGAATCTAATAAGCATGAAAATATGTGCTACAAAAAATATTCCCACTCTCATCCAGAAGAATGCCTTGAAATTATCTTCGACCATAGTATGACACAATTAGAGGAGAAGAGTTAGAAAATATGTGAATACATATCTGGACTGGAAAATGCTCAGCATTACACAACTATGGAGGTGGTAGAACAGTTTCCAAAAGTAAAGGACAGTGTAAACCCTCCACAAACATGGAGCTATGCTGGCCTAAAGACTTCTTGAGAAACTGCCTCTGAGTTTGGGTAGTTGAAATATATGTTGTTGTCAGGAGCTTAACTTCCTTTGTAGTGAGACCATCAAAGTTTGGTCTGCATCTATGTGACCTGGAGGACATGGTTTCTTATTTTCCAATGAACATGAGGCTGCAGTGCTGAATTCACTCTTTGTAGCTAAACTGTGGTCACTGGGGGCTAAGTGTCTCCCCATGTGGACTTTGAAGCCATTTGGTCATCCTCCACTTTTCCTGGTGTTTCTTGCTGCTGCACTGGGTGTTTTGTATTTGCTTCACGACATACAAGGAATTCAACTGGGAAACAGTGCTGGAGGGAGTCCTGTAACATGTGGTGGGTCAGGGTCTGCAGGAGAATGCCCCAACTTGGCTTCTATCCCACATTGCTTGCCCCCTTGACCATACCAACCTGATTCTGAACATTGCCCTGAAACCTCTCCATATTACAAGATGCCATTTCATATAATGGTCTGATGGCTGCACGAAGTCAGTCACAAGCAATTTGGAAGCCAATGTAATATCCACATGGCCACACCACAGATGTATTATCACACACCTGCACACCACTGCTCTAGGCCCACTACTCAGCACGCTCTAACTTACTGGCATCTCTGTTCTACACCATTTTCAAGAAACCCAGTAAATCAAGGCACTGTCTGGTACACTCATGATCAGCAATGGGACATCCAATGGTTATCCAGTGCCACCTGGTCATTGGGAATTTCAAAAATTTTTTGATATTTATCTATCCATTTTTCAAGAATGAAGTTGAAGGCACTTTGGGGTTTCCATTCATCCCAGAACCATTAAATGGTGAGGAAGCTCATTTCGATGAAAGCTCTGAGGAACTCTCACAGGCAAGGCTTCTCAGAGTGTGCCCAAAAGGTCACATGAAGCCAGGCCCTTTAAGGTCTATAATGTGAGGTCCTTGTGTGTTTTGACTCTTAACTGTGGCTGCCAAGTTTTTCAGAATAAAATCATGTGATATCCTTGCTGAGATTCTCAGTGCTCTGTTGAAAGCTTTCCTGGGCCTAGATCTCAGGTTTCAAGGGCGACTCTTATGCATGGCCTCCTACAATCCCAACACAACTCATGGCAATACTTCTCTGAGGTCAGTTTCAGAACTCAGTTTCTAAGGGGAATCACACCAGAGTTCAAGCCCATGTGGACCCAGTCATCTATTCCAAACGCCACAAAAATGACCACATTTAAAACCAAGACATTCCCACATTGCCCTTATCTTTAACCATATAAACACTCATCATTAACTCTGGCTGCAGGTTTCCAAGAGTGGCGCAGCCCAAGACAGTGTCCAAATAATGCACCCTTGCCCCTGATATGTCCAAAGTAAGGGTGGCCTGTTCACCCTTCTTATGAACCAGGAGTGATCAAATAGGCCTGCCATAAATACTGCTCTGCTTCTCCAATTTGAGGCCTACTGACTGTCAGGTATAGATTCTTTATGTGATTTGGCATCATGAGACAACCCAAGCAGTTCCGCAGGAATTTGAAGAACTCATTTGATCCAAAGGATCCCTATTCTCACTTGATGGAGGTCAGGAACCAAACAGAAGAAGGCAAGAGACTTCATCCACAATGACAGATTTTTTGCCATTTTGGTTTGGATGCACACATGGGATCTTCTTTAGATCTATCAGGAGCTGAGAATTTTAGCCACAGCCTCAAACAGGGCCTAGTGTCTGATTAAGACACATCCCTTTCCAGAGCAATTAAGCAAAGAGCCACAGGTGATGCCCATTCATTTCCATTTGAAAACTATTTCTTCAGGCTTCACAAAGGGGTGGCCTGAGGCAAAGACCTTCCTGACATTCAAGGCAACAGAAACATAGATAAGCAAATGGAGCCAAGCAGGGTTTCTCCACTGAGACTTTACTGGTCACACTGGTATCTGAGTTTTCTGAGATGTTCCCATTCCCTTCAGCTATCAAGGACATGGCCATGTCACAGAGTTTGGAGGTGGTACATATCTTGAACAATAAACCATGATACTATTCTGGAGAGTGGCCAGAATTCAGGAAGAAAACAGCAACTTAGGAAGTTAGTAGGTGTTTCCCATCCATAAGGCAAGCAACAGTCCATTAATCAATTGTGCAGGATGAATGCTGTGAATCTTTCTACTAGACAGGACACCTCCAATGATGCATTCTCGTTTCTAATGTCTAAAACCACGGACACAGTGGCTACACAGACATAGAAACACTCGCCTTGTCTAAAGACTTACTAGAAAAAGTCGACTCCAAACCAAACCAACCACCTTTCCTACCTATTCTCAGAACATGAAACAAAACCACAAACTCACACCCACAACCAAAAAGGCACCTCCTTCCCAAAAATAGGTCTTTAACTATCTGGAGTGTCCTCTGACTGGTGGGCCATACTATGTTCCACTCGAAATGGCCTGTCTGGTCTCAGATCTTGTCTCCTTGGCCAACTCTGTTATTCTGGGAGGAGCCAGTGGTTAGCCACAACCTGCTGTCTCAAGAAAGGCCCCTCTTCAGAGCTCTACTGGCATTTGGCCATCCTCACATCAGTAGGTACCAAGAAGGTCTGACTCTGTACTTGGTAAATCCAAACAAGTGAGCCCACTGGGACTGGGACTGGGACTGGCTCTTGGTGCCTGGCTTCTTGCATCCCAATTTCAGAGAGTTCCATCACCAAGAAAATGAGGTATGTCACTTTCTTTGGAACTGAATGAGGCCACTGCCTTGGCAACAACTTTGTCCTAACAATTGCTTACAATGGTCCCATGAGTTGGAGGGTGCCCCTACTTCCTGTGACAATTTGACTAGTTAGAATGGTATATCAAAATAGACACCATGGAACAGCTCTCCACGAAGGCCTGGTTAGGTCCATCTTCTCTACATTAAGAAGAGAGAGTCTGATGCATACACATCCCTTCGTCCTGTGCAGGTTGTTTGCCATGGAAGATGGATTTTGCTCATTCAGGTCCTTCATAGCTGCCTACATCTTCTCCAGGGATAATTTCTACATCGAACTTTGAGGCTCTCAGCAGTTGGAAGATCACCTACATCCCTTATTGAAAGAATAGCCCTGTCCCTGCTCTTTTGTAATGTTAGATTGAGGCAACAGTGTATGGTTAGGGTTAATAACAGGTTCGATTTGGGTTAGGAATCATTCTGCGGGATGAATAATGGTATTGGGAACCTGCAATATATAGAAATATAGTGGTTAAATATAAGTATGGAAACAGAAATCTAGGTAAGATTTGAAGCTCAGAAGTGCATTGGGCAATAGATTGGGACACGTAGCTTTGAATTACGTTCTGCATACATATTTCAGAAAAATCGATATACAATGGCATAGGACCTTGTACCTCGGATGATTGAATGTAGTAGAGTACATCCACTCAAAAAGGGATAGTCGATAGGATCAGGAAGATAGTCAGTATGTTTCGGAAGAAGATAGAGTATAGGATTTGGACCAAAGTTCATTAGCAATAGGGTTTTGGTTAGAGAGTGAATGTCAATGTCATCACATGTGAAGGGTCAGTCACAATGTTGAACTGGGAAAAATATGTAGGAAAGTAGATATCAATAGAGACATTAGGAAATCAGGCAAAGTATAAAGTGAGTGAAAAAACTAGACATTTCCAACAGTTTTGAGGTTGAATATATAATCTTAGGAAGAAACAAAAATGTGGTCACCAATAGGATTGACATTTGAGAGCATTAGGCAACCTGGATATGGATGTTTTTAGTAATCCATCTTCAGTTTCCATTTAGGCTTTGGTACAATCATACGTGTGACTTTTGCATTTTGTGTCCAGAATATTACTGTGGTAACATGCATATGTAGATCAGGTGACATGAGTATTTCTTCCACCATTTCTGGGAGCAATATTTAGAAGAAGAATAAATTAGTATTGGGCATACTAAGAGGTGTACCCTGTGTCTATGAATATAGAGATAATGCATGAATAGACCACATAGTGAATACATAATATAACTGGTTCCACTTTAAATAATGGATTAAACTGATATCAGAATATATATAAGAAATACTATATTGATATGAAATCATTCCTTCCAACCAGTTATACATCTAATGGTGATATTATAGTTATGGTTTATCATAAAGTGAGTGTCAGTTTTGCTTCAAAAGTGATAAAGGAAATCAAAAATAATGTAAGACCAGTCAGGAAACCTGGAAGAATCCATGTGTTCTGAAGCAGGAAGTGATTGAAAGTGAAACAAATGCCTATAAGTTTGCTAACTTGTGGATGAAATATGTATCCTATGATGTGCATAAATTGAAGAAATAGTAATGTACCAGTGTTGAATTAAAATAAATTTCAAAATACACATCATGTCACATAGGAATGTACTTGCATTGATGTTAAACTGGGTCAGTTACTGTAGAAGTATTAGTATTTGTATGCAACATTAACTGAAGTTAGTTTTTAGTACTGCAAACAATATGTATTTCAGGTGGATGAATATTTCTGAGAATGATCTTGTGAAAAGTTGATTATAAATCCATATACATGAACATGAATGAATTTAGTGAGTGTATATAAGACACATATATTTCATATTTTGAAAAATCTGGAGAGTGTATATATATATATATATACAAAAAAAACACACACAGACAATAAATTAGCAATCGAAATTTATCATGAAATATATATCTTCCACAGATGCAAAATTATTTCTTTTAGAACATGGATTTATGTATAATGTTGTTCTTCTAGGAAACACACCCCTAGGTTAAATTTTCAGTTCCAACAGAGTTTAACAGGAGTGATCATTTCTCACAAATTGTATTTGCCAAATTAGCCTCCTCACAAGAATGTAGGTGTGATACCAGGTAGTGTTCTATATGTGCATTTAAAAATACATGTGCTGAATAGGCTACAGAGAAAGGGAGAGAGGAATTCACATATTTGTTAACATTAAAAACACATGGAGAACTATTTCAATTAAAAATTGACTAGATTTATAACACCTACAATTAATCATGCAAAAAACAAGTCCAACTATACACCATGATTCCTCTGAACTGCTAGTATTCCTATTCTGTTTGTGTTATTTTTCTCCATCATATTAGGAGTAGTAGTCAGAGTTTATTAGTTTATTAGTTTATTAGGGTATGCGTTAGTGTCAGGGATTCAGTATTTCGAATGGAAAATTGGAAAATGACTCTAAAGGGTATGCAAATATGTGCTACACAAAAATGTTCACACTCTCATCCAGAAGATTGCCTTGGCATTACCTTAGTTCCAAGTAAGATACAATAAAGGAGAAAAGTTAGAAAATCTGTAAATACATATCAGGAATAAAAAATGCTCAGGAGTTCACAAACTTGTAGGTGGTAGAGGAGTTTCCAATAGTAAGGGACAGGGTAAACACTCCACAAACATTGAGCTCTGCTTGTGTAAAGACTTCTTGAGAAACTCTCTGAGGTTGGGCTCTTAAAATACATGTTGTTGTCAGGAGCTTTAGCTTCCTTTGTTGTGTGACCATCAAATCTGGGTGTGCAAATATGTGACCTGAAGGACATTGTTTCTAATTTTCCAATGAAAATGAGGCAGCAGTGCTGAATACTCTTTTTGTAGTTAAAATATGGCCACTGGGGTGTAAGTGTCTCCCCGGGTTGACTGTGAAGCCATTTGGTCATCCTCCAATTTTCGTGGTGTTTCTTGCTGGTGCACTGGGAGTTTGGTATTTGCTTCATGAAATACAAGGAGTTCAACTGGGACACAGTGCTGGAGGGAGTTCTGTCACGTGTGGAGGGACACGGTCTGCATGAGAATGCACCAACCAGGATTCTGTCCCACATAGGTTGCCCCTTTGTCCATAGCAACCTGATTCTGAACATTTCCCAGAAACCTATCCATATAACAAGATGCCTTTACATATAAGGGTCTGCTGGCTGTACCCTGTCAATCACAAGGCAATTGGAAGCCAATGGCATGCCCCAACACACATGTTTTTTCACACACCTTCACACCACTGCTCTAGGCCCACTAATGAACAGGCTCCAACTTACTGGCATCACTGTTCTACACAATTTTCATGAAACCCAGTCAGTCAAGGCACTGTCTGATACACTCATGATCAGCAACAGGACATCCAAAAGTTTTCCCAACACACATGTTTTTTCACACACCTTCACACCACTGCTCTAGGCCCACTAATGAACAGGCTCCAACTTACTGGCATCACTGTTCTACACAATTTTCATGAAACCCAGTCAGTCAAGGCACTGTCTGATACACTCATGATCAGCAACAGGACATCCAAAAGTTTTCCAGTGCCACCTGGTGATGGGAATTTCAAAAATTTCATGGTATTTATCAAGCCATTTTTCGAGGATAAAGTTGGAGGCTCTGTGGGTTTCAATTCATTCAGGAACCATTAAATGTTGAAGAAGCTCATATCAATGAAAGATCTTGAGAACACTCACAGGCAAGGCTTCCCAAAGAGTGGCCAAAAGGTAACATGAAGTCAGGCCCATTGAGGTATACAATGTGAGGTCCATATGTGTTTTGACTCTCAAGTGTGGCTTTAAAGAATTTCAGAATAAAATCATGTGATATCCAGGCTGAGATTCCCAGTGCTGTGGGCAAAGCCACCCTGCACCTAGATCTCCCTGCACCACAATTAATACCTGAGATGTTGGTTGCATGGCCTAGTAAAATCCAAACACAATTCATGACAATACTTCTCTTATGTCACTTCCAGAATTCAGTCTCTCAGGGGAATCATACCAGAGTTCAAGCCCAGGTGGACCCAGTCATCTGTTCCAAGCACCAAACAAATTACCACAATTCAAAACAAAATGCTCCCACATGCCCCTTATCTTATTTCATGTAGACACTCATCATAACATCTGGATGGAGGTTTCCATGAGGGGCACAGCACAATACAGTGTCCAAAATAACCTTTCTTGCCCCTCATTTGCCTAAAGTCAGTGTGGCCTGGAAATCCTGACTGTGAACCAGGAGTGATCAAATACGCCTGCCGTTAATACTCCTTGGCTTCTCCAATTTGATGCCTACTGACTGTGGGGTTTAGAATCTTTATGTAAACTGGATTCATGAGAAAACCCAAGCACCTATGGGCTAACTCTGCAGGGCTTTAAAGAACTCATTTGACCCAAAGGATCCCTATTTTCACTTGATGGATGTCAGGAATCTTAGAGAAGAAGGTGAGAGTCTTCATCCACAATAACTGCTCTTTTGGCCATTTTGGTTTTGGATGCACCCATGGGATCTTTCTTTAGATCCATCAGGTGCTGAAAATCTAAGCCACAGCCTCACACAGGGCCAAGAGGCTGATTCAGACACATCCCTTTCCAAAGCAATTAAGCAAAGAGCAAAACACACACAGACATTATAAAGTGGCAATATATATGCCAATTGAAATTCATGATGAAATATATATCGTCCACAGATCCAAAAATATTAATTTTACTGAACATGGATTTATGAATAATGTTGTTAAACTAGAAAGGTTAGCCTTAGGTTGAATTTTAAGATCCAACAGCATTTAGGAGGAGTGATCTCTTGTCATAATTTGTATCTGCCATGTCAAATACCTCACAAGAATGTATATGTGATACCAGGTAGGATTCTATATGTTTATATAAAAATACATGTGATGAATAGGCTACAGAGAAAGGGATAGAGGAATTCACATATTTATTAACTTAAAAAACACAAGGAGAACTATTTCAATTAAAAATTAACTAGATTTATAACACCTACCCTACATAATGCAAAAGGAAAGTCCAACTATACACCATGCCTCTTCTGAACTGCTTGTATTTCTATTGTGTTTGTATGCACTGTGGGTTTCAAGAACCATTAAATGTTGAGGAAGCTCATTTGAATGAAACTCTGGAGAACTCTCATAGGCAAGGCTTCCCAAAGAGTGACCAAAAGGTTAGATATAGCCAGGCCCATTGAGGTCTACAATGTGAGGTCCATGTGTGTTTTGACTCTCAACTATGGCTACCAAGTCTTTAAGAATAAAATCATGGGATATCTTGGCTGAAATTCTCAGTGCTCTGTGGAAATCCACCCTCGTCCTTGATCTTAGATTCCAAGGGCGACTCTCATGCTTGGCCTCCTAAAATATCACCACAATTCATGGCAATACTTCTCTGAGTTCAGTTCCAGAAGTCAGTCTCTAAGGGGAATCCCACAAGAATTCAAGCCCAGGTGGACCCACTCATCTCTTCCAACCGTCACACAAATGACCACAATTAATACCAAAACACTCTCACATGGCCCTCCTCTTCTTCTATAAAGGCACTCATCATAACATCTGGCTGGAGGTTTCCATGAGGGGCACAGCCCAAGACAGTGTCCCAAATAAGCTCCCTTGCCACTCATTTGCCTAAATTCAGGGTGGCTTGGACACCCTTCTTGTCCACCAGGAGTGATCTGAAAGGGTAAAATAAATTGAAATTAAAGTGTAAAAGTTGAAGTGTAAAAGACTGGGTTTTGTAAAGTTTCTAAGCTGCAAGGCCTGAGTTAAAATGTAAAGGACCAGGTATTGTTAAGTTCCTATGCTACATGCAAAACCTGAAATTCCTGTAGCTTGTAGTACAATTCCCGACTGCCCAGTAAATATTCCCCCTGACCGCCTGGTTATTTAATAACCTAGGACCCTGTGTGGCCTGGCACATAGGCATTGCAAGGCCTAAAGCAATCTGTTTGAATGTGTACCTCGCTTTAGAACTGACCTATCACTCCTGCCTCACCTGTTCCTGCCAATGAGTGAACTAATCATGTTTAGGAATTGTTGTTTGATTTTTCTGCGGTGTATGTTGATTTCTTAAAGGAGACTGTGATATATGTAAAGTCCCGCCCTCCCCAAAAAGTGTACTTAAGCACTGCTCAACCCCTGCTCGGGGCTCTGGGCTGCTCTCCCTTCTTGAGTGAGCTCGTAGCCCCAGCATGCTGGATTGGATCCTCAATGAACGCCTTTTTCTGTTGCATGAGCTGTGGTCTCTTGGTGGTCTCTTCCTCCGACGTTCACCGGATCCTTACATTTGGTGCGTTGGCCGGGAATCACGCAGCATAGGACAAGGACACCCCAACAGACCCCTCTGGGGGTAAGTAAGGCGCTTCTTTCCATTTTTCCTTGCGATCGCTCAGAGCTTTTTGTTCAGGTTCCGTTTTTCCGTTTTTGGTTTGGGTTGGCAGAGTGGCTGCCAGCGGAGAACGTAAGTTCCCCCTGTCAGTGGTGGACAAACGTGTCCTAAAGCCACAGACCACGTCCTCGCAAGGGATGCCTTGGAGGACTCAGGGAGTGATGGATGTGCCCTCATTGGGTGAGGAGGGATGGATGAGCCCACATTAGGTGACTCTGCTGCCAACCCATCATATCTTGCTGGCTACTTTTTTCTCTCAGGTTGAATTCACTGTCTGTCTTTGTGGTCTAACCCATCAGGTTTTGCCAGTTACTAGGTTCTAATCTTTACTTCTGAACTCGTGTTAAATGTTACCTGTGTGTACATGTTTGTGTCACGTTTGTATTGTCCTTGTCTCTGTTTGAGAAACTCTCATTATGGGACAAAGCCATTCCATGCCTCTGTCCTTGAAGCCTTTCCTGGTCCCTGCCTCCAATCCGACACCGTCACCCAGGATCCTATCACTCAAACCTTCTACTCCTTCCCCTCTTTCTCCATTCTCCCTGAGTCACAAGATTGTAGATCTTGGGGTTGTGAACAAACGGGAGCTGCATGATGGTCTTTGTGTGTCTTTTTATCTGAGTTTCTGTTAAATGTGATGGCATTGTTTGGACCGATGCAGAGTCCCGAGTTCCAACCTGCCTTACATATGTGGAAGTTACTTTAGCTAAATTTTAAACTAATGCTTCTCCTGTGAGGGACCAAAAGTCAATAGAACCGCCAGTTTTTCTGTTCTCACCTTTTGCACCTCTCTTAGCTGTGTTTTAAAGAACTTTGATAAACTTTACTCCCCTTTGTTAAGCAAGATTACGGAAGCAGTGATTTTTTTCTTCCCGTAGTTGGCTTGAGCATGCCCACTGCAGAGGGAAATGTCTGGGGTCAAAGAACTTTGATATCTCGCTTAAACTTTTCTCAAAACCCTGTTCTCATTATTAAATTGGCATTAATTGGCTTTGGGATGGGAACCAAGCCTTCAGTCATAAATTTTGACACCCCAGAGGGGACTTTAAATAAACCCCACTCTGCCCTCTTGGGGAAGCCTAGCACTCAAAACAACTGCAAGCAGAGGATGAAATTTTTGGGAGCTGACTACTGCAAAGTTGGGAGACATAGAATATGCCTGGTGCCTGGGGTCAAAGCAAACCAGAGGAACTAATCCTGTAAGTAAATGGTGAGGCTAAGGGACTCCCAGCAGCTGACAGAGCCATTTTGCTGTGGGGAACTCCCTTATTCCTTACGTGCACTTTAAGGATTTCTCCACCTCTGTTTACTTAACAAAAGGGACAATGAATGCATTAATATGTTGATATTATAGATTTTTTCTTGGGGATGATCTAGGGTGAATGTGTATCTAAAAATGATTTTTTTTTATTTTAACCATCTCGTATCTAAATGGGTTTCTAAAGCATTGCACTATGTTACAGTTAAAAGTTGGGTTTAAACAATTGTTTAGTTTGATTTCAGGTAGTTCATGCTAGGAAACTTAAATACTTAGGATAAAAAATAATTAAAGAGTTTTAATTTTGAACTAGGCAGCCTGAAAAAATTTCACTAGATATACCAGTGCATTAACTTGGGAAGAGATAATAAATTATGATATGGTATCTATTCCCATCAGTGTGTAAGATTTTAAAAAATGGTACTAAATTAAAACGTTGGTCTGGCTTATTGAAATGACATTAATTAGCAACAGTCTTGGAAATTTTTAAAGCTTAATTTCGGATACACATGGTAGTGTGTGGTTCTTTTTAAAAAATTTTCAGCCAATTTAATGTAACTTAATACTATTAGAAACTTCATAACAAAGAAAGGGGCTTAACGATCCTATAGAAACTTCTTCTGATGGTGGCTTTAATATTATCAAAAAATGATCCTATTTTCAGTTTTGTGTGAGCAAGTTTTTCTAGTGTAGAAAAATCTAAAGATATAAAATTTTGAGAATTACATCTTAAACTTGCATCAAAATTTTCAACATCCAAACCTGGAAATTATGACTTATAGCTAAAATGCCTTAGGCCTGAGGTTTCTGCTACGAATTCCAGTCTTTTCAGTTTTCCAGACCTCAGCAAGGACTTAAGTTGATATGCAAATAAAAGAAGCCTGCAGCACTCAGCAGGAGACAGATAAAAAAGAGTAAATGTGTCTTTTTACCTGAACTCAAACTAGACCTAACCAAAAAATTATATTATACGGTATTTACTAATTACTGGCCAGTCATCTTTTTTAGGACTCTTGCTTTTCTTAGATTCTGTATTTTTTTTTTTTGAACTCATGATCTTGATTCTGCTGATGGGTTAATGTTTTCTGATCAGTTCTATTTTTGATGGACTCTGGAGTTTTTAGCATTTCAATGGAGATTTCACCTGAAAAAGCTACAAGGCTTTTATTATTGTGTTATGTGTTACATTTGTGTTACGTGTTGTATGTTGGTATGTCTGTATGTGTGTATGTCCATATATCATGCAGTGATATGACAATTGACAGATGAGGAGCACTCATGAAAAATTTAAGAATGTATCCAAATGTCTTTGATTCACGTGATTCATATGTTTTAATTCAAATTGGGTAAACAGATAAAAATAAAGATGTCTTTAAAATTAGGCCAATAAGTTTTCTAGGTTTTCAAAAAGGCCCTAATAAAATGTAGATGTCTATAAAATAATCTGCCTAAATTCAGAAATTTACAATATTGTATTGAAATGTGAACAGAAAGAGGTTAGTAGATGAAAAAGAGAAACTAAAAGGTTCCAGATATAGATCTAATAGAGGAAAAATGTGTTTCTGGATAAGAGAGTCTATATGATTAAGTAATTAAAGGGGTTTAAGTAAATAATAAAAAAAGGTTTGTGTAACTTGGTTATATGTGTAAGTTTTGAGCAAGTAATCTTAAAAAAATAAACAGCTGGTAAAACAAGTACTGTTTTTATAAAATTGAGCCATGTTATTTCTTTAAAATCTAAACTTGTTTAATACAAAAACATCAATGTAATTGTGGTGTTAATGTGTTCATATCTTCCAGGTATACAAGTCTGTAAGGTAGAAGCTTCCAAAGACCATTGTATCAAGCTGGTGTTCTAAGGTTGTATGGTAATTCTAGGCTTAAAAGAAAAACATGTTGGAGATTTATGTATATCATTTGTGTTCTATAATTGGACTTGTTATCAATAAGATATGTACAGTTCCATGTTACTTTTTACACTGAGATGCAATTTAAAAGTATTTTTAACTTAATGAGAGCCAAATCTGTGAAGGTTTTATTGTAAACACAAAGGTAATACCCATTCATTTCCATGTGAAAACTGTTTTCTTCAGGCTTCACAAAGGGGTGTCCTGAGACAAAGACTTTCCTGATATTCAGGGCAACATAACAATAGGTAATCAAAAGGCCCAAAGCAGGGTTTCTCCACTGAGACTTTACTGGCTACACTGATATCTGAGTTTTCTGAGATGCTTGCCATTCCCTTCAGCTATCCAGTATATGGCCATGTCACAGATCTTGGAAGTGGTTCATATATTGGACACAAAATCATGAGCCTATTCTGGAGAGTGGCCAGAATTCAGGAAGAAAACAGGAACGTAGGAAGATAGTTGGTGTTGCCCATTGATAAGGCAAGCCACACTCCATTTATAAATTGTGCCGGATGAATGCTGGGAAGTTTTCTCCTTGAGAGGATACACCCATTGAGGCATTCTCTTTTCTAATGTCTACAACCACGGACACAGTGGGATACACAGACCTAAAAACACTCGCCTTGTCAAAGGACTAACTAGAAACACTCCACTCCAAACCAAACACACCCCCTTTCCTAACTATTCTCAGAACAAAAGAAAAAACCACAAACCCATACCCACAACCACAAAGGCACCTCCTTCCCCCAAGTAGGTCTGGAACTATCCAGAGTGTCCTCTGACCGGAGGGCCATACTATGTTCCCCTGAACTGGGCTCCTTGGTCAACTCTGTGAAGTTTTCAGGAGCCAGCAGTGAGCCTCTACCTGTTTTCTCCGGAAGGGCCGCTCTTCAGAATTTTTCTGGAATTTGGCCATTCTCACATAAGTAGGTACCACAAAAGACTGACTCTGTCCTCGGAAAATCCAAACAAGTGAGAACACTGGAACTGGTGCTGGGACTGGGTCTTGGTGCCTGGCTTCCTGGAACCCAAATTTGTAGAGTTCCATCAACAAGGATGTGAGGTGAGGTCACTTCCTTTAGTAACTGAATGAGGTCACTGCCTTGGCAACCAAATTGTTCTAACATTTGCTTCCTAAGGTCTCATAACATGGAGGATGTCCCTACTACCTGTGACACTTTCACAAGTTAGAATAGTATAGAAACCATAGTCACCTGGGAACAGCTCTCCACAAAGGCCTAGTTTGGTTCATCTCCTCTACCTTAAGAAGAGAGAATCTGATTCAGACACAACCCTTCATCCTGACCAGGTTGTTTGCCATGGAAGATGCCTTTTGCTCTATCATGTCCTTCATAGCTGCCTACATCTTCTCCAGGGATCATTTCTGCATGGAACTTTGAAGTTTTCAGCAGGTGGAAGATCCCCTGCATTCCTGTATTGTAAGACCAAACCTTTCCCTGCTTTTCTGAACACTTAGATTGAGGGAACAGTGTATGGTTAGGGTTAATAATATGTTCAATTAAAACCAAAATACTCCCACATGGCCCTCATTTTCTTCCATGTAGACATTCATCATAACCTCTGGCTGGAGGTTTCCATAAGGGGCGCAGCCCAAGACAGTGTCCAAAATAAGTTCCCTTTCCCCTCATTTTCCTAAAGTCAGGGTTTCCTGGACACCCTTCCTGTAAACCAGGATTGATCAAATAGGCCTGCCAGTAATACTGCTCTGTTTCTTCATTTTGAAGCCTACTGACTGTGAGGTATAGATTCTTTATGTGATTTGGAGTCATGTGAGAACCCAAGCACTGCTGCAGGGCTTTGAAGAACTCATTTGTCTCAAAGGATCCCTCTACTTACTTGATGGAGGTCAGGAACCTAACAGAGGAAGCAAGAGACTTCATCCACAATGACTGATCTTTTTGCCATTTTGGTTTTGGATGCACACATGGGATCTTTCTTTAGATCCATCAGGTGCTGAAAATCAAAGCCACAGCCTCTCTCAGAGCCGAAAGGATGATTCAGACACATCCCTTTCCAAAGCAATTAAGCAAAGAGCCACAGGTGATGCTCATTCATTTCCAATTGAAAGCAGTTTTTTTCAGGCTTCACAAAATGGTGGCCTGAGGAAAAGACCTTCCTGACATTAAGGTCAACAGAACAGTAGGTTAGCAAAAGGCACAAAGCAGGGTTTCTCTACTGAGACTTTACTGGTCACACTGATATCCGAGTTTTCTGAGATGCTCCCAATTCCCTTTATCTATCCAGTACATGGCCATGTCACAGAACTCGACAGAGGTCCATATCTTGGACAAAAAAACATGAGCCTATTCTGGAGAGTGGCCAGAATTCAGGAAGAAAACAGGAACTAAGGAAAGAAGTAGGTGTTGCCCATATAAGGCAAGCCACAGTCCATTCATAAATTGGGCAGGATGTGTGCTGAGATGCTTTCTACTAGACAGGACACATCCATTGATGCATTCACTTTTCTAATATCTACAACCACGGTAAAAGTGGGAAACACAAACATAGAAACACTCGCCATGTCAAATGACTTACCAAAAACAGTCCACTCCAAACCAAACATACTGCCTTTCTTACCTATTCTCAGAACATGATACAAAACTACAAATTCACACCCACACCCACAAAGGCACCTCCATTACCCAAGTAGGTCTGTGACTATCCAGAGTGTCCTCAGACTGGTGGGCCTTACTCTGCTCCCTCGAAATGGACTTTCCTGTCTCAGATCAGGTCTCCTTTACCAACTCTGTAAAGTTGTCAGCATCAATCAGTGAGTCACTACCTGCTTTCTCAGGAAAGGCCCCTCTTCAGAGCTTTCCTGGCATTTAGCCATCCACACATCAGTATGTACCAAGAAAGACCGACTTTGTCCTTGGTAAATCCAAACAAGTGAACCCACTGGGACTGGGACTGGGACTGGCTCTGAGTGCCTGGCTTCCTGGATCCCAAGTTCAGAGAGTTCCATCACCAAGGAAGTGAGGTAGGTCACTTCCTTCAGGAACCGAATGAGGTCACTATCTTGGCAACCACTTTATCCTAAATTTGCTTCCAAGGGTCCCATGAGAGAGAGGCTGCCCCTACTTCCTGTGTCACATTCACAAGATAGAATGGTATATCAACCATAGGCACATGTTAACAGCTCTCCACACAGACCTGGTTTGGTCCATCTTCTCTACATTAAGAAGAGAGAGGCTTATTCAGACACATCGCTTCATCCTGACCACGTATTTTACCAAGGAAGATATCTGTTGCTCTCTCAGGTTCTTCATAGCTGCCTACATCTTCTCCAGGGTTTATTTCTGCATGGAACTTGAGGTTCTCAACAGGTGGAAGATCCCCTGTCTACCTGTATTATAACACCAACTCTGTCCCTGCTCTTCGTAAAGTTAAATTGAGGGAAGAGTGCATGGTTAGGGTTAATAGCATGTTCGATTTGGGTTAGGAATCATTCTGTGAGATGAATAATGGTATTGGGAACCTCCGATATTACAAGCATATATAGGTGTAATATAAGTATGAAAACAGAAATCTAGGAAAGATTTCAAACCCAGATGAACATTGGGCCCTTGATTGGGATACTTAGCTTTGAATTATTTCCGCAAAGTTGTCTCAGATAAATCGATATACAATGGTATAGGACCTTGTACCTTGGATGACTGAATGAGGAAGAGATCGTCCAGACAAAAAGAGATAGTTCGAAAAGTTATTTAGATATAGGGTTTTGGTTAGAGAGTGAATGTAAATGTCAGCATATGTGAAGAGTCAGTCACAGTGATGAACTGGGGAAAATGTGTAGGAAAGCAGATATCAATAGAGACATTAGGAAATCAGGGAAAGTACAAAGTGAGTGATAGGATAAGATGTTTTTAACATGGTTGAGTTTGAATATATAATCTTAGGAAGAAACAAATATGTAGTCACCAATAGGAATGATATTTGAGATCATTAGTTAATCAGGACATGGATGTTGTTAGTAATACATGCTCACATTAAATTTAGGCTTTGGTACAATCATAAGGGTGTCCTTTGCATTTTTTGTCAGGAATATTACTGTGTTGAAATGTAAATGTATATCAGGTGACTACAGTATTTCTTCAACTATTTCTGAAAGCAACATTTTAAGACTGATAAGTTAGTATTGGGGACACAAGTACGTGTACCCTGTGCCTATGATTATAAAGATGATGCCTTAATAGACCATACTGTAAATAAATAATATAACTGGATCAAACTTTAAATAATTGATTGAATTGATATCTGAAAATATATAGGAAATCTTATATTGATATACATAAGTTCATTCTAACCAGTTATACATCTAATGGTAATTTTAGCATTATGGTTTATGATGAAGAGTGTGGGAGTTTTGCTTCAAAAATGATTATGGAAATCGAAAATAATATGTTTGGAAATAATCTCATGCAAAGAACACTCAAGAAACACGGAGGAATACATATGTTCTGAAACAGCAAGTAATTGCAAGTGAACCAAATGCGTACAGATTTGTGAACTTGTGGATGAAAAGTATTATCCTATGATGTCCATAAACTGAAGAAATTGTAATGTACCAGTGTTGAATAAAAATGAACTTCAAAATACACATCATGTCCCATAGGATTTTACTTGCATTGATGTTAAACTGGGTCAGTTACTGTACAAATATTAGTATTTGTAAGCACCATTCACCAAAGTTAGTTTTCAGTACTGGGAAATAAATATGTATTTCATGTGGATGAATATTTCTGAGAATAATCTTGTGAAAATTTGATTATAAATCCACATATAGGAACATGAGTTAAATTAATGAGTGTATAATAAGACACATATATTTCATATTTTGAATAATCTGGAGAAAAAAAAATATATATATAGATACAAACACAGACATTAAAATGTAGTAATATGTATGCCAATCAAAATTCATTATGAAATATATATCATCCTCATATCCAAAACTATTCTTTTTACTGAGCATGGATTTATGTATAATGCTGTTCATCTAGGAAATTCACCAATACGTTGAATTTTCAGTTCCATCAGTATTTAGGGGGAGTGATCTCTTCTCACAATCTGTATCATCCTAAAACAGCAAGCTCACAAGAATGTACGTGTGATACCAGGTAGGATACTAAATATGCATAATAAATTTCATGAGATGAATAGGCTACAGAGAAAGGGAGACAGAAATGTACATATGTGTTAACTTTAAAAACTCATGGAGAAGTATTACAATAAAAAGTTGACTAGATTTATAACACATACACTTGATAAAGCAGAAGGCAAGTCCTAGTATACACCATGCCTCCTATGTACGGCCTGTATTTCTATTCTGTTAGGTTTCTTTTTCTACATCATATTAAGATTAGTAGTCAGAGTCTAGTAGGGTATGGGTTAGTGACAGGGATTCAGTATTTCTAATGGAAAATAGGAAAATGAATCTAATGTGTATGCAAATATTTGCTAGACAAAAATCTTCCCACTGTCCTCCAAAACAATGCCTTGATATTTCCTTCGCCACAAGTAATACACAATTAGTGGAGAAGAGTTTGAAAATCTGTGAATATATATCTGGAAAAGAAAATGCTCAGGGGTTCACAACCTTGGAGGTGGTAGAGGAATTTCCAAAAGTAAGGTACAGGGTAAACACTCCACAAACATGGAACTCTGGTGGCCTAATGAGTTTTTGAGAAACTGCCTCTGAGTTTGGGCCCTTGAAAAATTTGTTGTTGTCAAGAGCTTTAGCTTCCTTTGTATTGAGACCATCAAACCTGGGTTGTCATCTATGTGACCTGGATGACATGGTTCCTTATATGCTATTGAACATGAGGAAGAAGTTCTGAATTTTCCCTTTGTTAGTAAACTGAGGACACTGGGGTCTAAGTGTCTAACCATGTGATCTGTGAAGCCATTTGGTCATACTCCACTTTTCGTGGTGTTTGTTACTGCTGCACTGGGAGTTTGGTATTGGCTTCACGTAATACAAGGAGAAAAACTGGGACACAGTGCTAGAGGGAGTACTCTCACGTGTAGTGGTTGAGGGTCTGCAGGAGAATGCACCAACCAGGCTTCTATCCCAAAAAGCTTGCACCCATGTCCATAGCAACCTGATTCTGAACATTGCCCTGAAACCTCTCCATATAACAAGGTCCCTTTACTTGTAAGGTTCTGCTGGCTGCAACATGTCAGTCACAAGTCATTCGGAAACCAATGGCAGAACCACGTGTCCCCACGACAGATGTTTTATCATACACCTGCCCACCACTGCTCTGGGCCCACTAATCAGCAGGCTCCAACTTTCTGGCACCTCTGTTCTCACCATTTTCATGAAACCCAGTCAATCAATGCAATGTCTGGTACACTCATGATCAGCAACAGATATCCAAAGGTTCTCCAGTGCCATCTGTTCATGGAAATTTAAAAAATTCATGGTATTTATCTAGCCAATTTTCAAGGATGAAGTTGGAGGCACTGTGGCTTTCAATTTATTCAGGAACCATGAAATGGTGAGGAAGCTTATTTCAATTAAAGCTCGGGAGAACTCTCAGAGGCAAGGTTTCCCAAAGAGTGGCCAAAAGGTCACATTAAGCCAGGCCCATTGAGGTCTACAATTGAGGTCCATGTGTGTTTTGACTCTCAACAATGGCTGCCACGTCTTTCTGAATAAAGTCATGTGATATCCTGCCTGAGATTCCCAGTGCTCTTTGGAAAGCTATCCTGAGCCTAGATCTCAGTCTCCAAGGGCAACTCTCATGTGTGGCCTCCTAAAATCTCAACACAATTCATGTCAATACTTCTCTGAGATCATTTCAGTCTCTAAGGGGAATCACTCCAGAGTTGAAGTCCATGCGGACCCAGTCATCTCTTCCAACCACCACACAAATGACCACAATTAAACCAAAACACTCCCACATGGCCCTCATCTTCTTCAATATAAACTCTCATCATAACCTCTTGCTGGAGGTTTCCATGAGGGGCGCAGCCTAAGGAAGTGTCCAAAATAAGCTCACTTGCCCCTTATTTGCCTAAACTCAGTGTGGCCTGGAAACCCTTTCTGTGAACCAGATGTGATAAAATAGGCCTGCCATTAATACTGCTCTACTTCTCCAATTTGAGGCCTACTCTCTGTGGGGCATAGATTCTTTATGTGAATTGGGGTCATGAGAAAATCAAGCACCTATGGGCTACCCTCTGCAGGGCTTTGAAGAACCCATTTCAGTGAGTCGAGGAATTGGACCAAATGTTCTTTAGATATAGGGTTTTTGTTAAAGAGTGAAAGTAAATGTCAGCATATTTGAAGAGTCAGTCACAGTGATGAACTGGGGAAAATGTGTAGGAAATCAGATATCAATAGAGACATTAGGAAATCAGGCAAAGTACAAAGTGAGTGATAGGATAAGACATTTTTAACAGGGTTCAGATTCAATATTTAATCTTAGGAAAAAACAAATATGTAGTCACCAATAGGAATGATATTTGAGATCATTAGTTAATCAGGACTTGGATGTTGTTAGTAATACATGCTCACTTTCAATATAGGCTTTGGTACAATCATAAGTGTGTCCGTTGCATTTTGTGTCAGGAATATTACTGTGATAAAATGTGTATGTATATCAGGTGACTAGAGTATTTCTTCCACCAACTCTTAAAGCAATATTTTAAAGACTTATAAATTAGTATTTGGGATACAAATAGGTATACCATCGGTCTATGAATATAGAGATGATGCCTTAATAGACCATACTGTGAATAAATAATATAACTGGTTCAAACTTTAAATAATGGATTGAATTGATATCTGAAAATATATAGGAAATTTTATATTGATATACATAAATTCATTCTAACCAGTTATACATCTAATGGTAATATTAGCATTATGGTTTATCATGAAGAGTGTCTGAGTTTTGCTTCAAAAATGATTATGGAAATCAAAAATAATGTGTTTGGAAAGAATCTTATGAAAAGAACAGTCAAGAAACATGGAGGAATACATGTGTTCTGAAGTAGGAAGTGATTGAAAGTGAACCAAATGCCTATAAATTTGTGAAATTGTGGATGAAAGGATATATCCTATAATGTCCATAAACTGCAGAAATAGTAATGTATCAGTGTGGAATAAAAATAAACTTCAAAATACACATCATGGTCCCATAGGTGTCTACTTGCATTGATGTGAAACTGGGTCAGTCACTGTGGAAATATTACGATTTGTATGCACCATTCACTGAATTTAGTTTTCAGTACTAGGAAATAAATATGTATTTAAGGTGGATGAATATTTCTAAGAATTATTTTGTAAAAATTTGATTATAAATCCACATACACACACATGAGTGAATTTAGAAAGTGTATAATAAGACACATATATTTCATATTTTGGAAAATCTAAAGAGTAGATATCTATATCTATATAGATAGATAGATAGATAGATAGATAGATAGATAATTAGATACTCACATACACAGACATTAAAATGTAGCAATATATATGCCATTCGAAAATCATAATAAAATAGATATCATCCACGTATCCAAAAATATTCATTTTACTGAACATTTATTTATGCATAATACTGTTCATCTAGGAAATTCACCCATAGGTAGAATTTCCAGTTCCATCAGTATTTAGAGGGAGCGATCTCTTCTCACAATTTGTATCTTCCAAAATAAGCAAGCTCACAAGAATGTACATGTGATACCAGGTAGAATTCTAAAGATGCATTAAAAAATACATGTGATGAATAGGCTACAGAGAAAGTGAGACAGAAATTTACATATGTGTTAATTTTAAAAACTCATGGAGAAGTATTACAATGAAAAGTTGACTAGATTTATAACACATACCATTGATAAAGCCGAAGGCAAGTCCAAGTATACACCATGACTCCTATGAAAGGCCTGTATTTCTATTCTGTTAAGTTTCTTTTTCTCCATCATATTTGGATTAGTAGTCAGAGTCTAGTAGGGTATGGGGTAGGGTCAGGGATTCAGTATTTCAAATGGAAAATAGGAAAATGAATCTAATGTGTATGCAAATATGTGCTACACAAACATCTTCCCACTCTCATCCAGAACAATGCTTTGACATTACCTTCGCCCCAAAGAAGAAACAATTAGTGGAGAAAAGTTAGAAAATCTGTGAATACATATGTGGAAAGGAAAATGCTCAGGAGTTCACAAACTTGTAGGAGGTAGAACGGGTTACAAAAAGAGAGAGGGTAAACACTCCACAAACATGGAGCTCTGCTAGCCTTTTTGAGAAACTGCCTCTGAGCTTGGGCAGTTAAAATATATGTTGTTGTCAGGAGCTTTAGCTTCCTTTGTAGTGAGACCATCAATTCTGGGTCTCCATCTATGTGACCTGGATGACATGGTTTTTTATTTTCTAGTGAACATGAGGCAGCAGTGCTGAATTCTCTCTTTGTAGGTAAACTTTGGCCACTGGGGTCTAAGTATCTAACTGTGTTGTCTGAAAAGCCATTTGGTCATTATCCACTTTCGTGGTGTTTTTTACTGCTGCACTGTGAGTTTGGTATTGGCTTCACGAAATACAAGGAGTTCTACTGGGACACAGTGCTGGAGGATGTACTCTCACGTGTGGTGGGTTACTAAAATGCACCAGTGGGGCTTCAATCCCACATAGCTTTTCAACTTGACAATAGCAACCTGATTCTGGACATTGGCAGGAATCCTCTCCATATAATAAGATGCCTTTACATACAGTCTGCTGGCTGTACCATGTCAGTCACAAGTGATTTCTAAGCCAATGGCAGATCCACGTGGCCCCACCAGAAATGTTTTTTTCACACACCTACACTCCACTGCTCTAGGCCCACTAGTCTGCAGGCTCCAACTTTCTGGCATCTATGTTCTACACTTTTTCCATGAAACCCAGTCAATCAAGGCACTGTCTGGTACAGTCATGATCAGCCACAGGACATCCAGAGGTTCTCCAGTGCAACCTGGTCATGGTAATTTCAAAAAATTCATGGTATTTATCTAGATATTTTTCAATAATGAAGTTGGAGGCACTGTGGGATTCAATTTATACAGGAACCATTAAAAGGTGAGGAATCTCATTTCAATGAAAGGTCTGGAGAACTCTCACAGGCAAGGCTTCCCAAAGAGTGGGCAAAAGGTCACATGAATCCAGGCCCATTGAGGTCTACAATGTGAATTCCATGTGTGTTTTGACTCTCAACTATGGCTGACAATCTTTCAAAATAAAATCTTGTGATATCCTGGCTGAGATTCCCAGTGCTCTGTGGAAAGTCACCCTGGGCCTAGATCTCAGTTTCCAATGGCGAATCTCATGCTTGGCCTCCAAAAATCTCAACACAATTCATGGCAATACTTCTCTGAGCTCAGTTCCACAACTCAGTCTCTAAGGGGAATCACAACAGAGTTCAAGCCCAGGTGGACCCAGGCATCTCTTCCAATTGCCACACAAATGACAACAATTAAAACCAAAACACTCCCACAGGGCCCTCTTCTTCTTTTATATAGACACTAATCATAACCTCTAGCTGGAGGTTTCCATGAGGGGCACAGCCCAAGACAGTGTCAAAAATAATCTCACTTGCCCCTCATTTGCCTAAAGTCATGGTGGCCTGGACAACATTCCTGTGAAACAGAAGTGATCATATAGGACTGCTGTTAATACTGCTCCACTTCTCAAATTTGAGGCCTACTGACTGTGGGGTATAGATTCTTTGTGTGAATTGGAGTCATGAGAAAACGCAAGCACCTATTGTCCAGCCTCTGCAGGGCTTTGAAGAACTCATTTGACACAAATGATCCCTATTCTCACTTGATGGAGGTCATTAATATTACAGAGGAAGGCGAGAGGCTTCATGTACAATGACTGATCTATTTTTCCATTTTGGTTTTGGATGCCCACATGGGATCTTTCTCTAGATACATCAGGTGCTGAAAATCTAAACCACAGGCTCACACAGGGCCAAGAGGCTGATTCAGACAAATCCCTTTCCAAAGCAATGAAGTAAAAAGCCACAGGTGATTCCCATTCATTTCCATTTGAAAACTCTTTTCTTCAGGCTTCACTAAGGTTTGGCCTGAGGCAAAGACCTTTCTGACATTCAGAGCAACAGAACAATAGGTAATCAAAAGCCCCCAAGCAGGGTTTCTCCTAGGAGACTTTCCTGGTTACTCTGATATGTGAGTTTTCTGAGATGCTCGCCATTCCCTTCAGCTATCCAGTACATGGCTATGTCACAGAGCTTGGAGGTGGTACGTATCTTGTACAAAAATACATGATACTAATCTTTAGAGTGGCCAGAATTCAGGAACAAAATGAGAACATAAGTAGATAGCAGGTGTTGCCCATGGATAAGGCAAGCCTCAGTCCATTCATTAATTGGGAAGGATGCATACTGGGAAGTTTTCTACTAGACAGGACACACCCAATGAGCTATTTTCTTTTCTAATATCTACAAAGAAAAACACAGTGAGATACACAGACACAGAAACAGTCTCCTTGTCAAATGACTTACTAGAAACAGTCCACTCCATACCAAACAAACCTCCTTTTTTACCTATTCTCAGATCATGAGAAAAAACCACAAACACAAACCAACACCCACAAATGCACCTCCTTCTTCCAAGTAGGTCTGTGACTATCTGGAGTGTCCTCTGACTGGTAGGACATACGATGTAACCCAGAAATGGCCTTTCTGTCTCAGATCTGGTCTCCTTCGTCAAATCTGTGAATTTGTAAGGAGGCAGTGGTGAGCCAATTCCTATGCTCTCAGGAAAGACCCCTCTTCACAGCTTTCTTGGTATTTGGCAACCCTTACATCAGTAGGTACCAAGAAAGACTGACTCTGTCCTTGGTAAATCCAAAGAAATGAGCCCACTGTGACTGCGACTGGGACTGGCTCAGGGTGCCTGGCTTCCTGGATCACAAAATTCAGAGACCTCCATCACCAAGGAAGTGAGGTGAGGTCACTACCTTCAGAAAATGAATGAGGTCACTATCTTGGCCACCACTTTGTCCTAACAGTTTCTTCCTATTGTCTCCTGACATGGAGGCTGCCCTACTTCCTGTGATACTTTCACATGTTAGAATGGTATAGAAACCATAGTCACCTGGGAACAGCTCTCCACACAGGCCTAGTTTGGTCCATCTTCCCTACATTAAGAATAGAGAGGCTGACTCAGACACATCCTTTCATCCTGACCATGTTGTTTGCCATGGAATATGACTTTTGTTCTCTCAGGTCCTTCATAGCTGCCTGCATCTTCTCCAGGGATAATTTCTGCATGGATTTTGAGGTACTCAGCAGGTGGAAGATCTCCTAACTTCCTGTATTGTAATACCAACTTTGTCCCTGCTCTTCTGTAAAGTGAGATTGAGGGAATATTGTATGGTCAGGGTTAATAGCATGTTCGATTTGGGTTGGAAATCATTCTGCTGGATGAATAATTGTATTGGGAACCAGCGATATTTATAAGAATATAGAGGGAAAACATAAGTATGAAAACAGAAATCTAGGTAATATTTGAAGCCCAGAAGGATTTGGACCCTTGATTGGGATCCTTAGCTTGAGTTATGTTTTGCACCGAGGTCTCAGTTAAATTGATATACAATGGCATAAGACCCTGTACCTCAGATGATTAAATGTAGAAGAGAACATCCAGTCAAAAAGGGATTGTGTGTAGGATTAGGAAGATAGTCAGTAGGTTTAGGAGGAAGAGTGAGTCTAGGATTTGGACCAAATGTTCTTTAGCAATACGGTTTTGGTTAGAGAGTGAATATAAATGACACCATATGTGAAGAGTCAGGCACAATGATGAAATGGGGAAAATATGTAGGAAAGCAGACGTCAATAGAGACATTAGGAAATCTGGCAAAGTATAACATGATAGGATTAAAGATTTTCAACAGGGTTGAGGTTGAATACATAATCTTAAGAAGAAACAAATTTGTAGTCACCAATAAGATTGATATTTGAGAGCATTAGGCAACCTGGACATGGATATATTTAGTAATCCATGTTCACATTCCATTGAGGCTTTGGTACAATCATAAGGGTGACCTTCGCATTTTGTGTCCAAAATATTACTGTGATAATATGTATATGAAGATCAGGTGACATGAGTATTTCTTCCACCATTTCTGGCGGAAATATTTTGAAAAGATATAAATTAGTACTGGGGATACTAATAGGCTTACCCTGTGTTCATGAATATAGAGATGATGCATTAATAGACCATAATGTGAATAAATTATATGACTGGTTCCAAATTTAAATAATGGATTGTATTGATATCTGAAGAAATAGAAGAAATCATTTATTGATATACATACATTCATTCCAACCACTTACATATCTAATGGTTATCTTAGGGTTACCGTTTATCATGAATAGTGAATGAGTTTTGCTTCAAAAATGATTATGGAATCGAAAATAATGTGTTTAGAAAGAAGTCTAGTGAAAAGACGAGTCAAGAAACATGGAGAAATATAAGTGTTCTGAAGGAGGAAGTGATTGAAAGTGAACCAAATATTTATAAATTTGTGAATTTGTGAATGAAAGGATATATTTTATGATGTCTATAAACTGAAGAAATAATAACGTACAAGGTTTGAATAAAAATGAACTTTAATAAACACATCACATCCAATAGGAATCTACTTGCATTGATGTTAAACTTGGTCAGTTACTGTAGAAATATTACGATTTGTAAGCACCCTTCCCTGAAGTTAGTTTTCAGTACTAGGAAACAAATATGTATTTCAGTGGATGTATATTTCTGAGAATAAACTTGTTAAAAGTTGATTATAAATCCACATATATGAATATGAATGAATTCAGGCGGTGTATAAGAAGACACATATATTTCATATTTTGGTAAATCTGGAGAATATATATATATATAGACACACAAACACACACACATTATAATGTAGCAATATATATGCCAACTGAAATTCATCATGAAAAATAACTCATCCGCATATCCCAAAATATTCATTTTACTGAACAGTAATATATGTATAGTGTTGTTCATCTAGGAAGCTCACTCATGGGTTGAATTTTCTGTTAAAACAGCGTTTAGGAGGAGTGATCTCTTCTCACAATTTGTATCTGCCAATTCAGCCACCTCACAAGAATGTACATGTGAAACCAGGTAGGATTCTATTTGTGCATATAAAAATACATTTGCTTAATAGGCTACAGAGAAAGGGAGACAGGAATTCACATATTTCTTAACTTTAAAAACACATGGAGAATTATTTCAACAAATAATTGACTAGATTTATAACTCCTACCTTATATCATGCAAAAGGTAAGTCCAACTATACACCATGCTTCCTCTGAAATGCTTGTATTTCTATTCTGTTTGGGTTATTTTTCTCCATTATATTAGGATTAGTAGTCAGAGTTTAGTAGGGTATGGGTTAGTGTCAGGGATTCAGTATTTCAAACAGAAAATTGTAAAATGAATCCAATGTTTATGCAAATATGTGCTAAACAAAATCTTCTCTCTCTCATCCAGAACAATGACTTGACATTCCCTTCGCCACAAGTAAGTCAGAATTAGAGGAGAAGAGTTAGAAAATCTGTGAATATATATTTAGAATGGAAAATGCTCAGGAATTCACAACCTTGGAGTTGATAGAGCAGTTTCCAAAAGTAAGTGACATGGTAAACACTCCACAAACATGGAGATCTGCTGGCCTAAACACTTCTTGAGAAATTGCCTCTGAGCTTGGGCACTTGAAATATATGTTGTTTTCAGGAGCTTTAACTTCCGATGTAGTGAGACCATCAAAGCTAGGTCTGCATCTATGTGACCAGGAGGACATGGTTTCTTATTTTCCAATGACCATGAGGCAGCAGTGCTAAATTCTCTCTTTGTAGCTAAATTGTGGCCACTGGGGCTAAGTGTCTCCCCATGTGGACTGTGAAGCCATTTGGTCATCCTCGACTTTTTGTTTTGTTTCTTGCTGCTGCACTGGGAGTTTGGTATTTGCTTCACGAAATACAAGGAGTTCAAGTGGGACACAGTGCTGGAGGGAGTTCTGTCACGTGTGGTGGGTCAGTGTCTGCATGAAAATGCACCAACTAGGCTTCTATCCCACATAGCTTGCCCCTTGACCATAGCAACCTGATTCTAAACATTGCCGTGAAAAATCTCCATATAACAAGATGCCTTTATATAGAAGGGTCTGCTGGCTGCACCGTGTCTGTCTCAAGGCATTTGAAAGTCAATGGCAGATCCACATGGCCCCACCAGAGATGTTTTATCACACACCTGCACACCACTGCTCTAGGCCCACTACTCAGCAGGCTCCAACTTACTGGCATCTCTGTTCTACACGATTTTCATGATACCTAGTCAATCAAGGCACTGTCTGGTATACTCATGATCAGCAACAGGACATCCAATGGTTCTCCAGTGCCACCTGGTCATGAGAATTTCTAAAATTTTATGGTATTTATCTAACTATTTTTCACAGATGAAATTGTTGGTACTGTGGGTTTCAATTCATTCAGGATCCATTAAATGTTGAGGAAGCTCATTTTAATGAAGGATCTGGAGATCTCTCACAGGCAAGGCTTCCCAAAGAGTGGCCAAATTGTCACATGAAGCTAGGCCCATTGAGGTCTACAATGTGAGGTCATGTGTGTTTTGACTCTCAACGATGGCTGCCAAGTCTTTCAGAATAAAACCTGTGATATCCAAGCTGAGATTCCCAGTGCTCTCTGGAAAGCCTCCCTGGGCCTAGACCTCAGTTTCCAAGGGCGACTCTCATGTGTGGCCTCCTGAAATCCCAACAACATTCATGGCAATACTTCTCTGAAGTTAGTTCCAAATCTCATTCTCTAAGGGGAATCACATCAGAGTTCAAGCCCAGGTGGACCCAGTCATCTCTTCCAACTACCACACAAATGACCACAATTAAAACCAAAACACTCCCACATGGTTCTCATCTTCTTCCATATAGACACACATCATAACCTGTGGATGGAGTTTTCCATGAGGGGCACAGCCAAACCAGTGCCCAAAATAAGCTCCCTTGCCCCTCATTTGCCTAACGTCAGGGTGGATTGGACATGCTTCCTGTGAACCAGGAGTGATCAAATAGGCCTGCCGTAAATGCTCCACTTCTCCACTTTGAGGCCTTCTTACTGTGGGGATTATATTCTTCTTTTTCTAAATTTTTTTGGAAATTTAATTGGAAAGTTAAAAAAATTGTTTTGCAGAATGTTAAATTTCTAATGGCAAAGCCTTCACCTTGTTTGTGAAGGAAACCTTGATGCCTTGCCAATCTGGTAACATGGAGACACTCAAAATTTTCTTTTACATACTACATGGATGAATGGCTACAGCTCATAGTTTTTTAAAACTGAAAGGCAGATACCAGCAAGTAAGATAACAAATAAAAGACAATTTTATTAAAAAATAAAGTTGTTAAATGACTCAAATATTGGAAATTCAATTCTTTTTATTTTTGGTTGTTCAAAACATTATAAAACTCATGATATATCATCTTTCATACATTTGACTCAATTGGGTTATGAACTCCCATTTTTACCCCAAATACAAATCGCAGAATCACATCAGTTACACACTCACGTTTTTACATAATAGCATACTAGTTATTGTTGTATTCTGCTACCTTTCCTATCCCCTACTATTCCCCCTCCCCTCCCATCTTCCCTCTCTACCTCATCTGCTGTTGTTTAATTCTCTCCCTTGTTTTCCCCTCTTTAGCCTCACAACCTCTTATATGTAATTTTGTGTAACATTGAGTAGTCTCCTACCATTTCCATATGCTTTTCCTTCTCTCTCCCTTTCTCTCCCCCCACTCATCTCTGTTTAGTTTTAATATTTTTCTCATGTTCTTCCTCCCTGTTCTCTTCTTATTTGCTCTCTCTATATAAAAGGAAACATTTGGCATTTGTTTTTTAAGGATTGGATAGATTCGCTTAGCATAATCTATTCTAATGCCATTCATTTCCCTGCAAATTCTATGATTTTGTCATTTTTCAGTGCTGTGTAATACTCAATTGTGTATAGATGCCACATTTTTATTATCCATTCGTCTATTGAAGGGCATCTAGGTTGGTTCCAAAGTCTAGCTATTGTGAATTGTGCCGCTATGATCATCGATGTGGCAGTATCCTTATACTGCTGTCTATTAACATCCTCAGGGAAGAGTCTGAGAAGGGCGATATCTCGGTCAAATGGTGGTTCCATTCCCAGCTTTCCCATGAATCTCCATACTGCTTTCCATATTGTACTCACCAATTTGCAGTCCCACAAGCAGTGTACAAGTGTACCCTTTACCCCACATCCTCACCAACACTTATTGTTGTTCGACGTCATAATGGCTGCCAATCTCACTGGAGTGAGATGGTATCTTAGGGTGGTTTTGATTGCATTTCTCTGACTGCTAGAGATGGTGAGCATTTTTTCATGTACTTGTTGATTGATTGTATGTCCTCCTCTGTGAAGTGTCTGTTAAGATCCTTGGCCCATTTGTTGATTGGGTTATTTGTTATCTCATTGTTTAATTTTTTTGAGTTCTTTGTATATTCTAGATATTAGGGCTCTATCTGAAGTGTAAGGGGTAAAAATTTGTTCCCAGGATGTAGGCTCTCTATTTACCTCTCTTATTTTTTCTCTTGCTGAGAAAGATCTCTTTAGATTAAGTAAGTCCCATTTGTTTATTCTTTTTATTAACTCTTGGGCTATGGGTTTCCTATTAAGGAATTTGGAGCCCAACCCCACAGTATGTACATCGTAGCCAACTTTTCTTCTATCAGACGCAGTGTCTCTGATTTTATATCTGGCTCCTTGATCCATTTTGAGTTAACTTTTGTGCATTGTGAGAGAAAGGGATTCAGTTTCATTTTGTTGCATATGAATTTCCAGTTGTCCCTGCACCATTTGTTGAATATGCTATCCTTCTTCCATTGCATGCTTTTAGGCCCTTTTTCAAATATAAGAAAGTTGTAATTTTGTGGATTTGTCTCTGTGTCCTCTATTCTGTACCATTGGTCCATCTGCCTGTTTTGATACCAGTACCACACTGTTTTTGTTACTATTGCTTTGTAGTACAGTTTGAACTCTGGATTCACACTTCCTGCTTAGAATTGCTTTCGCTATTCTGAGTCTTTTGTTGTTCCATATGAAATTCATGATTACTTTATTTATTTCTACAAGAAATGCCATTGGGTTTTTGATTGGCATCGCATTAAACCTGTAGAGAACTTTGGGTTATATCGCCATTTTGATGATGTTATTTCTGCCTATCCATGTACAGGGCATACTTTTCCATCCTCTAACATCTTCTTCTATCTCTCTCTTTAGGATTCTGTAGATTTCATTGCATAAATCTTTCACCTCTTTGGTTAGGTTGATTCCCAAGTTTTTTATTTTCTTTGAGTATACTGTAAAAGGAGTGGTTTTCCTCATTTAAATTTCAGAAGTTTTGTTGCTGATATACAGGAATGCCTTAGATTTATGCGTGTTGATTTTATATCCTGCCACTTTGCTGAATTCATTTACTAACTCTAGCAGACCCTTTTGGGTCTGTTAAATATATTATCATGTCATCCAAAAATAGCGATAATTTAAGTTCTTCTTTTCCTATTTTTAAGTCTTTAATTTCTTTTGTCTGTCTAATTGCTCTGGCTAGTATTTCAAGAACTAAATCGAATAGAAGTGGTGATAGATGGCATCCCTGTCTTGTTCCAGATTTTAAAGGGAATGCCTTCAGTTTTTCTCCATTTACAATGATGCTAGCCTGAGGTTTAGCATATATAGCTTTTACAATGTTGAGGTAAGTTCCTGTTATTCCTAGTTTTTATAGAGTTTTAAACATAAAGGGATGCTGTACTTTGTAGAATGCTTTTTCTGCATCTATCGAGATGATCATATGGTTCTTCTCTTTAAGTCTATTGATGTGGTGAATAGTATTTATTGATTTCCGTATATTGAACCAGCCTTGCATCCCTGGGATGAATCCCTCTTGATCATGATGCACAATTTTTTTATGTGCTTTTGTATTTGATTTGCCAGGATTTTATTGAGAATTTTTGCATCCAAGTTTATTAGAGATATTGGTCTGTAGTTTTCTTTCTTCGAAGTGTCTTTGTCTGGTTTTGGGATCAGGGTGATGTTGGCCTCATAGAATGAATTTGGAAGATCTCCTTCTTTTTCTATTTTTTGAAATAGCTTGAAAAGTATTGGTATTAATTCATCTTTGAACGTTTTGTAGAACTCTGCTGTATAACCATCTGGTCCAGGGTTTTTTTTGGTAGGTAGTCTTTTGAAGGTTTCTTCTATTTCTTCCTTTGTTATTGGTCTATTTAAATTTTGTGTGTCTTACGGACTCAATCTGGGCAGATCATATGACATAAGAAATTTATCGATATCTTCATTATCTTCTGTTTTATTGGAATATAGGGTTTCAAAATACTTTCGAATTATCTTCTGTATTTCTGTAGTGTCTGTTGTGATATTGCCTTTTTTATCCCATATGTTAGTAATTTGAGTTCTCTCTCTGCTTCTCTTCATTAGCATGGCTAAGGGCCTGTCGATTTAATTTATTTTCAAAGAACCAACTTTTATTTGTTCAATTTTTTTGTTTCAATTTTGTTGATTTCTCCTCTAATTTTAATTATTTCTTGTCTTCTACTACATTTGTTGTTTTGCTCTTTTTTTTCTAGGTTTTTGAGATGTAGTGTGAGATCATTTATTTGTTGTTTTTTTTCTTTTTTTGAGGAAAGAATTCCAAGAAATGAATTTCCCTCTTAAAACTGCTTTCATTGTTTCCCACAGAATCCGGTATGTTGTGTCTGTATTTTCATTTGTATCTAAGAGATTTTTTTATCTCCTCCTTTATGTCTTCTGTAACCCATTGATTATTCAGTAACATATTGTTCATTTTCCATGTGATGTAGAATTTTTCCTTCCTTCTTCAATCATTAATTTCAAGTTTCATTCCATTATGATCAGATATGGTGCATGGTATTATCTCCATACTTTTATATTTACTAAGAGTTTCCATATGGCATAATATATGGTCTATATTTGAGTAGGACCAATGTGCTGCTGAGAAGAACATGTATCCACTTTATGATGTTTGATATATTCTATATATGTTGGTTAAGTCTAGTTTATTGATTGTGCTATTGAGTTCTATAGTTTCTTAATTCAGATTTTCTCTAGAGGATCTGTCCAATGGCGAGGGTTGTGTGCTGAAGTCACCCGTAATTATTGTGCTATAGCCTATATGACTCTTGAACTTGAGGAGAGTTTGTTTTATGACTTGGCACCACCATTGTTTGGTGCATACAAATTGATAATTGTTATGTCTTGTTGGTGAATGTTGCCTCTTAACAGTATATAGTGTCCTTCTTTATCACTTTTGATTAACTTAGGTTTTAAGTTGATTTTATTCGATATGAGTATGGCCACTCCTTCTTGCTTCCGAGGGCCAACAATGGCTGCGAAGTCTTTCAGAATAAAATCATGTGATTTCCTGGCTGAGATTCCCATTGCTCTGTGGAAAGCCACCTTGGGCCTAGATCTCAGTTTGAAAGGGTGACAATCATGCGTGGCCTCCTAAAAACCAACACAATTCATATCAATACTTCTATGAGGTACGTTCCAGAACTCAGGCTCTAAGGGGAATCACACCAGAGTTTAAGCCCAGGTGGACCAAGTCATGTCTTCCAACCCCCACACAAATGACCACAATTAAAACAAAAAAACTACCACATGGCCCTCATCTTCGTCCATAAAGACCCTCATCAAAAGTTCTGGATGGAAGTTTCCATGAGAGTTGCAACTAAAGACAGTTTTCAGAATAAGCTCCCTTGCCTCTAATTTCCCTAAAGTCAGGGTGGCCTGGACACCCTTCCTGTGAACCAGGAGTGATCAAAAAGGCCTGCCATTAATTCCGCTTTGTTTCTATAATTTGAGGCTTACTGAATGTCAGGTATAGATTTTTTATGTGATTTGGAGTCATGAGAAAATCCAAGCACATCTGGAGAGCATTCAAGAATTCATTTGACAAAGAGGATCCCTAATCTCACTTGAAGGGGGTCAGGAACCTAACAGAGAAAGGCAAGAATCCTCATCCACAATGACTGCTCTTTTTGCCATTTTGGTTTTGAATGCACACATGGGATCTTTCTTTAAATCCATCAGGTGCAGAGAATCGAAGCCACAGCCTCACACAGGGCCAAGAGGCAGATTCAGACAAATCCCTTTCCAAAGCAATTAAGCAAAGAGCCACAGGTGATGCCCATTTATTTCCATTTGAAATTTTTTTCTTCAGGCTTTACAAAGGGGTGGCCTGAGGCAAAGACCTTCCTGACATTCAGGGCAACAGAACCTTGATTGGTATACTGAGCTTGAATTATGTTCTGCACCGAGGTCTCAGATAAATCGATATACAATGGCATAGGACCGTGTACCTCGGGTGATTGAATGTAGAAGAGAACATCCAGTCAAAAAGGGATAGTCTGTAGGATTAGGAAGATAGTCAGTAGGTTTAGGAAGAAGAGTGAGACTAGGAGTTGGACCAAAAGTTCTTTAGCAATAGGGTTTCAGTTAGAGAGTGAATGTAAATGTCAGCACATCTGAAGAGAAAGTCACAATGATGAACAGGGAAAAATATGTAGGAAAGCAGATATCAATAGAAAGATTAGGAAATCAGGCAAAGTATAAAGTGAGTGATAGGATTAGACATTTTCAACAGGCTTGAGGTTGAATATATAATCTTAGGAAAAAACAAATATGTAGTAATCAATAGGATTGACATTTGAGAGCATTAGGCACCCTGGACATGGATGTTTTTAGTAATCCATGGTCACTTTCCATTTAGGCTTTGGTACAATCATATGTGTGACCTTTGCATTTTGTGTCCAGAATACTACCGTGATAAAATTTATATGTTGATAAGGTGACATGAGTATTTCTTCCACCATTATGGGGAGTAATATTCTGGAAACTTATAAATTAGTACTGGTGATACAAATAGGTGTACCTTGTGTTGATCATTATTGAGATGTTGCATGAATAGACCAGATTGTGAATAAAGTATATAACTGGTTCCAACTTTAAATAATGGATTGAGTTTGCATCTGAAAATGTATTGGAAATCTTATATTGATATATATACAATCATTCCAACCAGTTATATATGTAATGGTAATATTAGGGTTACGGTTTATCGTGAAGAGTGAGTATTGCTTCAAAAATGATTATGGAATCAAAAATAATGTGTTTAGAAAGAAGTCTAGTGAAAAGACCAGTAAAGAAACATGGAGGAATACATGTGTTCTGAAGTAGTAAGTAAATGAGAGTGAACCAAATGCCTATAATTTTGTGAAGTTGTGGGTGAAAAAATATATCCTATGATGTCCATATACTGAAAAAATAGTAATGTACCAGTGTTGAGTAAAAATGAACTTCAAAATACACATCATGTCCCATAGCAATCTACTTGCATTGATGTTAAACTGGGTCAGGTACTGTAGAAATATTAGGATTTGTATGCACCACCTACTGAACTTAGTATTCAGTAGTAGGAAACCAATATGTATTACAGGTGTATAAATATTGCTGAAAATAATCTTCTAAAAAGTGGATTTTGAACCCACATACATGAATATAAATGAATTTAGGGAGTGTATAATAAGACACATATTTTTCATATTTTTTTAAAATCTGGAGAATATACATATATATATATATATAATATATATATATATAATATATATATATATATAATATATATACATATATATACATATATAATATATATATATATATATATATATATTATATATGTATATATATACACATATATATATTTTTTTCCAGATTTAAAAAAAATACATACACACACACACACACACACACATTAATATTTAGCAATATATATGCCAATCGAAATTCATCATGAAATATAATTCATCCACATATCCAAAAATATTCATTTTACTGAACATGGATTTATGTATAGTGTTTTTCACTAGGAAGCTCACCCATAGGTTGAATTTTCAGTCCCATCATTATTTAGGGAGAGTCATCTGTTCTCACAATTTTATATTCCAAAATCAGGGAGCTCACAAGATTGTCCGTGTGATACCAGGTAGGATATTATATATATATATATATGTATAAAAAAATACATGTGCTGAATAGGATACAGAGAAAGGGAGACAGGAATTTATATATGTGATAATTTTAAAAAATCATGGAGAAATATTACAATGAAAAGTTGACTAGATTTAAAAAACATACTCTTGATAATGCAGAAGGCAAATAGAAGTATACACCATGCTTCCTATGAAAGGCCTGTATTTCTATTCGGTTAGGTTTCTTTCTCTCCATGATATTAGGATTAGTAGTCAGAGTCTAGTAGGGTATGGGTTAGTGTCAGGGATTCAGTATTTCAAATGGAAAAAAGGAAAATGAATCTAATGTGTATGCAAAAATGTGATACACAAAAATCTTCCCTCTCTCATCCAGAACAATGCCTTGACATAACCATCGCTAAAAGTAAGACACAATTAGAGGAGAGGAGTTAGAAAATCTGAATATATATGTGGAATGGAAAATGCTCAGGAGTTCACAACACTGGAGGTGGTAGAACAGTTTCCAAAAGTAAGGGAGAGGGTAAACAATCCAGAAACATGGAGCTGTGCTGGCCTTGAGACTTCTTGAGAAACTTCCTCTGAGGTTGGGAACAAGAAATATATGTAATTGTTAGGAGATTTAGCTTCGTTTGTAGTGACACCATGAAATCTGGGTCTGCATCTCTATGACCTGGAGCACATGGTCCTTATTTTCTAATGAACATGAGGGAGCAGTTCTGAATTCTCTCTTTGTAGGTAAACTGTGGCCACTGGGAGCTAAGTGTCTTTCCGTGTGGACTGTGAAGCCATTTGGTGATCCTCCACTTTCCAGGGTGTTTCTTACTGCTGCACTGGGAGTTTGGTATTTGCTTCACGAAATACAAGGAGTTCAACTGGGACAAAATGCTGGAGGGAGTTCTGTCATGTGTGGTTGGTCAGGGACGCAAAGAGAATGTACGAACCAGGCTTCTATCCTACATAGCTTTCACCTTGACTATAGCAACCTGATTCTGAACATTGCCCTGAAACCTCTCCATATGACAAGATGCCTTTACATATAAAGGTCTCCTGCCTGCACCATGTCAGTCGCAAGTCTTTCGAAGCCAATGGAAGATCCAGGTGGTCCTACCAAAAATATTTATTTACACACCTACAGTCCACTTCTCTAGGCCCACTACTCATTAGGCTCCAAATTACTGGCATCTCTGTTCTACACCATTTTCACGAAAACCAGTCAATCAAGGCACTCTTTGGTACACTCATGATCAGCAACAGGAAATCCAAAGTTTATCCAGTGCCACCTGGTCATGGGAATTTCAAAAATTTTATGGTATGAATCTAGTCATTTTTCAAAAATGAAGTTAGAGGCACTGTGGGTTTCAATTAATTCAGGAACCATTAAATGGTGAGGAAGCTCATTTCAATGAAAGCTCTGGAGAACACTCACAGAAAAGCCTTCCAAAAGACTGGCCAAAAGGTCACATGAATCCAGACACATTGAGGTGTACAATGTGAGGTCCATATGTGTTTGGACTCTCAACTAGGGCTGCCAAGTCTTTAAGAATTAAATCATGTGATATCCTGGCTCAGAATCCCCGAGCTCTGTGGAAAGCCATCCTGGGCCTAGATCTCAATTTCCAAAGGCGATTCTCACGTGTGGCCTAGTAAAATCCCAAGAGAACTCACGACAATACTTCTCTGAGGTCAGATCCAGAACTCATTCTTTAAGGGGAATCACACCAGAGTTCAAGCCCAGGTGATCCGAGTCATCTTTTCCAACTACCACACAAATTACCACAATTAAAACAAGAACACTCCCATATGGCCCTCATCTTCTTTCATATTGACACTCATCATAATTTTGCTGGAGGTTTCCATGAGGGGAGCAGACCAAGACAGTGTTCAAAATAAGCTCCTTTGACCCTCATTTGCCTATAGTAAAGGTGGCCTGGACACCCATCCTGTGAACCAGAAGTGATCAAATAGGCCTGCCATTAATACCGCTCCAATTCTCCAATTTGAGGCCTACTGACTGTTTGGTTTAGATTCTTTATGTGAATTTTAGTCATGAAATAACCAAGCACCTATGGGCTAGCCTCTGCAGGTTTTGAAGAACTCATTTGACCCAAAGGATCCCTATTTTCACTTGATGGAGTTCAGGAACCTTACAGAGGAAGTCGAGAGACTTCATCCCAATGGCTGCTCTTTCTGCCATTTTTCCTTTGGATGCAAACATGGGAACTTTCTTTAGATCCACAGGTGCTGAGAATCTAAGCCTCAGCCACACACAGGGCCAGGGGGCTGATTCAGTCACATCCCTTTTCAAAGCACTTAAGAAAAGAGCCACAGGTATGCCCAATCATTTCCATTTGAAAACTGTTTTCTTCAGGCTTCACAAAGGGGTGGCCAGATGCAAAGAACTTCCTGACATTCAGGGCAACAGAACAATAGGTAAGCAAAAGGCCCAAAGCAGGGTTTCTCCTCTGAGACTGTCCTCGTCACACTGATATCTGAGTTTTCTGAGATGCTCGCCATCACCTACAGCTATCCAGTACATAGCTATGTCACAGAGCTTGGAGGTGGTACATATCTTGGACACAAAACCATGGGCCTATTCTTGAAATTGGCCGGAATTCAGGACAAAAATAGAAACTTAGGAAGGTAGCAGGTGTTGCTCATCGATAAGGCAAGCTACAGTCCATTCATAAACGGGGCAATATGAATGCTGAGAAGCTTTCTACTAGACACGACACATCCATTGATGAATTCTCTTTTCTAATGTCTACAACCACGGAAACAGTGGAATACACAGACATAGAAACACTCGCCCTGTGAAAAGACTAACTAGAAACAGTCCACTTCAAATGAAACAAACCGACTGTCCTACCTATTCTCAGAAAATGAGACAAAACCACAAACCCACAACCACACCCACAAAGGCACCTCCTTCCCATAAGTAGGTCTTTGACTATCCGGAGTGTCCTCTGACTTGTAGGCCATAATACGTTCCCCCGAAATGGCCTGTACTGTCTCAGATCTGGTCTCCTTGGCAAACTCTGTGAACTTCTCAGGAGCCAACGGTGAGCCACTAACGACTTTCTCAAGAAAAGCCCCGCTTCCGAGCTTTCCTGGCATTTGGCCTTCTCACGTCTGAAGGTACCAAGAAAGACTGACTGCATTTAGTAAATCCAAACAAGTGAGACCATAGGGACTGGGACTTGGACTGGCTATGGGTGCCTGGCTTCCTGGATCCAAAGTTCAGAGAGTTCCATCACCATGGAAGTGAGGTGAGGTCACTTCCTTCCTGAACTGAATGAGGTCCCTGTCTTGGCAACCACTTTGTCTTAACTGTTACTTCCAAGGGTCCCATGAGGTTGAGGCTGCCCCTACTTCCTGTGACACTTTCACAAGTTAGAATGGTATATCAACCATAGGCACCCAGGAATAGATCTCCACACAGGCCTGTTTTGGTCCATGTTCTCTACATTAAGAAGAGAATCTGATTCAGACACAACCTTTTATCCTGACTGGGTTGTTTGCCATGGAAGATGACTTTTGGTCTCTCAGGTCCTTCATAGCTGCCTACATCTTCTCCAGGGATCATTTCTGCATGGGCCTTTGAGGTTATCAGCAGGTGGAAGTTTCCCTACATTTCTGTATTGTAAAATCAACTCTTTCCCTGATGTTCTATAAAGTTAGATTGAGGGAATAGTGTATGATTATGGTTAAAAACATGTTTGATTTGGGTTAGAAATCATTGTGCTGGATGAATAATGGTATTGGGAACCTGCTATGTGTATAAGAATATATAGGTGTAATATATGTATGAAAAAAGAAATCTAAGTATGATTTGAAGGCCAGAAGGGCATTGGGCCCTTGATTGGGATACGCAGCATTGAATTACATTCTGCAGAGATGTCTCAGATAAATCGATATACAATGGCATAGGACCTTGTACTTTGCATGAATTAATGTAGAAGGAACATCCAGTCAAAAAAGGATAGTCGGTAGTGAAAGGTTAATAAAATAGGTACTTGCTATTTCCTGTTTTTCTGTATGCTTAAAAAAACACTGTTGAAATCTTGAGAAATGTTTGCTAATCTTGTTCTAGAATGTACTGTTCCCAACTGCCAAACTGCAGAATGTACTGCCTCACTCGGTGTCACACGAACCGCCCACTCACCCTTACACATCAGTAAACTTCCCTCCCTTCCATCTCCAAGGAATGTATGTAAGCTCTGCATAAGCTGTTCTCAGAGCTCTCTGATCTATTTAAGTTAGCTGTGAGCCCCAGCAAGCTGGACGCAAAATAACCCTTGCTGTTGCATGAGACAGTCTCTTGGTAGTCTCTTCCTCCAACACTCACCTGACCTTTACATATTGAGGTTCCACCGAGTTCCGGCAGTGGCGCATGAGAGACCCCAAGGGGCTCCTCTCGGAGCAAGTAAGGCGCCTCTTTCTGGTTTCAGGTGTCATGTTAGGGCTTGGCAAAATTGCTGGCGATGAAGAGCCTGGGGTCTCTCCGACGGTGGCTGAGAGACGTGTCACAGAGACATAGGGCACCTCCCTGGGGGACCCCAAAGAGGACTCGGAGAATCAAGGAACAATTGCTTCATCGACTCAGTGATATTTTCTTTTAGATTCGGTATTGCCATCCTATCGGGTTTTGCCGGCTACGCATTCCTGGTCTCAGTGTTGGATGTCCATTGCCTGTCTTTATGGTCTTGTCTTATCTGTGTCATGTGTCTTTGCTTTTACTGTTTGTGTACCTTTCATTATGGGACAGAGCACTTCAATGCCTCTGTCCCTGACCCTTGATCACTGAACCAAAGTCCGCTTAAGGGCTCAGAATCTTTCTTTTTTTAGTAAAACGCTGGACCTGGCAGACTCTCTGTGCCTCAGAATGGCCCATCTTTGGAGTCGTATGGCCCCAAGAAAGATCTTTCTACTTCCCACTAATTTATAAAGTCAGAGATATTGTCTTTCAGCCAGCGCCACATAGCCATCCTGATCAACAGCCATATATCTTAACTTTTCAGGACCTCTGCAAATCTCCTCATCCATGGGTGAAGCCTTTCCTTGCCCATGCCTCTGCTCATACTCCTTCCCACATGATCTCTCAAACCCTCACCTCTTCCTCCTCCTCCACCCTCTGTTTTCCCTGAGTCACAAGATTTGACTCTACTGGACTCTTCCTCCTCTCCTTACCCCCTGCCCTCGTCCCCTAACACAGAACACACTCTAAGTGATTCCCCTGCTGCTGACTAAGCCTCTCTACCATTGGAGGAAGCTAAGCTGGTAATAGGATCTGATAATGGACCGATGTTCATGGCCCAGGTAAGTCAGGGGTTAGCCAGAAACCTGGGGATTAATTGGAAGTTATATTGTGCTTATAGACCCCAGAGTTCAGGACAAGTAGAAAGAATGAATAGAACCATTGAAGAGACCTTAACGAAATTAAGCTTAGAGACCAGCATAAAAGATTGGACTGTGCTCCTGACTTATGCAATGTTTCATGCAAGAAAAAATCCTTCTGTTTCTTTGAGTAACCTTACCCCCTGAGAAGTTCTCTATGGTGGCCCTCGTCCAGTAAGGGTCCTAAGCCCAACTGTAAGACCTAAGGATCCTTTCCACACCCTCTTGCTTGACAGACTTAAAGCTCTTGAAAGAACTCAGTGATACCTGTGAAAATAGCTGCCCACTGCGTAACAAACTGTGTACCAGGGGATTCCACATCCATATCAAATAAGAGACTTCATGTATGTAAGATGACATCAGGTGTCATCCCTGGAACCCAGCTGTAAACGACCATACCAGGTGCTACTTATAACACCTACAGTGGTAAAGGTATACAGAATCACTTCTTGGATCCATGCCTCTCATCTCAAGCCTGCTCCTTGTCCAGAATCTTTCTGGAAACTGGAAAAGACTGGTAACAGTTTCAAATTGTGTATTCGCCATGTGGATAAGGTTATATACTCTCCCCTTGGCCACAAGTAGTCCTAACCCTCATCAGCCTTTTAAGCAGCGATGGCTGATCACAAATCCTACTGGAAAAGTGTATAATCGATCTCACATACATCCCCCTTAGGGACCTGGTGGCCATCTCTCCACCCAGACATTTGTCAGCTGGCCATAGGTTTTTTCTATTGGGATATCCCTGATGAAGAAAATCCCACTAAAATACCATTAAATCCCTTGTGTACCATAGATAATGGAAACAAACATTATGGATGTAGGGACACGCGAGCCAGATGCAGGTTGGCTATCCTAGATTACTTGTTTGCCCGGGAAACTATCAAAGCCACAAACAGTAACGGCTGTGTGGGGGAAAAACCGACTTCTTCAGTATGTCATGGAGATGTGAGCATACAGAGGCTGCCTGATGGAACCCAATACTTCATCAAATTCAGTACACAGCATTAGCCATATTACCAAGTAGACAACAGAAAAAGGATGGCCCCCAGAGGGGTCTCTAGATCCTCAAATTTTGCGTGACCTTTTTAACTTCTGCAAGTGCTCAAAAGGGTGAAAGGAGATTCCCCTATGTGGAAGCCCTTTCCCTCCTTCACTCACATCCTGAACTATGCTTCTCCAATAGATTTTTATCCTCAGCCTTCTGCTCCAGACTCTCTGCTGTCACTCCCACCTCAGCAACGTGATTTCTCCCCTCCAATTACTAGATCAGAATCCCAAACATCCACCAGTTCTCAGACAATTGCCCGCTTGTGAGGTAGCAGGTACTGAGGTACCCCTCCACCCACTCACTCCTCTCTCTTCCTGTCAGTGCCCACACCGGGTCCCACCAGGTCCTCTTTCCAGCTAACCCAAAGCTCAAACGAGCTGAGGAGAGCTCTCAGACCCTTATCCAAGATGTAATATAAATGGCCATTAAAGTTGCTTTGTCATCACTGAAAACAGGTTACTAAAATTTAAAGTCCCTCACAGGATTTTGGGATACTCACTCCCGTTTTCTGCTCTTCTCTACCTGTTCTACTGCTCAAGTTTTTTGCTAGGAAATTCCCAAACACCTTTCCAATTATTCTTTTACATCTCTCTTTTTCCTCATTCTCAGATCCTCGGAGCTTCTCTCAGCCCCACTTTCCCCGTATTCCCCCTCTGTACCAGGCCCACAGAAAAGTCTTAAATGTCCTTCTCCAGAAGTCTTCACCATGGCTGACTTTAGAACTTTCAGCATAGAGTTTCTATAAAGAGTTCAATGTAGATAAACTTTCTCTTTTTGTATTGCCCTGTTATACTTGGCCACTGGCTAAAAAACTCAGTACTTCTAAGCTAGACAACCCCTAACTAGTTTTTCACAAAATATGTGAACAAGTCCTCTGGCCTTCAGCTGGGGCTTCACAGAAATGGCCACATTTCTAAGATAAAGAAATTACCAACTGGGCTCCGTTGTAACAGCTGGCAGGGGGAAAATAAGAAAGGGAATAAAAAGCTCTCCTCCTCCCAGGTGTCCTTGAAAATTTAACTTGCCCAGAACAGAGGAAAAATCAGAAACATATACTGCTTTTTTGAACTTCTGCAGACTGTAAACTTCTGAGCCCCATCCCTTATATGTTGGGTACACAATTCTGAAACTACCTAAACTTGAGTTTCAGGGGACTAATTGATTACAACAGAAGCAATGCCCTCTGAATCCAGTTGCAACAATATAGGACTGTTTCCCTGTCTTCAGTGCTATCTTAGGTGCCTTGCCTTGTCTGTCCCTACAACAGCATAATTCTATATACTTAAACATTGTTTATGTTTTTATGAAATGGTCAACAGATGTGATTATTTTGAAATGTTGCAGATGTTTCCCAGAAAGCTCTATCATGACGCAGGTTCGTTTGAAGATCAAATAGGGGGGGCATACAACCGGTTCCACTGGGAACTTGTATCCCTCACTTTAGCCATCCTATTAGGAATAGGAGTTGCTGCACGGGTGGGCACAGGAACCACTGCCATTGTCCATGGGACACAACAAATGACCCAATTAGAAGAAGCAATAGAGCAAAACTAAGATATTAGAAACCTCCATCAGAGCTTTGCATGAATCTTTAATGTCTCTCTCTGAAGTTGTTTTAAAGAACAGTTGAGGGTTGGACCTCCTCTTCATTAGAGAAGGGGGCCTTTGTGCTGCATTGAGGGAAGGATGTTGTTTTTATGCTGACCATACTGGAGTTGTAATAAAATCTATGAGTAAATTTAAAAGACACCTTGAAGAGCATCAACAAGAGAGAGAGGCCCAAAAAGGGTGGCTTGAGTCTTGGTTCACACACTCCTCCTGGTTAACTACGTTTTTATCAACCCTGGCCGGTCCAATAATAATCCTCATATTATTGCTAACTATAAAATCCTGTTTGCTCAACCGTGTAATTTCTTTTCTCCAGGCTCAAATTGGACGAGTTAAACTTATGGTAATACCCCACTAGCAGACATAGAATGTGACACCCTCCAATGATCATTTTTATGATTAAAAGTAGCCAGAAGAAGAAGTGGGGAATTAAAGTTTAATAAAATAGGTACTTGTCACTTCTTGTTTTTCTGTATGCTTAACAAAACACTATTGAAATCTTGAGAAATGCTTGCAAATCTTGTTCCCAGAATGTTCTGTCCCCAACTGCCCAACTGCAGAATGTACTCCCTCACCCAGGTGAATGCAAACCACCCTCTCACCCTGACCCATCAATAAAATTCCCTCCCTGCCCTCTCCAGGGAAAGTATATAAACTCTATTTAAGCTATTCTCAGGGCTATCTGCTCTATTCAAGTGATCTCTGAGCCCCAGCATGCTGGACACGCAAAAAAACCCTTTGATGTTGCAAGAGATAGTCTGTTGGTGGTCTCCTCCTCTGAAGCTCGCCCCAAATTTACTTGGATGATTGAATGTAGAAGAGAACATTCAGTCAAAAACGATAGTCTGTAGCATTAGGAAGATAGTACTTTTATGAAGAAGGGTGAGTATAGGAATTGGAAAAAAATTTCTTTAGCAATAGGGTTTCGATTAGAGAGTGAATGTAAATGTCAGCACAGGTGAAGAGTCAGTCACAATGATGAACTGGGGAAAATATGTAGGAAAGCAGATATCAATAGAGACATTACAAAATCAGGCAAAGTATAAAGTGAGTGATAGGATTAGATATTTTGAACAGGGTTGAGTTTAAATATATAATCTTAGGAAGAAACAAATATGTAGTCACAATTAGGATTGACATTTGAGAGCATTAGGCAAATTTCAGGTGGATGAATATTTCTCAGAATAATCTTGTGAATAGTTGATTATAAATCCACATAATAAACATGAATGAATTTAGGGAGTGTATATAAGACACATATATTTCATATTTTGAAAAATCTGGAGAGTGTATATATATATATATATATATATATATATATATATATATATATATATATATATATACAAAACACACACACAGACAAAAAAGTAGCAAAATATATGTCAATCAAAATTCATTATAAAATATATATCATCCACAGATCTAAAAATATTAATTTTACTGAACATGGATTTATGTATAATGCTGTTCAACTAGCAAGCTCAACCATAGGTTGAATATCCAATTCCAACAAGTTTAGTAGGAGTGATCTCTTCTAACAATTTGTATCTGCCAAGTCAGCCACCTCACAAGAATGTACGTGTGGTACCAGGGAGGAATCTATATGTGCATATAAGAATACAGAGAAAGGGAGACAGGAATTCACATATTTGTTAACCTTAAAAATACATGGACAACTATTTCCACAATAAATTGACTAGATTCATAACTCCAACTCTGTATCATGCAAAAGAAAAGTACAACAATACACCAGGCCTACTCTGAACTGCTTGTATTTCGATTCTGTTTGGGTTATTTTTCTCCATCATATTAGAATTAGTAGTCAGAGTCTGGTCGGGTATGGGTTAGAGTCAGGGATTCAGTATTTTGAATGGAAAATAGAAAACTGAATCCAATGTTTATGCAAATATATGCTACAGAAAATTCTTCCCACTCTCCTCCAGAACAATGCCTTGACATTACCTTCGCCCCAAGTAAGACACAATTAGAAGAGAAGAGTTAGAAAATCTGTGAATACCTATCAGGAATGGAAAATGCTCCAGATTTCACATCTTTGGAGGCGGTAGAGGAGTTTCCAAAAGTAAGGGACAGGGTAAACACTCCACAAATATGGAGCTCTGCTGGCCTAAAGACTTTTTGAGAATCTGCCTTTAAGGTTGGGCACTTAAAATATATGTTGTTTTCAGGAGCTTTAGCTTTATTTGTAGTGAGACAATCAAAGCTCGATCTGCATCTATGTGACCTGGAGGACATGGTTATTTATTTTTCAATAAAAATGAGGCAGCAGTGCTGAATTCTCTCTTTGTAGGTAAACTGTGGCCACTGAGGGCTAAGTGTCTCCCCGTGTGGACTGTGAAACAACTTGGTCATCCTCCAATTATCGTGGTGTTTCTTGCTGCTGCACTGGGAGTTTGGAATTTGCTTCATTAAATACAACGAGTTCAAATGGGAAACAGTGCTGAAGGGAGTTCTGTCAGCTGTGGTGTGCAGGGTCTCCAGGAGAATGCACCAACCAGGGTTCTATCCCACGTAGCTTGCCCCCTTGACAATAGCAACATGATTCTGAACATTGCCCTAAAACCTCTCCATATAAAAATATGCCTTTACGTATATGGGTCTGATGGCTGCACCATGTCATTCTCAAGCCATTTGGAAGCCAGTGGAAGATCCACATGGCCCCACCAAAGATGTTTTATCACTCACTTGCGTAACACTTCTCTAGGCCCACTACTCACTAGGCTTCTACTTACCAGCATCTCTGTTCTACACCATTTTCCTGAAACCCAGTCAATCAAGGCCCTGTCTGGTATATTCATGATCATCAACAGGACATCAAAGGTCCTCCAGTGACATCTGGTCATGGGAATTTTAAAAATTTCATGGTAATTATCTAGCAATTTTTCACGGATGAAGTTGGAGGCACTGTGGTTTGCAATTCATTCAGGAACCATTAAAGGGTTAGGAAGCTAATTTCAGGGAAAGCTCTGGAGCACTCTCACAGGCAAGGCTACCCAAAGAGTGGCCAAAAAGTCACATGAAGCGAGGCCAATTGAGGTCTATAAAGCGAGGTCCATGTGTGTTTTGAATCTCAATAATGCATGCCAAGTCTTTCAGAATAAAATCATGTAATATCCTGGCTGAGATTCGCAGTGTTCTGTGGAAAGCCAACCTGTGCCTAGATCTCAGGTTCCAATGGCAACTTCATGCCTGGCCTCCTAAAATCCCAACACAATTCATGGCAATACTTCTCTCAGGTCAGTTCCAGAACTCAGTCTATAAGGAGAATCACACCAGAGTTCAAGTCCAGGTGGACCCAGACAACTCTTCCAACCGCGACTCAAATGAAAACAATTAAAACCAAAATACTCCCTCATGGCCCTATTCTTCTTCCATATAGACACTAATCATAACCTCTTCCTGGAGTTTTCCATGAGTTGTGCAGCCCAAGAGAATGTCCAAAATAAGCTTCTTGCACCTCTTTTGCCTAACTTCAGGGTAGCCTGGGCACCCTTCCTGTGAATCAGGAGTGATCAAATAGGCCTGCTCTTAATACTGCTCCGCTTATCCAATTTGAGGCTCTCTGACTGTGGGGTCTAGATTCTTTATGTGAATTGGAGTCATGAGAAAAGCCAAGACAGTGTCCAAAATCAGCTCGCTTGCCCCTCATTTGCCTAAAGTCAGGGTGGCCTGGACACCGTTTCTGTGAACGAGGAGTGATCAAATAAGCCTGCCGTTAATACTTCTGTGTTTCTCCAATTTGACGCCTACTGATTTCAGGTATCAATTCTTTATGTGATTTGGAGTTATGCGAAAACCCAAGCACCTCTGCAGGGAATTGAAGAACTCATTTGACCCAAAGAATCCCTATTCTCACTTGATGGAGTTCAGGAAATTAACAGAGGAAGGCAAGAGACTTCATCCAAAATGAATGATTTTTTTTTTGCCATTATGGCTTTGGACGCACACATGGGACCATTCTTTAGATCCATCAGGTGCTGAGAATCTAAGTCATAGACACAAACATGGCCAAGAGACTAATTCAGACACATACCTTCCCAAAGCAATTAAGCAAAGAGCCACAGGTGATGACATTCATTTCCATTTGAAAACTGTTTACTTCAGGCTTCACAAAGTGGTGGATTGAGGCAAAGAACTTCCTGACATTCAGTGCAAAACAACAATAAGTAAGCAAAAGGCCCAAAGCAGGGTTTCTCCACTGAGACTTTCCTGGTCACACTGATATCTGCATTTTCTGAGATGCTCGCCATTCTCTTCAGCTATCCAGTACATGGCCATGTCACAGAGTTTGGAGGTGGTACATATTTTGGACACAAATCCATGAGCCTATTCTGGATAGTGGCCAGAATTCAGGAAGAAAACAGCAACTTAGAAAGATAGCAGGTGTTGCACATCAAAAAGACAAGCTGCACTCCATTCATATATTGGGCAGGTTGAATTATGGGAAGATTTACACTAGACAGTACACATCCATTAATGCATTCTCTTTTCCAATATCTACAACAACAGACACAGTGGGATACACAGACATAGAAACACTTGCCTTGTCAAATGACTTACTAGAAACTGTCCACTCCAAACCAAACTAACCGCCTTTCCCATCTATTCTCAGAACATGAGACAAAACAATAAACCCATACCCACTCCCACAAAGGCACCTCCTTCCCCCAATTAGGTCTGTGACTATCCAGATTGTCCTCTGACAGGTGGGCCATACTATGTTCCACTGAAATGGTCCGTCTTCTCTAAGATCTGGGGAAATATAAGTATGAAAACAGAAATCTAGGTATGATTTGAAGCCCAGAAGGGTTTTTCCCTTGATTGGGATACTTAGCTTTGAATTATGCTCTGCAAAGTTGTCTCAGATAATTCGATATACAATGGCATAGGACCTTTTACATTGGATGATTGAATGTAGAAGAGAACATCCAATCAAAAAGGGATAGTCGGTAGGATTAGGAAGATAGTCGGTAGGTTTAGAAAGAAGAGTGATTAAAGGATTTGGACCAAAAGTTCTTTAGCAATAGGGTTTCGATTATAGAGTGAATGTAAATGTCAGCACATATGAAGTGTCAGTCACTAGGATCAACTTGGGAAAATATGTAAAAAAGCAGATATCAATAGAAACATTATGAAATCAGGCAAAGTATAAAGTGAGTGATAGGATTAGACATTTTCAACAGGGTTGAGTTTGAATATATAAATTAGGAAGAAACAAATATGTAGTCACCAATAGGATTGACAATTGACAGCATTAGGCAACCTGGACATGGATGTTTTTAGTAATCCATGTACACTTTACATTTAGGCTTTGGTACAATCATAAATGTGACCTTTACATTTTTTTGTCCAGAATATTACTTTGATTAAATGTATATGTACATCAGGTGACATGAGTATGTCTTCCACCATTTCTGCGAGCAATATATTGAAGATGTAAAATTAGAATCGGGGGTACAAAGAGGTGTACCCTGTGTCTATGAATATAGAGATAAAGCATGAATAGACCCTAATGTGAATAAATAATATAACTTTTTTCAACTTTAAAAAATGAATTGATCTAATATCTGAAAAATTAAAGGAAATCGTATATTGATATACAATCATTCATTCCAACCAGGTATATATGTAATGGAAATATTTGTGTTTTGGTTTATCATGAAGAGTGTGTGAGTTTTGCTTCAAAATGATTATGGAAATTCAAAATAATGTGTTTGGAAAGAAGTCTCATGAAAAGACCAGTCAAGAAACCCTGACAATACATGTGTTCTGAAGCAAGAAGTGGTGAAAGTTGAAACAAATGCATATTAATTTGTGAACTTGTGGATGAAATGTATATCCTATGATGTGCAAAAACTGAAGAAATAATAATGTACCAGTGTCGAATACAAATGAATAAAGAATTACATATCATGTCCCATAGGAATCTACTTGCATTGATGTTAGACTGGGTCAGTTACTGTAGAATAATTAGGATTTGTATGCATCATTCCATGAAGTTAGTTTTCAGTACTAGGAAACAAATATGTATTTCAGGTGGATGAATATTTCTCAGAATAATCTTGTGAAATGTTGATTAAAAATCTACATACATGAACATGAATGAATTTAGAGAGTGTATATTAGACACATGTATTTCATATTTTGAAAAATCTGGAGAGTGTATACACACACACACACACACACACACAAATAAAAAACACTCACAGACATTAAAAAGTAGCAATATAAATGCTAATCGAAATTCATCAGTAAATATATATCATCCACAGATGCAAAAATGTTTATTTTACTGAACATGAGTTTATGTATAATGTTGTTCTACTAGGACGCTCCCTATAGGTTGAATTTTCAGTTCCAACAGCGTTTAGGAGGAGTGATCTCTTCTCACAATTTGTATCTGCCAAGTCAGCCACCTCACAAAGATGTACGTGTGATACCTGGTAGGATTCTATATATGCATATAAATATATAAGTGTAAATAGGCTAAAGAGAAAGGGAAACATGAATTCTCATATTTGTTAACTTTAAAAACACATGGAGATCTTTTTCTATTAAACATTGACCAGATTTATAACTCCTACCTTGTATAATGCAAAATGCAAGTCCAACTATGCAACATGCCTCCAATGAACTGCTTGTATTTCTATAGGTTTGTGTTATTTTTCTCTATCATATTAGGATGAGTTGTCTGAGTCTAGTAGGTATGGGTTAGTGTCAGGGATTCAGTATTTCAAAAGGAAACTTGGAAATTGAATCCAATTTGTATGCAAATATATGCTGCACAAATATCCTCCCACTCTCATCCAGAACAATGCCTTGAAATTACCTTCACCCCAAGTAAGACACAGTTAGAGGAGAATAGATAGAAAATCAGTGAATACATATCTGGAATGGAAAATGCTCAGGAGTTCACAACCTTGGAGGTTGTAGAGGAGTTTCCAAAAGTAAGGGACAGGGTAAACACTCCACAAACATGGAGCTCTGCTGGCCTAAAAACTTTTAGAGCAACTGCCTCTGAGTTTGGGAACGTGAAAATTATGTTGTTGTCAGGAGAATTGGCTTCCTTTGTAGTGAGACCATCAAAGCTGGGTCTGCAACTATGTGACGTGGAGGACATGGTATCTTATTTTCCAATGAACATGAGGTAGCAGTGTTGATTTTCTTCTTTTTAGGTAAACTGTGGCCTCTGGGGACTAAGTGTCTCCCCGTTGGACTGTGAAGTCATTTGGTCCTCCTCCACTTTTTGTGGGGTTTTTGCTGCTGAACTGCGAGTTTGGTATTTGCTTCATGAAATTCAAGGAGTTCAACTGAGACACAGTGCTGGAGGGAGTTCTGCCATGTGCGGTGGTTAAGAGTCTGCAGAAGAACGCACCAACCACGCTTCTATCCCTCAAAGCTTGCCACATTGCATCCTTGTCCATAGCAACCTGATTCTGAACATTGCCCTGAATCCTCTTCATATAACAAGATGCCTTTAATTACAAGGGTCTGCTGGCTGCTTCATGTAATCCACAAGCCATTTGGAAGCCAATGGAAGATCCACATTGCTCCAACAGAGATGTTTTATCACACTCCTGCCCACCAAAGCTCTAGGCCCACTTCTCAGCAGGCTGCAACTTTCTGGCACCTCTGTTCTACACCATTTTCATGAAACCCAGTCAAGCAAGGCACTGTCTGGTACATCCATGATCAGCAACAGGACATCCAAAGGTTCTCCAGTGCCACCTGGTCATGGGAATTTCAAAAATTTCATGGTATTTATTTAGACATTTTTCAAGGATGAAGTTGGAGGCACTGTGGGTTTCAATTCATTCAGGAACCAGTAAATGGTGAGCAAGATTATTTCAATGAAAGCTCTGGAGAACCCTCACAGGCAAGGCTTCCCAAAGAATGGCCAAAAGGTCACATTAAGCCAGGCCCATTGAGGTCTACAATATGAGGTCCATGTGTGTTTTCACTCTCAACTATGGCTGCCAAGTCTTTCAAATGAAATCATGTGATATCTTGGCTGAAATTCCCAGAGCTCTGTGGAAAGCCACTCTGGGGCTAGATCTCAGTTTCCAAGGGTGACTCTCATACATGGCCTCTTAAATCACAACACAATACATGGCAATACTTCTCTGAGATCAGTTCCTGAACTCAGTCTATAAGGGGAATCACACCAGAGTTCAAGCCCAGGTAGACCTTGTTATGTCTTCCAACTGTCACACAAATATCCACAATTAAATCCAAAACACTTCCACATGGCACTCATCTTCTTCCATTTACACAATCATCATAACCTCTGGCTGGAGGTTTCCATGAGGGGTGCAGCCCAAGACAGTGTCCAATATAACCTCCCTTGTCCCTCTTTTGCCTAAAATCAGGGTGGCCAGGACATCCTTCCAGTGAACCAAGAGTGATCAAATAAGCCTGCCATTAATATGGCACTGCTTCTCCAATTTGAGGCCTACTGACTGTGTGTTTTAGATTCTTTATGTGAATTGGAGTCTCGAGAAAAACCAAGCACTTATGGGCTAGCCTCTGCAGGGTTTTGAGGAACACATTTGAACCAAATGATCACTGTTCTCACATGATGGAGAACAGGACACTTACAGAGGAATGCGAGAGACTTCATCCACACTGACTGCTCTTTTGTCCATTTTCGTTTTGGATGCACACATGGGATCCTTCTTTAGATCCATCAGGTGCTGAGAATCTAAGCCACAGTCTCACACAGGGCCAAAAGACTGATTCAGACACATCCCTTTCCAAAGCAATTAAGCAAAGAGCCACAGGTGATGCCCTTTTATTTCCATTTGAAAACTGTTTCTTTAGGCTCTACAATGGTGTGGCCTGAGGCAAAGGCCTTCCTGACATTCAGGGCAACAGAACAATTGATGAGCAAAAGGCCCAAAGCAGGGTTTCTTCACTTAGAATTTCCTGGTCAAACTGATATCTGAGTTTTCTGAGATGCTCCCATTTCTTTCAGCTATCCAGTACATGGCCATGTCACAGAGCTTGGAGGTGGTACATATTTTGGACACAAAACCATGAGCCTATTCTGGAGAGTGGCCAGAATTCAGGAAGAAAACCGGAACTTAGGAAGATTGTTGGAGTTGTCCACCCATAAGTCAAGCCGCAGTCCATTCATAAATTGGGCAGAATTCAGGAAGAAAACAGGAACTTAGGAAGATTGTTGGAGTTGTCCACCCATAAGTCAAGCCGCAGTCCATTCATAAATTGGGCAAGTTGAGTCTAGACAGGACACATCCAATGATTCATTCTCTTTTCTAATATCTAAAACCACGGACACAGTGGGATACACAGACAAAGAAACACTGGCCTTGTCAAACGACTTACCAGAAACAGTTCACTCCAAACCAAACAAACCGCCTTTCCTACCTATTCTCAGAACATGAGACAAAATCTCAAACCCACACCCACACACACAAAGGAAGCTCCTTCCCCCAAGTAGGTCTGTGACTATTGGGAGTGTCCTCTGACTGGTGGGCCAAACTATGTTCTGATGAAATCGCCTGTCCTGTGTCACATATGGTCTCCTTGGCCAAATCTGTGAAGTTGTCACTAGCCAGCGGTGAGCCACTACCTGCTTTCTCAGGAAAGGCCCCTCTTTAGAGCTTTCCTGACATTTGTTCATCCTCACCTCAGTAGGTACCAAGAAAGACTGACTCTGTCCTTGGTAAATCCAAAAAATACGACCACTGGGACTGGGACTGAGACTGGCTCTGGGTGCCTGGCTTCCCGGATTCCAAGTTCAGAGAGTTCCATCACCAAGGAAGTGAGGTGAGATTACTTCCTTCAGGAATTCTTTGAGGTCATTGCCTTGGCAACCACTTTGTCCTAACTGTTGCTTACAATACTCCTATGAGATGGAGGCTGCCCTTTCTTCCTGTGACACTTTTACAAGTTAGAATGGTATATCAACCATAGGTACCCCGGAATAGCTCTCCACACATGCCTGGTTTGGTCTATCTTCTCTACATTAACAAGAGAGAGGCTTATTCAGACACAACCCTTCATCCTGGGAAGGTTGTTTGCGATGGAAGATGACATTTGCTCTCTCAGGTCCTTCATAGCTGCCTACATCTTCTCCAGGGATCAAGTCTGCATGGACATTTGAGGTTCTCAGCAGGAGGAAGATACCCTACATTCCTGTATTGTAAGACTAACTCTGTCCCTGCTCTTCTGCAAAGTTAGATTAAGGTAAGAGTGTATGGTTAGGGTTAATAACATGTTCGATTTGGGTTACGAATCATTGCGAAGGATGATTAATAGTATTGGGAACCTGCGATATTTATAAGATTATAGAGGTGAAATATAAGTATGGAAACAGAAATCTAGGTAAGATTTGAAGCCCAGAAGGGCATTAGGCCCTTGATTGGGATACTTAGCTTATAATTACGTTCTGCACAGATGTCTCAGATAAATCGATAATCAATGGCATAGGACCTTACACCTTGGATGATTGATTTTAGAAGAGAACATCCACTCAAATTGAGATAGTCGGTGGGATTAGGAAGGTAGTCAGTATCTTTAGGAAATAGAGTGAGTATAGGATTTGGGGCAAAAGTTCGGTAGCAATAGGGTTTTTGTTATAGAGTGAATGTAAATTTCAGCACATGTGAAGAGTCAGTCACATGATGAACTGGGGAAAATATGTAAAAAGGAAAATATCAATACAGACATTATGAAATGAGGCAATTATACAGTGAGTGATAGGATTAGACATTTTCAATAGGGTTGAGATTGAATACATAATCTTAGGAAGAAACAAATATGTCGTCACCAATAGGAATGACATTTGAAAGCATTAGGCAACCTGGACATTTATCGTTTTAGTAATCCATGTTCACTTTCCATTTAGGATTTGGTACAATCATAAGTGTGATCTTTGCATTTTGTGCCCAGAAAAATATTGTGATCAAATGTGTATGTAGATCATATGACATGAGTATTTCTTCCACCATTACTGGGAGCAATATTTGAAGACATATAAATTAGTATTGGGGGTACAAAGTGGTGTACCCTGTGTCTTTGAATATAGAGATAATGCATGAATAGACCATACTGTGAATAAATATTATAACTGGTTCCACTTTAAATAATGGATTGAATTGATATCTGAAAATATATAGGAAATCATATATTGACATACAATCATTCACTCCAACCAGTTATATATCTAATGGTAATCTTAGGGTTATTGTTTATCATGAAGTGTATGTGAGTTTTGTTTCAAAAGTGATTATGGAAATCGAAAATAATATGTTTGGAAAAAAGTCTCATAAAAAGACCAATCAAGAAATATGGAGGAATTCATGTGTTCTGAAGCAGGAAGTGATTGAAAGTGAAACAAGTGCCTATAAATTTTCTAAATTGTGAATGAAATATATATCCTGTTATGTGCATAAACTGATGAAATAGTAATGTACCAGTGTTGAGTAAAAGTGAACGTCAAAATACACATCATGTCCAATAGGAATCTACTTGCATTGATGTTAAACTGGGTCAGTTACTGTAGAAATATTAGAATTGCATGAATTATTCACCAAAGAGAGGTTTTTTTTTTTATTTTTATTTATGGTTGTTCAAAACATTACATAGTTCTTGATATATCATATTTTACACTTTGATTCAAGTGGGTTATGAACTCCCATTTTTACCCTGTATACAGATTGCAGAATCACATCAGTTACACATCCATTGATTCACATATTGCCATACTAGTGTCTGTTGTATTCTGCTGCCTTTCGTATCCTCTACTATTCCCCCTGGCCTCCCCGCCCCTCCCCACTTCTCTCTCTACTCCCTCTACTGTAATAAATTTCTCCCCCTTGTATTATTTTTCCCTTTCCCCTCAATTCCTCTTGTATGTAATTTTGTATAACCCAGAGAGTCTCCTTCCAATTCCATGCAATTTCCCTTCTCCCTCCCTTCCTCCTCTCATCCTTGTTTAATGTTAATCATCTTGTCATGCTCTTCATCCCTATCTGTTCTTAGTTACTCTCCTTATATCAAAGATGACATTTGGCATTTGTTTTATAGGAATTGTGTAGCTTCACTTAGCATAATCTAGTCTAATGCAATCCATTTCCCTGCAAATTCTATGATTTTTTATTTTTCAATGCAAAGTAATAATCCATTGTGTATAAATGCCACATTTCTTTTATCCATTTTTCTATTGAAGGGCATCTAAGTTGGTTCCACAGTCTTGCTGTTGTGAATTGTGCTGCTATGAACATCGATGTAGCAGTGTCCCTGTAGCATGCTCTTTTTAGGTCTTTAGTGAATAGACCAAGAAGGGCAATAGCTGGGTCAAATGGTGGTTCCATTCCAAGCTTTCCAAGAAATCTCCATACTGCTTTCCAAATTGGCTGCACCAATTTGCAGTCCCACCAGCAATGTACAAGTGTACCTCTTTTCCCACATCCTTGCCAGCACTTCTTGTTGTTTGACTTCATAAGGGCTGCTAATCTTACTGGAGTGAGATGGTATCTTAGGGTGGTTTTGATTTGCATTTCTCTGACTGCTGGAGATGGTGAGCATTTTTTCATGTACTTGTTGATTGATTGTATGTCCTCATCTGAGAAGTGTCTGTTGAGGTCCTTGGCCCATTTGTTGATTGGGTTATTTGTTATCTTATTGTCTAATTTTTTGAGTTCTTTGTATACTCTGGATATTAGGACTCTATCTGAAGTGTGAGTAGTAAAGATTTCTTTCCAGTATGTAGGCTCCCTATTTACCTCTTATTGTTTCTTTTGCTGAGAAAAAACTTTTTTAGTTGAGTAAGTCCCATTTGTTGATTCTAGTTATTAACTCTTGTACTATAGGTGTCCTATTGAGGAATTTGGAGCCCAACCCCACAGTATGTACATCGTAACCAAATTTTTCTTCTATCAGACAGTGTGTCTCTGATTTGATATCAAGGTCCTTGATTCATTTTGAGTTAACTTTTGTGCATGGTGAGAAAAAGGGATTCAGTTTCATTTTGTTATATATGGATTTTCAGTTTTACCAACACCATTTGTTGAAGATGCTATCCTTCCTCCATTGCATGCTTTTAGCTCCTTTATCAAATATAAGATAGTTGTAGTTTTGTTGATTGGTTTCTGTGTCCTCTATTCTGTACCATTGGTCCACCTGCCTGTTTTGGTACCAGTACCATGCTATTTTTGTTACTATTGCTCTGTAGTATAGTTTGAAGTCTGGTATCGCTATACCGCCTGATTCACACTTCCTGCTTAGCATTGTTTTGCAATTCTGGGTCTTTTATTTTTTCATATGAATTTCATGATTGCTTTCTCTATTTCTACAAGAAATGCCTTTGGGATTTTGATTGGCATTGGATTAAACCTATAGAGAACTTTTGGTAATATCGCCATTTTGATGATGTTAGTTCTGCCTATCCATGAACAGGGTATATTTTTACATCTTCTAAGATCTTCTATTTCTCTCTTTAGGGTTCTGTAGTTTTCATTGTATAAGACTTTCACCTCTTTTGTTAGGTTGATTCCCATTTTTCTTTTTAGGATATTGTGAATGGAGTGGTTGTCCTCATTTCCATTTCAGAGGATTTGTCACTGATATACAGGAATGCCTTTGATTTATGCGTGTTGATTTTATATCCTGCCACTTTGCTGAATTCATTTATTAGCTCTATTAGTTTCTTTGTAGAACCTTTTGGGTCTGCTAGGTATAGAATCATGTCATCTGCAATAGTGATAATTTAAGTTATTCTTTTCCTATTTATATGCCTTTAATTTCTTTCATCTGTCTAATTGCTCTGGCCAGTCTTTTGAGAACTATATTGAACAGAAGTGGTGAGAGCGGGCATCCCTGTCTTGTTCCAGATTTTGGAGGGAATGTCTTCAATTTTTCTCCATTCAGAATGACGCTAGCCTGCAGTTTAGCATAGATTGTTTTTACAATATTGAGGAATGTTCCTGTTATTCCTAGTTTTTCGAGAGTTTTGAACATAAAGCGATGCTGTACTTTGTCGAATGCTTTTTCTGCATCTATCTAGATGATAATATGGTTTTTATTTTTAAGTCTATTGATGTGGTGAATAACACTTATTGATTTTCGTATATTGAACCCTCCTTGCATCCCAGGGATGAACCCTACTTGATCATGGTGCACATTTTTTTGATATGTTTTTGTATCTGATTTGCCAGAATTTAATTTAAGATTTTTGCATTTAGGTTCATTAGAGATATCGGTCTTTAGTCTTCTTTCTTTGAAGTGTCTATCTGGTGTAGGAATCAGGGTGATATTGGCCTCGTAGAATGAATTTGGAAGATCTCCCTCTTTTTCAATTTTCTGAAATAGCCTGAGTAATTTGTCTGCAACACAAAGGTGAATGGCATCCTGAAATTACCTGTTCTATAGCTGAATGAGCTTCGATCAGTCAAAAACAGGGATGGTGACATCAGCTCTCCAAGATAGTGGCCGCTGGCTTCCTCTGTGGTCTGACCGGTGTGGAGAACCGAATTGGACCGCATCCTTACCCATCTCAAACAAAGAATTCAGCACTTAGCACAGTGATTGCATACCTGGCAGGAGCCCACAGAATCCACACCGCTGTATATTTGCATTGCTATCTCTTCGTTTCCCAGTGCGCGCCGCAGACTCTAGCCACAGACCGATTTCCTGAATAAGCAGCATGACGCTCCATGCGGACAAATCACTCGTGTTTGAGCTCGCGTAGCTGATCCTCGTGAGATGGAAATATGTCCACTAGGTTTTGGAGCACCCCAATTTTGCTGGAAATTTCTAACAAGATATATTTTAGCCGTTATAACTCGTCATTCTCCCGCACAGTGACGCGGTACATGGGGGTGATGCACTCCCTTCACCACCATCATATGATCCCCCGAAGTTAGTTTTCAGTACTAAGAAACAAATATGTATTTCTGGTGGATGAATAATTCTGAGAATATTCTTGTGAAAACTTGATTATTAATCCAAATACATGAATATGAGTGAATTTAGGGAGTGTATAATAAGAAAAATATACTTCATATTTTGAAAAATCTGGAGAGTGAATATATATATATATATATATATATATATATATATATATATATACACACACACACACATACACACACAGACATTAAAAAGTAGCATTATGTATGCCAATCGAAATTCACCACGAAGTAATATATCATCCACAGATCCAAAAATATTCATTTTAATGAACATGGATTTATGTTGTTCAAATAAGAAGCTCACTCATATGTTGTATTTTCAGTTCCAACAGCGTTTAGTAGGAGTGATCTCTTCTCACAATTTGCAGCTGCCAAGCCAGCCACCTCACAAAATGTACGAGTGATACCAGGTAGAATTCTAAATGTGCATATGAAAATACATGTGATGAATAGGCTACAGAGAAAGGGAGACAGTTATTCACATATTTGTTAACTTTTAAAACACATGGAGAACTATTTCAATTAAAATTCGCTAGATTTATAACACCTACCATTTATCATACGAAAGGCAAGTCCAACTATACACCATGCCTCCTGTGAACCTCTTGTATTTCTATTCTGTTTGGGTTATTTTTCTCCACCATATTAGGATTAGAAGTCAAAGTCTAGTAGGGTATGTGTTAGTGTCAGGGATTCAGTATTTTGAATGGAAAATTGGAAAATGTATCCAATGTGTATGCAAATATGTGCTACACAAAAAATTCCCACTCTCATTCAGCACAATGCCTTGACATTACCTTTGCCCCACATAAGACACAATTAGAAGAGAAGAGTTAGAAAATCTGTGAATACATATGTGGAATGAAAAATGCTCAGGAGTTCACAAATTTGCAGGTGGTAGAGGAGTTTCCAAAAGTAAGGGACAGGGTAAAAACTCCACAAACATGAAGTTCTGCCAGCCTAACATCTGGAGAAACTGCCTCTGAGGTTGGGCAATGAAATATATGCTGTTGTCAGGAGCATTAGTTTCATTTGTTGTGAGACCATCATAGCTGAGTCTTCATCTATGTGATCTGGATGACATGGATTCTTATTTTCCAATGAACATGAGGCAGCAGTGCTGAATTTTCTATTTGTAGGTAACCTGTGGCCACTGGGGTCTAAATGTCTCCCCTTGTGGACTGTAATTCCATTTGGTCATCCTCCACTATTCGTGGTATTTCTTGCTGCTGCACTGGGAGTTTGGTATTTGCTTCATGAAATACAAGGAGTTCAACTGGGACACAGTGCTGAAGTGAGTTCTGTCAAGTGTGGTGGGTCAGGTTCGTCAGGAGAATGCACCAACCAGGCTTCTATCCCACATAGCTTGCCCCATTTTCCATAGCAACCTGATTCTGAACATTGCCCTAAAACCTCTCCATATAACAATATGCTTTTACATATAAGGGTCTACTGGCTGCAAAATGTCAGTCACAATCCATTTGGAAGCCAATGGCAGATTCACATGCCCCCACCACAGATGTTTTATTACACACCTGCCATCCACTACTCTAGTACAACTACTCAGCAGGATCCAACTTACTGGCATCTCTGTTAAACACCATTTTCATAAAACCCAGTCAATCAAGGCACTGTCTTGTATACTCATGATCAGCAACAGGACATTCAAGTGTTCTCCAGAGCTACCCGGTGATGGGAATTTCAAAAATTTCATGGTATTGATCTAGCCAATTTTCAAGGATGAAGTTGGAGGCACTGTGGATTTCAATTCACTCAGAAACCATTAAATGGTGAGGAAGCTCATTTCAATGAAAACTCTGGAGAATTCTTACAGGCAAGGCTTCCAAAAGTGCCCAAAAGTCAGATTAAGCCAGGCCCATTGAGGTCTACAATGTATGTTCCATGAGTGTTTTGACTCTCAAATATGGCTGCCAAGTCTTTAAGAATAATATCATGTGATATCCTGGCTGAGATTCCCTGTGCTCTGTGGAAAGTCACCTTGAGCCTAGATGTCACTTTCCAAGGACAACTCTCATGCATGGCCATCTAAAATTCCAACACAATTCCTGGCAATAATTCTCTGAGATCAGTAAAAGAACTCAGTCTCTAAGGGGAATCACACCAGAGTGCAAGCCTAGGTGGACCCAGTGATCTCTTCCAACCGCCAGACATATGTCCACAATTAAAACCAAACACTCTCACATGGCCCTCATCTTCTTCCATATAGACACTCATCATATCCTCTGGCTGGAGGTTTCCATAAGGGACGCAGCCCACGACAGTGTCTAAAATAAGCTCTATGCCCCTCATTTGCCTAAAGTCAGGGTGGCCTGGACTCTCTTCCTGTGAACCAGTAGTGATCAAATAGGCCTGCCTTTAATATTGCTTGGCTTCTCCAACTTGAGGCCTTCTAGCTTTGGGGTTTAGATTCTTTAAGTGAATTTCAGTCATAAAAATCAAGCACCTATGGCCTAGCCTCTGCAGGGCTTTGAAGAACTCATTTGACCCAAAGGATCCCTATTCTCACTTGATGAATATCAGGAACCTACCAGAGGAAGGCAAGAGAGTTCATCAACAATATCTGATCTTTTTGCCATTTTGGTTTTGGATGCACGCATGGGATCTATCTTTAGATCCATCAGGTGCTGAGAATCTAAGCCACAGCCTCACACAGGGCCAACAGGCTGATTCAGACATATCCCAATCCTAAGCAATTAAGCAAAGAGCCACAGGTGATGCCCTTTCATTTCCATTTGAAAACTCTTTTCTTCAGGCTTCACAAAGTGGTGGCTTGAGGCAAAAAACTTCCTGACATTCAACAGAACAATAGGTAAGCAGAAGGACCAAAGCAGGGTTTCTCCACTGAGACTTTCCTGGTCAACAGATATCTGAGATTTCTGAGATGCTAGCCATTTCCTTCAGCTTCCAGTACATAACAATGTCACAGATCTTGGAGGCGGTACAAATCTTGGACACAAAACCATGATACTATTCTGGAGAGTCGCCAGAATTGAGAGAGAAAACAGGAAATTAGGAAGCTTGTAGGTGTTGCCCATCCATAAGGCAAGCCAGAGTCCACTCATGAATTGGGCAGGATGAATTCTGGGAAGCTTTCTACTAGACAGAACACATCCATTGATGCATTGTCTTTTCTAATGTCTACAACAATGGACTCAGTGGGATACACACACACATAGGAACACTCGCCTTGTCAAAGGACTTAATACAAATATTCCACTCCATACCAAACAAACCGCCTTTCCTACCTATCCTCAGAACATGAGACAAAACCACAAACTCACACCCACACCCACAAAGGCACCTCCTTCCCCCTAGTAGGTCTGTGACTCCCCGGAGTATCCTCTGACTAGTGAGCCATACTATGTTCCTCCAAAATGACCTCTCCTGTCTCAGATCATGTCTGCTTGGCCAACTCTGTGAAGTTCTCAAGAGCCAGCGGTGAGGCACTACCTGCCTTCTCAGGAAAAGCCCCTCTTCAGAGGTTTCCTGGCATTTGGCCTTCCTCACATCTGTAGGTACCAAGAAAGACTGACTCTGTCCTTGGTAAATCCAAACATGTCAGACCACTGGGACTAGAACAGAGACTGTCTCTGGGTGCCTGGATTCCTGGATTTCAAGTTCAGAGAGTTCCATCACCAAGGAAGTGAGGTGAGATCACTTCCTTCAGGATCTGAATTATGTCACTGCCTTGGCAACCACTTTGTCCTAAGAGTTGCTTCCAAAATACTATGAGGTGGAGGCTGCCCTGATTTTCATGGGACACTTTCTCTAGTTAGAATGTTATATCAACCGTAAGCACCCGGGAACAGCTTCCACACAGGACTGGTTTGGTCCATGTTCTATACATTAAGAAGAGAGAGATTGATTCAGACACAACCCTTCATCCTGACCAGGATGATTGCCATGGAAGATGACTTTTGCTTTCTGAGGTAATTCATAGCTGCCTTCATCTTCACCAGGGATCACTTCTGCATGAACATTTGAGTTTCTCAGCAGGTGAACATCCCCTAGATTCCTGTAGTTTAATACACACACTGTTCCTGCTCTCCTGCAAAGTTAGTGTATGGTTAGGGTTAATAATATGTTCGATTTGGGTTAGGAATCATTCTGCAGGATGAATAATGAGATTGGGAACCTGCGATATTTATAAGAATATATAGGTGAAATATATGTATGAAAACGGGAATCTAAGAAGGATTTGAAGCCCAGAAGGGCATTGAGCCCTTGATTTGGATACTTAGTGTTGAATTATGTTCTGTACAATTGTCTCAGTTAAATCGAAATACAGTGGCATAGGACCTTGTACCTTGGATGATTGAATGTAGAAGAGAACATCCAGTCAAAAAGGAATAGTCAGTAGGATTAGGAAGATAGTCAGTAGGTTTAGGAAGAAGAGTGAGTATATGATTTGGAATAAAAAGCTTCTTTAGCAATAGGGTTTCATTGGGAGAGTGAATGTAAATGTCAGCACATGTGAAGAGTTAGTCACAATGATGAACTGGGGAAAATGTGTAGGAAAGCAGGTGTCAATAGAGACATTACGAAATCAGGCAAAGTATAAAGTGAGTCATAGGATTAGACATTTTCAACAGGGTTGAGTTTGAATACATAATCATAGGAAAAAACAAATATGTCGTCACGAATGGGAATGACATTTGAGAGCATTAGGCAACCTGGACATGGATGTTATTAGTTATCCACGTTCACTTTCCTTTTAGGCTTTTGTACAATCATAAGTGTTACATTTTTATGTTTTTTTTTTGTTCAGAATATTACTGTGATAAAATGTATATGTAGATCAGGTGACATGAGTATTTCTTTCACCATTTTTGGGGGCAATATTTTGAAGACGTATACATTAGTATTAGGGGTACAAAGAGGTGTACCCTGTGTCTATTAATCTAGAGATAATGCATGAATAGACCATACTATGAATAAATAACGAAACTGATTCCACTTTAAATAATGGATTGAATTGATATGTGAAAATATATAAGAAATCTTATATTGATATACAATCATTCATTCCAACCAGTTATATATCTAATGGTAATATTAGGATTATGGTTTATGAAGAATGGTGTTTGAGTTTTGCTTTATACGTGATGATGTTAAACAAAAATAATGTGTTTGGAAAGAAGTCTCATGAAAAGACCAGTCAAGAAACATGGAGGGATACATGTGTTCTGAATCAGGAAGTGATTGATCGTGAAACAAATGCCTATAAATTTTCTAATTTGTGACAGAAATATATATCCCATGATTTGCATAAACTGAAGACATAGTAACGTACAAGTGTTGAATAAAAATGAAAGTCAAAATACACATCATGTCCCCTAGAAATCAACTTGCATTGATTTTAAACTGGCTAAGTAACTGTAGAAATATTAGGGTTTGTATGCACCATTCACTGAATTTAGTTTTCAGTACTAGGAAACAATATGTATTTCAGGTGGATGATTATTTCTGAAAATAATCTTGTGGAAAGTTGATTATAAATCCACAGATATGAATATGAATGAATTTAGGGAGTGCATAATAAGACACATATATTTCATATTTTGAAAAATCTAAAGAGTATATATATATATATATATATATATATATATATATATATATATATATATACATATACATATATATATACACACACACGCAAAAGCACAGATATTAAAAAGTAGCAATACAGGAGATCCATTATGAAGGCAGGCATGGAATCAAGTCTCTGATCTCTTCAGCTGCGCGGGCATAGGGAGTCGTAAACTGTCTAAATGCTGTTTGCTCAGAATCACTAGGCAATATTGACCTGTTGTGAATCTGGGGTGAACAGTCTGGGCCCCTCAGAACACACACAAAGCCCGGATTGGCTGCATTCAAGCTTAGATTCGTCTGGTTTTTGTGACTCAGCACTAACATTCCCGCTGAAATAACTGGTCGGGCTTTCTGAATTGAGAGTTAAAAGCCAACTGAGCCTTCATAGGCAGTGGCCACAGGATTGAAATGGGGCTTGGGAGAGATAGTCAGGACCCACCTGTTGCATTGGTCACCCAGCAAAGGGAACGAACGGTCACCATTTGAATGGGATACCACCATGGCAGAGAACTGACGTCACAGGCGGAGGAGATAACTTCATTGAAACCAGCGCGACAAGTGTGTAATCCCATTGCCATATCTCTCAACAACGCAGGGAAACCTCAAGGGCCCTTCCCACCTCTGCCGTAATGGCCCCTCCCAGCTCTCCAAGGAGCGCGATACCCAGACCTAGGGAATCAAGATTGGCTCGGCACTCGTGGCGTGGAATTCCCTGCTACTGCTCCCACCAGTGCTGACAATTGAGGTCTCTTACACCACCTACCGGGGCCATGGCTCCTGAAGGGCAAGCAAATTCGCTGGAGGTTCTCAGCCCCAAGCTCTACAAACTTATTGTCTGAGGAAGGCAAACAAAAAGAGTGTGCCCAGGCGTTCATGGAAACAGGGCTACCAGGAGCAGAGGCCTGGTTTGTAACCAGTATTGTGGTGAGCATCACAGGTGAGTGGGGCCTGGCTTGAGGAAGCACAAGAGAAAGCCCTAGGCACTCAGAATTGGAGACCCGCCCAGTCTGGGAGGAAGAGCTGCTGCACAGTGATTGGTTCTCACTTTTTGAGAGGATAAGCTTGGCCCAGTGCGCACAGCTCCACCTACTGGAAGAGAAGTTATTTGAACTCTAGGACTGCATGTATTATTATTATTTTTTTATTTGTTTCTTTTTCTTTCATTTTCATTTTTGTTATTGTTGTTCTTTAACTTTTTTAAATGTTTTTATTTTTTAATTTTTTTATTTTATTATTATTATTATTATTTTAAATTTTAATTTTCAATTTTTTAATCATCATCATTACTTAAAACTTTCTTTCTTTATTTTCTATTTTTTTCTTTTGTCTTTTCATTTCTTTTCATTTTTCTTATTCCCCCTTCCTTGAATTCTACCTGCCTACTCTCATTCTCTTTAGTGACTTCTCCCTTCCCTTCTAATATCTTTCCTCCCAAGCATCAAATAAATTTATAAGAGTAAGCAGTAACTCAGTAGTCAAACAGAAGAAGAAGTAACATTAGCAGCATATAAAAACAAAGAAGAAAAGGATTACGAACAATGAAGGACAGCCTAAATATTCAAGAGCACCTAGAGTCATCAGAAAAATGGTCATATAAAGAACTCAAGTAATACCTTAGACAGATGGAATGGAACCTTAAAGAGGATACGAGACAGCAAAAACAAACAGTGATAAAACGCATTGAAAATGAATTACATAAACAGATAAAATGAGAAATTAAGCATCTTTATCAGGAGATAGAGATTATTAGAAAAATCAAACAATAATTCTAGAAATGAAGGAAATGATAAACCAAATTAAAAACTCAATTGAGAGTATCACTAACAGAGTAGAGCAAGTAGAAGACAGAATGTCAGATAATGAAGACAAAATATATCATCTTGAAAAAAGTCTAGCCAACAAAGAAATGCTGTAAAAAATTATGAGAAAACATTCAAGAGATATGGGATAACATAAAAAAAACAAACTAATGAGTCATATGGATAGAGGAAGGTACAGAGATTAAAACCAAGGGAATGAGAAACCTGGTGAATGAAATAATTACAGAAAACTTTCCAGAAATAAAAATGGAAACGGATAAACAAATTGTAGATGCTTACAGGACACCGAGCACACAAAATCACAGTAGACCAATGCCAAGACACATTGTTATAAAGATATCCAATATACAGAACAAAGAGAAAATATTAAAAGCTACCAGAGAAAGGAGGCAGATTACAATCATTACAATCAGGGGTAAACCAAAAAGTTTAACAATGGATTTTTCATCATAGACGCTGGAAGTGAGAAGATCCTGGAACAACGTACTTCAAACACTGAAAGACAATGGATGCCAACCAAGAATTATGTATCCAGCAAAATTAAGCTTAAGATAAGACAATGAGATAAAAATATTTCATGATAAACAAAAGCTAAAAGAATTTCAGCCAGATAACCAGCATTGCAAAGCATCTTGAGCAAAACACTACACGAGGAAGAAATGAAAATCAACAACGAAAACCATCAGTGAGAAGTGCCTCAGTAATGACAGAGGGAAGGGGAAAAGCAAATCATGGAGAATCAAACTAATTAAAAAATATATATATAAAAACATGGGTGGCAGTACAAACCATATATCAATAGTAACTCTAAATGATAATGGCTTAAACTCTCGAATAAAGTGACATTGGCTTGTAACTTGAAATAAAAAAAAAATCCAACAATATGTTGCCTCCAAGGGACACATCTGAATGGAAAAGACATACACAGGCTGAAGGTGAAAGATTGGGAAAATTTATACCATGCACACGGTCCTCGAAAGCAAGCAGGGGTGGCCATCCTCCTATCGAATAAAATCGACCTCAAGACTAATTTAATCAAAGGGATAAGGAAGGACTTTATATACTGTTAAAAGAAACCATTCACTGACAAGACATAACAATTATCAATATTCACGCAGCAAATAATGGTGCTGCGACGTTCATAAAACAATTTATCCTCAAGTTCAAGAATCAAATAGACCACAATACAATAATTATGGGTGACTTCAACTCACCTCTCTCACCATTGGACAGATCCTCCAAACAAAAGTTGAATAAAGAAACTATAGAACTCAATATCACAATCAATACCCTATACTTAACTGACATATAGAGAATATATCAACCATCATCAAGTGGATATACTTTTTTCTCACCAGCACATGGATCCTTCTCAAAAATAGACCATATGTTATGCCATAGGGCAACCCTCAGTAAATATAAAGGGGTGGAGATAATACCATGAATTTTTTGTGATCATAATGGAATGAACCTGGAAACCAATGATAAAGAAGGAAGAAAAAATCATACATCACATGCAAAATGAAGAATATGTTACTGAATGATCAATGGGTTACAGAAGACATAAAGGAGGAAATCAAAAAATTCTTAGAGATAAATGAAAATACAGACACAACATATCAGATTCTATAGGACACAATGAAAAGAAGTTTTAAGAGGTAAATTCATCGCCTGGAGGTCATTCCTCAAAATAGAAAAACAAACAAACAAACAAATGAGCTCACACTTCATCTCAAAGCCCTAGAAGAAGAAGAGCAAAACAACAGAAAATGTAGCAGAAGGAAAGAAATAATTAAAATCATAGCGAAATTGAAACAAAAGAAACTATTGAAAAAATTAACAAAACTAAAAGGTGCTTCTTCAAAAAGATAAATAAGATCGACAGACCCTTAGCCATGCTAACGAAGAGAAGAAGAGAGAGAACTCAAATTACTAACATACGGGATGAAAAAGGCAATATCACAACAGATGCTACATAAATACAGAAGAAAATTAGAAATTATTTTGAAAAACTGTATTCCAATAAAATAGAAAATAGTGAAGACATCGATAAATTTCTTAAGTCATATGATTTGACCAGACTGAGTCAGGAGGAAACACACAATTTAAACTGACCAATATCAATGGATAAAGTAGAAGAAGCAATCAAAAGACTACCAACCAAGAAAAGCCCAGGAACGGATGGGTATACAGCAGAGTTTTACAAAACCTTTAAAGAAGAATTAATACCAATACTTTTCAAGTTATTCAGGAAATAGAAAAACTGGAAGCTCTGCCAAATTCATTCTATGAGGCCAACATCACCCAGATTCTGAAACTAGACAAAGACACCTCAAAGAAAGAAAACTACAGACCAATATCTCTGATGAACCTAGATGCAAAAATCCTCATTAAAATTCTGGCGAATTGGATACAAAGGCACATCAAAAAAATTGTGCACCATGATCAACTTGAATTCATCCCTGGGATGCAAGGAGGCTTCAATATATGGAAATCAATAAATGTTATTCACAACATCAATAGACTTAAAGATAAGAACCATATGATCATCTTGATAGATGCAGAAAAACCATTCAACAAAGTAGAGCATTCCTTTATGTTCAAAACATTTTAAAAACTAGGGATAACAGGAACTTACCTCGACATTGTAAAAGATAACTATGTTAAGCCTCAGGCTAGCATCATTCTGAATGGAGAAAAATTGAAGGCATTCACTTTAAAATCTGGAACAAGGCAGAGATATCCTCTATCACCACTTCTATTCAATATAGTTCTCGAAAAACTGGCCAGAGCAATTAGAGAGATGAAAGACATTAAAAGCATAAAAATAGGAAAAGAAGAACTTAAATTATCACTATTTGTAGATGACATGATTCTATACATAGAAGACCCAAAAGGGTCTACAGAAAAAACTACTAGAACTAATAAATGAATGCAGCAATGTGGCAGGATATAAAATCAACATGCATAAATCAAAGGCATTTCTGTATATCAGCGACAAAACTTCAGAAACAAAAATGAGTCAAAACACTGCATTCCCAATTTCCTCAAAATAATTAAATACTTGGGAATCAACCTAACAAAAGAGGTGAAAGATTTATATAATGCAAACTACAGAACCCTAAAAAGAGAAATAGAATAAGATCTTAGAAGATGGAAAAATATACCCTGTTCATGGATAGGCAGAACTAACATCATCAAAATTGCTATATTACCAAAAGTTCTCTATAGGTTTAATACAATGCCAATCAAAATCCCAAAGGATTTTTTTTGTAGAAATAGATAAAGCAATCATGAAATTCAAATGGAAAAATAAAAGACCCAGAATAGCAAAAGCAATTCTAAGCAGGAAGTGTGAATCAGGCAGTATAGTGATACCAGATTTCAAACTATATTACAGAGCATTCATAACAAAAACAGCATGGTACTGGTACCAAAACAGGCGGGTGGACCAATGGTACAGAATGGAGGACACAGAGACTAATCCAAAAATCTACAACTGTCTTATATTTGATAAAGGAGCTAATGGCCTGCAATGGAGGAAGGATAGCATCTTCATCAAATAGAGTTGGGTAAACTGGAAATCCATATGCAACAAAATGAAACTGAATCCCCTCCTCTCGCCATGCACAAAAGTTAACTCAATGTGGATCAAGGAGCTAGATTCAAATCAGAGTCTCTGCGTCTGATAGAATAAAAAGTTGGCTCCTATCTACATATTGTGTGGTCAGGCTCCAAATTCCTTAATAGGACACCCATAGAATAAGAGTTAATAATAAGAATCAACAAATGGGACTTACTTAAACTGATTTTTTTTTCTTAAAGTGAGAAACAATAAGAGAGGTAAATATGGAGCCTACATCATGGGAACAAATTTTTAGTCCTCACCCTTCACATGGAGCCCTAATATCCAGAGTATACAAAGTATACAAAGAACTCAGAAAATTAGACAATAAGATAACCAATAACCCAATGGGCCAAGGACCTGAACAGAAACTTCTCAGAGGAGGACATAGAATCAATTAACAAGTACATGAAAAAATGCTCTCCATTTCTAGCAGTAAGAGAAATGCAAATAAAAACCACCCTAAAATACCATCTCAATCCAGTGAGATTGGCAGCCATAATGAAGTCAAACAACAACAAGTGCTGGCGAGGATGTGGGGAAAAGGGTACTCTTGTACATTGCTGGTGGGACTGAAAACTGGTGCGGCCAATTTGGAAAGCAGTATGGAGATTCCTGGGAAATCTGGGAATGGAAGCACCATTTGATCCAGCTATTGCCCTTCTCGGACTATTCCCTGAAGACCTTAAAAGAGCGTACTACAGGGATACTGCCACATCGATTTTCATAGCAGCACAATTCACAATTGCTACACTGTGTAACCAACCCAGATGCCCTTCAATAGATGAATGGATAAAAAAATGTGACTTTTATATACTATGGAGAATTACGCAGCACTAAAAAATGACCAAATCTTGGAATTTGCAGGGAAATGCATGGCACTGAGCAGATTATGGTTAGTGAAGCTAGCCAATCCCTAAAAAACAAATGCCAAATGTCTTGTTTGATATAATGAGAGCACCTAAGAACAGAACAGGGAGGAAGAGCATGAAGAAAAGATTAACATTAAGCAGAAACATGAGGTGGGAGGGAAAGGGAGAGAAGAGGGAAATTGCATGGTAATGGAGAGAGACACTTATTGTTACACAAAATTACATATAAGAGGTTGTGGGAAAATAAACAAGGAGAGAAATGATTTAGAGTAGGTATGGTAGAGAGAGAAGATGGGAAGATAGGGGAGTGGGGATAGTAGAGTATAGGAAAGGTAGCAGAATACAACAGTAACTAATAGGGCATTATGTAAAAATATGGATGTGTAACTAATGTGATTCTGCAATCTGTATTTGGAGTAAAAATGAGAGTTCATAACCCACTTGAATCTAATGTATGAAATATGATATGTCAAGAGCTTTGTAATGTTTTGAGCAACCAATAAAAGAAAAAAAAAGTAGCAATATATATGCCAATAGAAATTCATCATGAAATGTATATAATCCACAGATCGAAAAATATTCATTTTACTGAACATGGATTCATGTATAATGTTTTTCAACTAGGAAGCTCACCCATAGGTTGAATTTTCAGTTCCAACAGCGTTTAGGAGGAGTGATCTCTTCTCTCAATTTGCATCTACCAATTCAGCCACCTCACAAGTGTATACGAGTGATATCAGGTAGAATTCTATATGTGCATATAAACATACATGTGCTGAATAGGCTACAGAGAAAGGGAGATAGGGATTCACATATTTGCTAATTTTAAAAACACATGTAGGACTATTTCAACAAAAAATTGACTAGACTTATAACTCCTACATTATATAATGCAAAAGGCAATTCCAACTATACACCATGCGTCCTTTGAACTGCTTGTGTTTCTTCTCTTTTTGGTTTATTTTTCACCATCATATTAGGATTATTAGAGACTAGTAGGGTATGGGTTATAGTGTCAGGGATTCAGTATTTCAAATGGAAATTGAAAAATGAATCCAATGTGTATGTAAATATGTGCTACACAAAAATCTTCCCACTCACATTCAGAACAATGCCTTGACATTACCTACGCCCCAATTAAAACACAATTAGAGTAGAAAAGTGTGAAAATCTATGAATACAAATATGGAATGGAATATGCTCGGGAGTTCACAACCTTGGAGGTGGTAGAGGAGTTTCCAAAAGTAAAGGACAGGGTAAACACTCCACAAACAAGGAACTCTGCTGGCCTAAGAATTCTTGGGAAACGGCTTCTGAGGTTGGGCACTTGAAATATATGTTGTTTTCATGAGCTTTAGCTTACTTTGTAGTGAGACCATCAAAGCTGGGTCTGCATCTATGTGACCGAAAGACATGGTTTCTTATATTCCAATGAACATGAGGCAGCAGTGCTCAATTCTCTCTTTGTAGCTAAACTGTGTCCATTGGAAGCTAAGTGTCTCCCGGTGGGGACTGTGAAGACATTTGGTCATCCTCCACTTTTCGTGGTATTTCTTGCTTCTGCACTGGGAATTTGGTATTTGCTTCACAAAACACAAAAAGTTCATCTGGGATACAGTGCTGGAGGGAGTTCTGTCACGTGTGGTGGGTCAGGGTCTGCAGGAGAATGCACCAACCAGGCTTCTATCCCACATAGCTTGCACCAATAACCATAGCAACCTGATTCTGAATATTGCCCTGAAAACTCTCCATTTAACAAGATGCCTTTACATATAAGGGTCTGATGTCTGCACTATATCAGTCACAAAAAATTTGGAAGCCAATGGCAGATTCACATGGCCCCAACATGATGTTTTATCACACACCTGCCCACCACTGCTCTAGCCCCCCTACTCAGCAGGCTCCAAATTACTGGCTTCTCTTGTTCTAAACCATTTTAATGAAACCCAGTCAAAAACAAGGCACTGTCTGGTATACACATGATCAGCAACAGGACATCAAAAGTTTCTGCAGTGCCACCTGGTCATGGGAATTTCAAAAATTTCATGGTATTTATCTAGCAATTTTTCAAGGGTGAAGTTAGAGGCACTGTGGGTTTCAATTCATTCAGGAACCATTAAGAGTTGAGAAAGTTCATTTCAATGAAAGCTCTGGAGAACTCTCACAGTCAATGCTTCTCAAACAGTTGCCAAAAGGTCTCCTAAAGCCAGGCCAATTGACATCTACAATGTGAGGTCCATGTGTGTTTTGACTCTCAAATATGGCTGCTAAGTCTTTCAGAATAAAATCATGTGATATCCTGGCTGAGATTCTCAGGCCTCTGTGGAAACCACCCTGGGCCTAGATCTCAGTTTCCAAGAGTGAGTCTCATGCGTGGCCTCCTAAAATCCCAACACAATTCATGGCAATACTTCTCTGAGGTCAGTTTCAGAACTCAGTCTCTAAGGGGAATCACACCAGAGTTCAAGCCCAGGTGGCCCCATCATCCCTGCCATCCGCCAAAAAATGACCACAATTAAAATCAAAACACTACCACAGGGCCATCATCTTCTTCCATGTAGACACTCATCATAACCTCTAGCTGGAGGTTTCTATGAGCCCAAGGTAGTGTCCGAATAAGCTCACTTGCCCCTCATTTGCCTAAAATCATGATGGCCTGGACACTCTTCCTGTGAACCAGGAATGATCAAATATTCCTGCTGTTAAAGTGTTCCACTTCTCCAATTTGAGGCCTACTGGCTGTAGGGTATAGATTCTTTATGTGATTTGGAGTCATGAGAAAACCCAAGCAAATATGGGGTAGCCTCTGCAGGGATTTCAAGAACTCATTTGACCCAAAGGATCCCTATTCTCACTTGATGGAGGTCAGGAACCTAAAACAAGAGGGCAAAAATATTCACCCACAATGACTGCTCTTTTGGCCATTTTAGTTTTGGAAACACATGGGATCTTTCTTTAGATCCATCAGGTGCTGAGAATCTAAGCCACAACCTCATACAAGGACAAGAGGCTGATTCAGACACATCCCAATCCAAATCAGTTAAGCAAAGAGCCACTGGTGATGTCCATACATTTCCATATGAAAACAGTTTTCTTCAGGCTACACAAAGGGGTGGCCTGAGGCAAAGACCTTCCTGACATTCAGGGTAATAGAAATAGAAGTAAGCAAATGGCCCAAAGAAGGGTTTCTCCACTGAGACTTTACTGGTCACACTGAAATCTGAGTTTTCTTAGATGCTCCCATTCCCTTCAGCTATCCAGTACATGGCCATGTCACAGAACCTTGTGGTGTTACATATTTGGGAAACAAAACCATGAGTCTATTCTGGAGAGTGGCCAGAATTCACGAAGAAAACAGGAACTTTAGAAGATAATAGATGTTGCCCATCCATAAGGCAAGCTGCAGTCCATTCATTAATTGGGCAGTATGAATGCGGGGAAGCTTTCAACTAGAGACAACACATCCATTGATGCATTCTCTTTTCTAATGTCTACAACCACGGATACAGTGGGATACACAGACTTAGAAACACTCACCATGTCAAACGACTTACTAGAAACAGTCCACTCCAAACCAAACAAACCACCTTTCCTACCTATTCTCAGAACATGAGAAAAAACCACAAACTCACACCTACAACGGCAAAGGCACTTCCTTCCCCCAAATAGGTCTGTGACTATCCGGAATGTCTTCTGACTGGTGGGCCATATTATGTTCCCCCAAAATGGCCTGTCCTGTTTCAGATCTGGTCTCCTTGGCCAACTCTGTGAAGTTGTCAGGAGCCAACGGTGAGCCACTACCTGCTTACTCAGGAAAGGCCCCTCTTCAGAGCTCTGCTGGCATTTGGCCATCCTCACATCAGTGGGTACCAAGAAAGACTGACTATGTCTTTGGGAAAAGCAAACAAGTTAGCCCACTGGAACTGGGAGTGGGACTGGCTCTGCGTGCCTTCCTTCCTGGATCCCAGGTTCAGAGAATTCCATCACCAAGGAAGTGAAGTGAGGTCACTTCTTTCAGGAACAGAATATGCTCACTGCCTTGGTAACCACTTTGTGCTAACAGTTGCTTCCAGGGTTCCCATGAGATGGAGGCTGCCCCAACATCCTGTGACACATTCAGAAGTTAGAATGGTATATCAACCATAGGCACCAGGGAACAGCTCTCCACAGAGGCCTGGTTCAGTCCATCTTCTCTTTATTAAGAAGAGAGAGGCTGATTCAGACCATCAATTAATCCTGACCAGGTTGTTTGCCATGGAAGATGACTATTGCTCTCTCAGGTCCTACATAGCTGCCTATATCTTCTGCAAGGATCATTTCTCCATGGATCTTTGATGTTCTCAGCAGGTGGAAGATCATCTACATTCCTATATTGTAAGACCCACACTGTCCCTGCTCTTAAGTAAGTTATACTGAGGGAACAGTGTATGGTTAGGGTTAATAACTTGTTCAATTTGGGTTACAAATAATTCTGCGGGATGAATAATGGTATTGGCAAAATGCGATGTTTACAAGAGTATATATGTGAAACATAAGTATGAAAGCAGAAATCTAGGTAAGATTTGAAGCCCAGAAGGGCATTGGGGACTTGAGTGGGATACTTAGCTTTGAGTAATGTGCAGCACAGATGTCTCAGATAAATCAATATACACTGGCATCGTACCTTGTACCTTGGATATTGAATGTTGAAGAGAACATCCAGTCAAAAACCGATAGTCGGCAGGATTAGGAAGGTAGTTGGTAGGTTTAGAAAAAAGAGTGAGTATAGGATTTGGACCAAAAGTTCTTTAGCAATAGAATTTAGTGTAGAGAGTGTATGTAAATGTAAGCACATGTGAAGAGTCAGTCACAATGATGAACTGGGGAAAAATATAGGAAATCAGATATCAATAGAGACATTAGGAAATCAAGCAAAGTATAAATTGTGTGATAGGGTTAGACATTTTCAACAGGTTTGAAGTTGAATATATAATCTTAGGAAGAAACAAATATGTAGTCAAAAATAGAATTGATATTTGAGAGCATTAGGCAACCTGGACATGGATGTTTTTAGTAATCCATGCTCACTTTCCATTTACGCTTTGGTACAATTGTAAGTGTGACCTATGCTTTTTGTGTCCAGAATATTTCTGTAATAAAATGTGTATGTAGATCAGGTGACAATCGTATTTCTTCCACCAATTCTGGGAGCAATATTTTGAAGACTTACAAATTAGTATGGGGGTACAAATAGGTGTACCCTGTTTCTATGAATATAGACATAATGCATGAATAGACCATACTGTGAATAAATAATATAACTGGATCCACTTTAAATAATGAATTGAATAAATATCTGAAAATTTATAAGAAATTTTATATTGATATGCAATCATTCATTCCAACCAGTTATATATCTAACGATCATCTTAGGGTTACGGTTTATCATGAAGGGTGTGTGAGTTTTGGTTCAAAATTGATTATGGAAATAGAAAATAATATATTTGGAAAAAAGTCTCATGAATAGACCAGTCAAGAGACATAGAGGAATACATGTGTTCTGGAGCAGGAAGTGATTGAAAGTGAAACAAATGCCTATAAATTTGCTAACTAGTGAATAAAATATATATACTATGATGTGCATAAACTGATGAAATAGTAATGTACCAGTGTGGAATAAAAATTAACGTCAAAATACACATCATGTCCCATAGGAACCTACATGCATTAATGTTAAACTGGGTCAGTTAATGTACACATATTAGGATTTGTATGCACCTTTTACTGAAGTTAGTTTTCAGTACTAGGAAACAAATATGTATTTCGGGTGGATGAATATTTCTAAGAATAATCTTGTGAAAAGTTGATTATTAATCCACATACATGAACATGAATGAATTTAGGGAGTGTATATAAGACACATATATTTCATATTTTTAAAAATATGGAGAGTATATATATATATATATATATATATATATATATATATATATATATACACACACACACACACACACAAACACAGACATTAAAAAGTAGCAATATATATGCCAATCAAAATTCATCATGAAATATATATCATAAAGATGCAAAAACATTCATTTTAGTGAACATGGGTTTATGTATAATGTTGTTCCACAGGGAAGCTCACCCATAGGTTGAATTTTCAGTTCCAACAGCGTTTAGGAGGAGTGATCACTTCTCACAGTTTGTATCTGCTAAGTCATATATCTTACAAGGATGTACGTGTGATACCTTGTAGGATTCTATTTGTGCATATAAAAATACATGTGCTGAATAGGCTCCAGAGAATGGGAGACCGTAATTCACATATCTGTTAACTTTAAAACACATTGAGAACTATTTCAATTAAATATTGAATAGATTTATAACACCTACCCTTTATCATGCAAAAGGCAAGTCCAACTCTGAACTGCAAGTATTTATGTACTGTTTGGGTTACTTTCTTCCATCATATTAGGATTAGTAGTCAGAGTCTAGTAGAATATGGGTTAGTGTCAGGGATTCAGAATTTCAAATGGAAAAAAGGAAAATTAATCTTCCAACTCTCATCCAGAACAATGCCTTGTCATTACCTTCGCCCCAAGGAAGACACAATTAGAGTAGAAGAGTTACAAAATCTGTGATTACATTTCTGGAATCGAAAATGCTCAGGAGTGCACAAACTTGGAGGTGGTATAGGAGTTTCCAAAAGTAAGGACAGGGTACACACTCCACAAACATGAAGCTCTGCTTGCCTAAAACTTTTTGAGAAACTGCCAGTGAAGTTGGGCACTGAAATATAGGTTGTTGTCAGGAGTTAAGCTTCCTTTGTAGTGAGACCCTCAAAGCTGGGTCTTCATCTATGTGACCTGGAGGACATCGTTTCCTATTTTCCAATGAACACGAGGCAGCAGTGCTCAATTCTCTCTTTGTAGGTAAACTGTGTCTCCCTGTGTGGACTGTGAAACAATTTGGTCATCCTCCACTTTTCGTGGTGTTTCTTGCTGCTGCACTTGGAGTTTGGTTCATGCTTCACAAAATACAAGGAGTTCAACTGGGAAACAGTGCTTGAGGTATTTCTGTCACGTGTGGTGGGTCAGGGTCTGCAAGAAAATTCACCAACCAGGCTTCTATCTCTCAAAGATTGCCCCCTTGTCCATAGCAACCTGATTCTGAACATTGCCCTGAAACTACGCCATATAACAAGATGCCTTTACATATAAGGGTCTGATGTCTGCACTCTGTCAGTTACAAGCCATTTGGAAGCCAATGGCAGATCCAAATGGCCCCACCATGATGTTTTATCACACACCTGTCCACCACTGCTCTAGGCCCACTACTCAGCAGGCTCCAAAATACTGGCATCTCTGTTCTAAACAATTTTCATGAAACCCTGTCAATCAAGGCACTGTCTGGTACACTCATGGTAAGCAACAGGACATCGAAAGTTTCTGCAGTTCCACCTGGTCATGGAAAATTCAAAAATTTCGTGGTATTTATCTAGCCATTTTTCAAGGATGACTTTGGATGCACAATTATTCAGGAACCATTAAATGTTGAGAAAGTTCATTTCAAAGAAAATTCTAGAGAACTCTCACAGGCAAGGCTTTCCAAAGAGTGGACAAAAGGTCACTTGAAGCCAGGACCATTGAGATCTACAATATGAGGTCCTATGTGTTTTGACTCTCAACTATGGCTGCCAAGTCTTTCAGAATAAAATCATGTGATATCCAGGCTGAGATTCCCAGTTCTTTGTGGAAAGCCACCCTGGTCCTAGATCTCAGGTTCCAAGGGCGACTCTCATGTGTGGCCTCCTAAAATCCCAACACAATTCATGGCAATTCTTCTCTGAGATCAGTTTCAGATCTCAGTCTCTAAGTGGAAACACACCAGAGTTCAAGCCCAGTTGACCCAGTCATCTCTTCCAACCGCCACACCAATGACCAGAATTAAAACCAAAACACTCCCACATGGCCCTCATTTTCTTCCATATAGACACTCATCATAACCTTGGCTGGAAGTTTTTATGAGGCACACAGCCCAAGACAAAGTCAAAATAAGTTCCCTTGCCCTTCATTTGTCTAAAGTCAGTGTTTCCTGGACAACGTTCCTGTGAACCAGGACTGATCAAAGAGGTCTGCCATTAATACTGTTCTGCTTTTCCAATTTGAGGCATACAGACTGTCGGGTATAGTTTCTTTATGTGATTTGCAGTCATGAGAAAACCCAAGAACCTATGGGCTAGCCTCTGCATGGCTTGAAGAACTCAGTTGACCCAAAGATCCCTGTTATCACTTGATGGAGATCAGGAACCTTACAGAGGAAGGCAAGAGACTTCATCACAATGACTTCTCTTTTGGCCATTTTGGATTTGGATGCACACATGGGATCTTTCTTTAGATCCATCAGGTGCTGAGAATCTAAGCGATAATCTCACACTGCACTAAGAGGCTGATTCAGACATATCCCTTTGCAAAGCAATTAAGCCAGGAGCCACAGGTGATGCCCATTTATTTCCATTTGAAAACTGTATTTTTCAGGCTTTGGAAATGTGTGGCTTTAGGCAAAGTCCTTCCTTTCATTCAGGGCAACAGAACAATAGGTAAGCAAAATACCAAAGCAGATTTTCTCCACTGAGACTTTCCTGGTCACACTGATATCTGAGTTTTCTGAGATATTCACCATTCTCTTCAGCTATCCAGTACATGGCCATGTCCCAGATTGTGGAGGAGATACATATCTTGAACACAAAACCATGAGCCTATGGGATAGTGACCAGATTCAGGAAGATATCAGGAATGTTGGAAGGTAATAGGTGTTGCCCATCCATAAGGTAACCTGCAGTCCATTCATAAATTGGACAGGATGAATTCTGCGAAGAATTCTACTAGACAGGACACATCTATTGATGCATTCTCTTTTCTATTGTCTACAACCACAAATACAGTGAGATACCCAGACATAGAAACACTCACCTTCTCAAAGGACTTACTAGAAACAGTCTACTCCAAACCAAACAAACCGACTTTCCTACATTTTCTCAAAACTTGAGACAAAAATCACAAACACACAAACACACACACACACACCCACAAAGGCACCTTCTTTCCCCAAATAGATCTGTGACTATCCGGAGCATCCTCTGACTGGTGGGCCATACTATGTTTCCCCGAAATGGGCTGTCCTATGTCAGATCTGGTCTTCTTGGCCAAAACTGTGAAGTTATCAGGAGCCAGCGGTGAGCCACTGCCTGTTTTCTCAGGTAAAGCCCCTATTCAGAGCTTTCCTGGCATTTGTCCATCTTCAATTTAGTAGTTGCCAAGAAAGACTTACTCTATCCTTCTTAAATCCAAAAATTTGAGACCACTGGGACTTAGACTGGGACTGCTTCAGGGTGCCTGGCTTCCTGGATTCCAAGTTCAGAGTGTTCCATCAACAAGAAAGTGACATGGGTCACTTCGTCTAGAACTGAATGAGGTCACTGCCTTGGCAACCACTTTGTCCTAACAGTTGCTTCCAAGGGTCCATGAGATGGATCCTGCCCCTACTTCCTATGACACTTTCACAAGTTAGAATGGAATATCAACCATAGGCACCCGGGAACAGCTCTCCACACAAGCCTGGTTTGGTCCATCTTCTCTACATTAACAAGAGAGAGACTGCTTCAGACACACCCCTTCATCCTGACCTGTTTGGTTTTTTTTGTCATGAAAGATGACTTTCGCACTCTCAGGTCCATCATAGCTGCCTACATCTTCTTTAGGGATCATTTCTGCATGGACCTTTGAAGTTCTCCGGAAGTTGAAGATCTCCTACATTCCTGTATTGTAAGACCAACTCTGTCCCTGCTCTTCTGTAAAGTTAGATTGAGGGAACAGTGTTTGGTTACAGTTAATAACATGTTTGATTTGGGTTAGGATCATTCTGCTGGATGAATAATGGTATTGGGAACCTGCAATATTTATAAGATTATATAGGTGAAATATATGAATGAAAACAGAAATCTCGGTAACATTTGAAGCCCAGAAGGGCATTGGGTCCTTGATTGGGATACTTAGCTTTTAATTATGTTCTGCACAGATGTCTCAGATAAATCTATACACAATGGCATAAGATCTGATACCTTGGATGATTGAATGTTGAGGAGAACAACCATTCAAAGAGGGAGAGTCGGTAGGATTAGGAAGATAGTTGGTAGGATTATAAAAAAGTGTGAGTATAGCATTTGGACAAATAGTTCTTTAGCAATAGGTTTTCAGGTAGACAGAAAATGTAAATGTCAGCATATGTGAAGAGTCAGTCACAGTGATGAACTGGGGAAAATATGTAGGAAAGCAGATATCAATAGAGACATTAGGAAATCAGGCAAAGTATAAAGTGAGTGATAGCAAAAGACATTTTCAACAGGCTTGAGATTGAATATATAATCTTAGGAAGTAACAAATATGTAGTCACCAATAGGATTGACATTTGAGAGCATTAGGCAACCTGGACATGGGTTATTTTCATAATCCATACTCACATTCCATTTAGGCTTTGGTACAATCGTAAGTGTGACTTTGCATTTTGTGGCCAGAATATTACTGTGATAAAACGTATATGTAGATCAGGTGACATGAGTATTTCTTGCACCATTTCTTGGAGCAACATTTTGAAGGGGTATAAATTAGTATTGGGGGTACATATAGGTGTACCATGTATGTATGAATATAGAGATAATGCATGAATAGACCATACTGCGAATAAATAATATAACTTGTTCCAACTTTAAATAATGGATTGAATTGATATCTGAAAATACACAGGAATCATATATTGATATACATACATTCATTCCAACCCGTAATACATCTAATGGTAATATTACGGTTGTGGTTTATCACCAAGAGTGTGTGAATTTTGCTTCAAATTTGATTATGGAAATCGAAAATAATGTGTTTGGAAAGAAATCTCATGAAATGACCACTCAAAAACAAGGAGGAATACATATGTTCTGAAGCAGGAAGTGATTGAATATGTTACAAATTTCTTTAAATTTGTGAACTTGTGGATGAAATGTATATTCTATAATGTATAAAAACTGCAGAAATAGTAATGTACCAGTGTTTAATAAAAATGAAGGTCAAAATACACATCATGTTCCATAGGAATCTACTTGCATTGATGTTAAAGTGGGTCAGCTACTGTAAAAATATAAGGATTTGTTTGCACCATTCATTGAAGTAACTTTTTAGTACTAGAAAACAAATATGTATTTCAGGTGGATGAATATTTTTAAAATAATCTTATGAAAAGTTTAATATAAAACCACATACATGAACAAGAATGAATTTAGGGAGTGTATAATAGGACACATATATTTTATATTTTGAAAAATCTAGAGAGTATATATATATATATATATATATATATATATATATACACACACACACACACACAAAACACACACAGAGACATTAAATAGTAGCAATATATATGCCAATTAAAATTCATTGTGAAATATATATCATCCACAGATCCAAAATATTAATTTTACTGAACATGGATTTATGTATAATCTTTTTCAACTAAGAAGCTCACTCATAGTCTGAATTTTCAGTTCCAAAAGCATTAATGAGGAGTGATCTCTTCTCACACTTTGTATCTGCCAAGTTAGCCACCTCTCAAGAATATACGTGTGATACCAGGTAGGATTCTATATGTGCATATAAAAATACATGTGCTGAATAGGCTACAGAAAAATAGAGACAGGAATTCACATATGTGTTAACTTTAAAAACACATGCAGAACTATTTCAACAAAAAATTGACAAGATTTATAACTCCTACCCTATATCATGCAAAAGGCAAACCAACTATCCACCATGCCTCCTCTGAAGTGCTAGTATTTCTATTCTGTTTGGGTTACTTTTCTCCATCATATTAGAATTAGTAGTCAGAGTCTAGTAGGGTATGGGTTAGTGTCAAAGATTCAGCATTTCGAATGGAAAATTGAACAATGAATCCAATGTGTATGTAAATATGTGCTACACAAAATTATTCCCACTCTCATCCAGAACAATGCCTTGACAATTCCTTCACCCCAAGTAAGACACAATTAGAGGAGAAGATTTAGAAAATCTGTGAATAAATTTGTGGAATGCAATATGCTCAGGAGCTCACAACCTTTGAAGTGGTAGAGTAGTTTCCAAAAGTATGGGACAGGGTAAAAACTCCACAAACATGGAGGTCTGCTGGCCTAGAGATTTCTAGAGAAACTGCCTGTGAGTTTGGGCACTTGAAAAATATGTTGTTGTCAGGAGCTTTAGCTTCTTTTCTAGGGAGACCATAAAAGCTTGGTCTGGATCTATGAGACCTGGAGGACATGGTTTCTTATTTCCCAATGTACATGAGGCAGCAGTGCTGAATTCTCTTTTTAGGTAAACTGTGGCCACTGGGGAATAAATGTGTGCCAGTGTGCACTGTGAAGCCATATGGTCATCTTCCATTTTCGTGGTGTTTCTTCCTGCTGCACTGGGTGTTTGGTATTTGCTTCACGAAATACAAAGAGTTCAACTGGGTCACAGTGCAAGAGGAAGTTCTGTCATGTATGGTTGGTCAGGTTTTGCAGGAGGATCCAAGAACTAGGATCCTATCCTACATATCCTGCCCCCTTGACCATAGCACCCTGATTCTGAACAATGTCCTGAAACCTCTCCAAATAACAACTTGCCTTTACATGGAAGGTTCTGCTGGCTGCACCATGTCAGTCACAAGGCATTTGAAACTAATGGAAGATACACATGGCCCCACCACAGATGTTTTATCACATACCTGCCCACCACTGCTCTAACCTACTACTCAACAGAGTCCAACTTACTGGCATCTCTGTTCTACACCATTTACATGAAACCCAGTCAATCAAGGCACTATCTGGTATATTCATGATCAGCAACAGGACATCAAAAGGTTTTCCAGTGCCACCTGGTGATGGGAAATTCAAAAATTTCATGGTATTTATCTAGCCATTTTTCAAGGATGAAGTTGGAGGCACTGTGAGTTTCAATTCTTTCAGGAACCATTAAATGGTTAGGAAGCTCATTTCAATGAAATCTCTGGAGAACACTCACAGGTAAGGCTTCCCAAAGAGTGGCCAAAAGATCATATGATGTTATGCCCATTTAGGTCTACAATGTGAGGTCCATATGAGTTTTGACTCTCAACTATGGGTGCCAAGTCTTTCAGAATAAAATTTGTGGTATCCTGGCTGAGAGGCTCAGTGCTCTGTGGAAAGCCACCCTGGGCCTAGAACTCAGTTTCCAAGGGCAACGCTCATGCCTGGCTTCCTAAAATCTCAACACTATTTATGGCAATACTTCTCTGAGGTCAGTTCCAGAACTCAGACTCTAAGGGAATCACACCAGAGTTCAAGAACATGTGGACCAAGTCATCTCTTCCAACCGCCACCCAAATGACCACAATTTAAACCAAAACACTCCAACGTGGCGCTCATCTTCTTCCATATAGACACTCACAATAACCTATGGCTGGAGTTTTCCATGAGGGGCACGCCCCAAGACCGTGTCCAAAATAAGCTCTCTTACACCTAATTTGCCTAAATTCAGGGTGGCCTGGACACCCTTCTTGTGAACCAGGAGAGATTAAGTAGGCCTCCCGTTAATACTGCTCCGCTTCTTCAATTTGAGGCCAAATGACTGTGGGGTTTGGATTCTTTATGTGAATTGGAGTCTTGAGAAAACCCAAGCAAATATGGGCTAGCCTCTGCAGGGCTTTGAAGAACTCATTTGACCCAAAGGATCCCTAATCTGACTTGATGGAGGTCAGGAAAGTTACAGAGGAAGGCGAGAGACTTCATCCACAAGGACTGCTCTTTTGGCCATTTTGTTTTTGGATGTAAACATGGGATCTTTCTTTAGATCCATCAGGAGCTGAGAATCTAAGTCACAGCCTCACACAGGGTAAATAGGCTGATTCAGACACATCCTTTCCAAAGCAATTAAGCAAAGAGCCACAGGTAATGCCCATTCATTTCCATTTGAAAACTGTTTTCTTCAGGCTTCAAAAAGTGGTGGACTGAGGAAAAGACCTTCCTGACATTCAGGGCAACAGAAGAATAGGTAAACAAAAGGCCCCAAGCAGGGTTTCTCCACTGAGACTTTCCTGGTCACACTGATATTTGAGTTTTCTGAGATGCTCACCATTCCCTTCAGTACATGGTCATGTCACAGAGCTTCGAGGTTGTACATATCTTAAACAGAAAACCATGAACCTATTCTGGAGAGTGGCCAGAATTCAGGAATAAAACAGGAACTAAGGAAGATAGCAGGTGTTGCACATCAATAAGGCTAGCTGCAGTCCATTCATAAATAGGGCAGGATGAATGCTGTGAAGCTTTCTACTAGACAGGACATATTCATTGATGCATTCTCTTTTCTAATGTCTACAACCACGGACACAGTGGGATACACAGACATAGAAATTCTCGCCTTGTCAAACGACTTACAAGAAACAGTTCACTCCAAACAAAACAAACTGCCTTTCATACCTATTCTCAGAACATGAGACAAAACCACAAACCCACACCCACACAACAAAGGCAGCTCCTTTCCCCAAGTAGGTCTGTGACTATCCGGAGTGTCCTCTGACTGGTGGGCCTTACTATGTTCCCTGGAAATAGCCTGTTCTGTCTCAGATCTGGTCTTTTTGGCCAACTCTGTGAAGTTGTCAGGAGCCAGCGGTGAGCCACTGCCTGCTTTCTCAGGAAAGGCCCCTCTTCATAGCTTTCCTTGCATTTGGCCATCCTTACATCAGTAGGTCCCAAGAAAGACTGAGTCTGTCCTTGGTAAATCAAAATAAGTTTGACCACTGGGACTGGGACTGGGACTGGCTCTGGGTGCCTGGCTTCCTGGATTCCAAGTTCAGAGAGTTCCATCACCAAGGAAGTTAGGTGTGGTCACTTCCTTTTGGAACTGAATGAGGTCACTGCCTTGGCAACAACTTTGTCTTAACAGTTGCTTCCAAGGTCACCATGAGAAGGATGCTGCTCCTACTTCCTGTGACACTTTCACAGGTCAGAGTGGTATGTCAACCATAGGCATGCAGGAGCAGCTCTCAACACATGCCTGCTTTGGTACACCTTCTCTACATTAAGAAGAGAGTGGCTGATTCAGACACATCCCTTTATCCTGAGCAGGTTGTTTGCCATGGAAGACTTTTGCTCTCTCAGGTCCTTCGTACTTGCCTACATCTTCTCCAGGGATCATTTCTGCGTGGACCTTTGAGGTTTTCAGCAGGTGGAAGATCCTCTATAATTCTGTATTTTAATACCAATTCTGTCCCTGCTCTTCTGTGAAATTAGATTGAGAGAACAGTGTATGGTTAGGATTAATAACAGATTCGATTTGGTTTAGAAAGGAAACTACACGGTTGAGCAAACAGGGTCCTAACGTTAGCAATAATATGAGGATTTTTAATGGACCGGCCATGGCAGATAAAAGCGTAGTTAATCAGGTCACTATGTGAACCAAGACTCAAACCTCCCTTTTGGGGCCTCTGTCTCTCTTTGACGCTCTTCAAGTCGTTTTCTTAATTTACTCATAGATTCTTTTACAACTCCAGTATTGTCGGCATAAAAACAACATTCTTCCCTCAATGCAAGCAAAAAGGCACCTTTCTCTCATAAAGAGGAGGTCCAACACTCGCCTGCTTTGTAAAACAACTTCAGAAAGAGAGAGGTTAAAATTCCTGTAGAGCTGTGATGTCGGTTTTTAATGTCTTTAAACTTTGGCATATTTCTGCTTCTAATTGTGTCTTTGTTGTGTCTCATGGACTAGCCCACCCCTTCAGCAACTATTATTTCTAATAGGATGGCTAAAGTGAGGGATACAGGTTCCCAGTGGAACCGGGTTGTATGCCCCCCTAGTTGATCTTTAAATGAACCTAAGTCATGATAGAGAACTCTGGAAAACATCTGCATCATTACATAATTAATCACATATATTGACCATTTTATGAAAACATAAATAATGTTAAAGTGTATAGAATTATACTGTTGTAGGGACGGACAAGGAAAGGGACCTAAGATAGCACCAAACACAGGAAAACAGTCTTATTTGGTTGCATCCGGATTTAGAGGGCATTGCTTCTGTTGTAATCAATTAATCCCCTGAAGCCCAAGTTTCGGTAGTTTTAGAATTTGTACCCAACATGTAAGGGAAGTGGCTCAGAAGTTCACAGTCTGTAGAAATTCACAGAAATCAGTTTTTGTTTTTGTTTTTGTTCCTCTGTTCTGGGCAAGTTAACTTTTCAAAGACACCTTGGAAAGGGAGAGCTTTTTTGTCTCTTTTTTTCTCCCTGCCAGCTGTCACCATGAAGCCCAATTGGTAACTTTTTTATCTTAGAAATCTAGCCATCTCTGTGAATCCCCAGCTCAAGGCCAGAGGCCTTGTTCACATATTTTGTGAAAATCTAGTAAGGCGGTGTCAAGCTTAGGGGTGGTGATTTTTTCAGCGAGTGGCCAAGTAGAACAGGGCAACACGAAAAGTGGAAGTTCATCTACATTGAACTCTTTCAGAGGGACTCTTTTGCTGAAAGACCTAATGTAATCCTCGGTGAAGACTTCTGGAGAAGGTTATTTAAGACATATCTATGGACCTGGTACAGAGGGGGAAGACGGGGAAGGCGAGGCTGAGAGCAGCTCCGTGGATCTGAGAATGAGGAAGATGAGATGTAAAAGAATAATGGAAAAGGGGTTTGGGATTTTCCTAGAACAAAACTTGAGCAGTAGAACAGGTAGAGCAGAGGTGAAGATGGGAGTGAGTATTCCAAAAAGCCTGTGAGGGACTTTAAATTCTTAGTAACCTGTTTTCAGTGATGACAAAGCAACTTTAAAGGCTATTTTTATTACATCTTGGATAGGGGTCTGAGGGCTCTTCTCAGCTGGTTTGAGCTTTGGTTTAGCTTCTTAGAGGACTTGGTGGGACCTAGTGCAGGCACAGACAGAAAAAGAGAGGAGTGAGTGAGTGGAGGGGTACCTCGGTACCTGCTACCTCAGCAAGGGGGCAATGGTCTGAGAACTGGCAGAGGTTTGGGTTTTTGATGTAGTAATTGGAGGGAAGAAATCAGGTTGCTGAGGTGGGAGTGACAGCAGAGAGTCTAGAGCAGAAGGCTGAGGGTGAGGAACTATTGGAGAAGCATAGTACAGGATGTGAGTGAAGGAGGGAAAAGGATTCCTCATAGGGGAATTTTCCCCTTTTGAGCACTTGCCGAAGTTAAAAATGTCACGCAGAATTTGAGGATCTAGAGAACCCTCTGGGGGCCATAGTTTTTGGTTGTCTAATTGGTTATATGGCCAATGCTGTGTACTGAATTTGATGAGGAGTTTGGGTTCCACCAGGCAGCCCCGGTATGCTCACATCCCCATGAATTACACAAGAAGTTGGCTTTCCCCCCACACAGCCATGGCTGTTTGTGGCTTTGATAGTCCGTCGGGCATATATAGTAATCTAGGCTAACCAACCTGAATCTGGCTCGCGTTTCCGTGCATCCATAATGTTTGTTTCAATTATCTATGGTATGGAAGGGATTTAATGGAACTTTAGTGGGATCCTCTTCATTGGGGTTATCTCAATAGGAAAGACCTATACCAAGCTGAAAAATGTCTGGGTGGAGAGATAGCCACCAGGTCCCTAAGGGGGCTGTATGCGAGATATACCATACTTCTTGTCTAGTAGGATTTGAGATCAGCCTTCACTGCTGAACAGGCTGATGAGGGTTAGGAGTACTGGTGGCCAAGGGGAGAGTCTATAGTCTTGTCCACATAGCGAATACGCAATTTGAAATGGTTACCAGTTTTTTCCAGTTTCCAACCAGAGTCTGGATACAGCGAAGGCTTGAGATGAGAGGCATGGATCCAAAAAGTGATTCTGTCTACTTTTATGCCTGTAGGTGTTATAAGTAGCACCTGGTATGTTCCTTTCCAGCGGGGTTCTAGGGATAACACCTGATGTTGTCTTATGTTGACGAAGTCTCTTACTTGATATTGATGTGGAATCCCCTCGTCCCCAGGTTGGTAGGCAGTGGCCAGCTGTTTCCACAGTTATCACTGAGTTCTTTCAATGGCTTTAAGTCTGTCAAGCAAGGGGTGTGGAAGGGATTGTTAGGCCTTAGAGTTGGGGATTAGGTCCCTTACTGGATGATGGGCATCATAGAGAATTTCATAGGGGGTGAGGTTACACAAAGAAACTGAGGGAGTATTTCTCGCATGAAACAGTGCATAAGGCAGGAGCATAGTCCAATCTTTTATGCCGGTCTCTAAGCTTAATTTTGTTAAGGTCTGTTTAATGGTTCTATTTATTTTTTCTACCTCTCCTGAGCTCTGGGGTATATAAGCATAATGTAACTTACAATTAATCCACACTTGACTTACCTGGGCCATGAACACAAGTCCATTATTAGACCCTATTATCTTAGACAGACCGTATCTTGGAAAAATATCTTCCAGGATCTTCTTGAGAACCATTTGCGCTGTTTTTTTTTTTTTCTGTGTGTGTGTGTGTGTGTGTGTGTGTGTGTGTAAGGCTTCAATCCATCCTGAGAATGTATCCACAAAGACTAGGAGATATTTAAGTCCATACCTTGCTGGCTTAATTTCAGTAATGTCCACTTCCCAGAATTGTCCTGGTCTGGTTCCTCGTAGGTGCTTTCGTCTAAGAAACTTGGAAGGGTAAGCATTAAACAATTGACTGACCCGACAGGCTTTTGTTACCAGTTCAATTATTTCCTTTCGCTGTGCGTCAGTTAGTGGAAAACTCTGTTCTTAATCCTACAGGAATGCCTGCAGTTTCTTTGAACCAAGGTGAGTGAGTTGATGTACATTTTTAACGTAGTGTAGGGCTTTCTGTAATTGCAGGCTGAGCTCAGTAAAGTTGAGGCGTTCAATGTCAGTGTCCTTAGATGTTATCTAAAACTTCCTGGTACTTAGGGGTCCATTGGAATTGGGCATTTCCCTTTAACAGCGGGTATAAAGGAGCAGCTAAGGAGTCAAACCCATTTATCCATAACCTGCAAAACCCAGCAATCCCAAGAAACTCTTAGTTGTCTGCTGTAAGATGGGCTTGGTATCTGCTCAATGGTTTGTTTTCTGGGCTCAGTGAGCCATCGTTTACCGCCCCTAAGGAAATAGTCGAGGAAGATTACTTCTTGCTGGCAAATTGGGCAATTTTGGCCGAAGCTCTATACCCGAGTTGAGCAAGCTCGGATAATAGTGCTTGGGTCCCAGTTCAGTTTTCCTTGGTGTTGGATGCCAGTAGCAGGTGATCCACATATTGAAGCTGGGTGAATTCGGGGTGTGTAGTTCTGAAATTGTTGAGATCTCTGTGAAGGGCTTCATCAAAGAGAGTGGGGGAGTTTTTGAACCCCTCTGCGAGTCTAGTCCAAGTTAGTTGACTAGACTTTCCGGTTTCTGGGTCTACCCACCCAAAAGCAAACAGCAACTGACTATCTTTATGCAGAGGCAAGCAAAAGAAAGCTTGTTTTAAGTCCAGAACAGTATACCATTTCTGCTCAGGGTTCAGAGTGCTAAGCAGTTGGAACAGATTAGGTACTGTGGGGTGAATGTCCTGCACTCTGTTGTTGATCTCTCTTTGGTCTTTAACAGGTTGATAGTCCCCGGTTCCTGGCTTTTTCTTCTAATAACAGGGGAGTGTTCCAGGCCAATTGACAGGGCCTTAGGACCCCTAAGGCCAGATATTTCTGAATATAGGGCCTTATCCCATCTTTAGCTTTTTATGCTTAGAAGATATTATTTGACATTGATTGGGGAGGCTGAGGTTTTTAACTCCACTGTTATTGGAGGTTGTTTCACGGCCAGGCCTAACACAGCAGTTTTTGCCCAGGCATCTGGGTTATCTGTTATCCATTTCTGCGGTAGCTTGCCTGTTTGATCAGTCTTGGGGGGTGTGAAGAGTGGATGTTTATCTTCTACTAATATAGTTACAGCCGTGACTATAGGAGTTTTTACTGAAGGATTTAGAAATTTCTTTTGGGGGCTTTCAGGGTTAAAAGTTATTTTGGCCCAGAGCTTGGTGAGCAGATCTCTGCCCATCAATGGGTGCGGGCATTCTGGGATTACTAGGAAGGAGTGATGGATTTTTCCTTTCCCCAGGTCCATGGTCCTCTTAGTAGTCTAAGCCCGATATTTACTGCCATTAGCCCTTTGAACTACAGACCTTTTATTTGATAGACGGCCCAATGGGGCCCTAAGGGCTGAGTATACTGCTCCTGTATTCATTTCAAAGTTTACTGGGGTCCCCTACTCTTCAAAAGTTACCCTGAGCTAGGGGAAGGAATCTGAGCCCCAACTTTCTTAGTCATCCTCCAGAGTCAGAATGGCTGGCTGGCGTGTCTGTCTCTTTATAGGGCACTCTTTGGCCCAGTGTCCTTTTTTTTTACGGTAGGCACATTGATCTGAGGCCAGGGGTGGCCTCTGGCACGGGCCCAGGTATCCCTTCCTGTCACCTTATGTCTTAATTTCTGGCCTCTTTCTTGTTGTGACCAGGATCTAAGTCAATGCCTTAGTCTTTCTTTTGCTTCTCTCATCATCCCTTTGCTCCCTTTCTTTTTCCCTGTTTCTCTTTTATAGTATATTTTTTTGGCTTCTCTGACTAAATCTCTCTTTTAACTTTTTTTTTTTTTTAATATCCATGGCAGCTTCCCCAATTAAGGCCATCATGACAGATGCCTTTTGATCTGCTGCCTGAGGATCGAAAGGAGTATATCTCTTATATGCCTCCATAATTCTCTCTAGAAACATAGAGGTAGATTCATCAGGCCTTTTAATAATTTCTCTTACCATGGCCAAATTAGTTGGTCACCTAGTGGCCCCTTGGATACCCGCTATTAGAGCCTGGCAATAATTGGACATATGCTCCCTATCTTCAAAGGTGTTGGGGTCTCAGTTGGGTTGGTTTAAGGGGAAGCCGGCTTTGATTATGTTGGGAAGTTGTGTTGGTCGCCCATCAAGTCCGAGGATATTTTTTTCTAGCTTCCAGGAGGTTTTTCCTCTCATTCCTCTGTCGTGAAGAGAGTCCCTAGGAGTTGTTGGCAGTCATCCCAAGTAGGCAGGTGTGAAAACGTTGGCGAGTTCTCTGAGTTTTTTTAGCCGGGCCAGCTTCCTCTAGGGAAGGAGGGGCTGTGTGTGCCATTCAACAGTCATCTGGAGGGTGCTGGGCCATCCTGGCTTCCTCGAATGGTGGAGAGGCTGAGTAAGCAGCAGGGGAATTACTTACAGGGTTTTGGGGGTTGGGGGACAAGGGCAGAGGATAAGGACGAGTAGAGTCTTGAGACTCAGGGAGAACAGAGGGTGGAGGTTGAGGAGCAGAGAGTTTGAGAGATAGAATCGTAGGGGAAGGAGTAGGAGTGGGTGCAGGGACAAGGAAAGGCTTCACCCATGGAGGAGGAGATTTGCAGAGGTCCTGACAAGTTAAGATATATGGCTATTGATCTGGATGGCTATGTGGCCCCGGCTGAAAGACAATATCTCAGACTTTTCAAATTAGTGCGAAGTAGAAACATCTTTCTAGGGGCCATCCGACTACAAAGGTGGGTTATTCTGAGACACAGAATCTACCAGGTCTGGTGTTTTAATGAAAAAGAAAGAATCTGAGCCCTTAAGCAGACTTTGGTCCAGTGATTAAGGGTCAGGGACAGAGGCATTGAAGTGCTCTGTCCCATAATGAAATATACACAGACAGTGAAAGCAAAGACACACGACACAGACAAGACAAGACAATAAAGACAGACAATGGACGTCCAATACTGAGACCAGGACTGAGTAGCGGGCAAATCCTGATGGGCTGCCAATTCCAAATCTGAAAGAAAATATCACTGAGTCGAGGAGACTATGGTTCTTCGATTTCCCGAGTCCATCCCACAGGAACATGGCCTGTGGCTCTGTGACATGTGTGTCAGCCACCGTGGGAGAGAGCTCACGCTCTTTACCAATAGCCATTTTGTCAAACCCTAACCTGAATCCTGAAACCAGAAAGAGGGGCCTTATTTACCCCCAGAGGAGCCCATTGGGGGTCTTTCATCTGCAGCTGCCGGATCTCGCTGGGGCCACCAGAAGTAAAGGTCGGGTGAGCGTCGCTGGAAGAGACCACCAAGAGACTGTCTAATGCAACCTCAAAGGGTTTATTGGGAGTCCGGCATGCAAGGGCTCAGAGATCAGTTGAATAGAGCAGAGAGCCCTGAGAACAGCTTAAGAAGTGCTTATATATTTTCCTTGGAGAGGGCAGGGAGGGAAGTTTATTGATGGTTAAGGGCGAGTGGGCGATTTGCGTGCAAATGGTTGATGGAGTACATTCTGCAGTTTGGCAGTTGGGGGCAGCACATTCTGGGAACAAGAAGAGCAAACAGTTCTCAAGATTTCAACAGTGTTTTATTAAGCATACAGAAAAACAGGACGTGACAAGTACCTATTTTATTAACCTTTCAATATAAGTATGAAAACAGAAATCTAGGTAAGATTTGAAGCCCAGAAGTTCATTTGGTCCTTGATTGGTATACTTAGCTTTGAATTACATTCCGTGGAGATGTCCTAGAATTATGGATATACAATGACACAGGACCTTGTACCTTCTCAGAGGTCAGTTCCAAAACACAGTCTCTAAGGGGAATCACACCAAAATTCAAGACAAGGTGGACCCAATTATCTCTACCAACCGCCACACAAATGCCCACAATTAAAACCAAAACACTCCGAAATGGCACTCATCTTCTTCCAAATAGACACTCATCATAACTTCTGGCAGGAGGATTCCATGAGAGGCGCAGCACAAGACAGTGTCCCAAATAATCTCCCTTTCCCCTCATTTGCCAAAAGTCAGAGTGGCCTGGACACCCTTCCTGTGAACCAGGAGTGATCAAATATGCCTGCCATTAATACAGCTCTGTTCTTCAATTTGAGGCCTACTGTCTGTGGGGTTTAGAGTCTTTATTTGAATTGGATTCATAAGAAAACCCAAGAACCTATGGGCTAGCATCTGCAGGGCTTTGAAGAACTCAATTGACCCAATGGATCCCTTTTCTCACTTGATGGAGGTCAGGAACCTTACAGAGGAATGCGAGAGACTTCATCAACAATGACTGATTTTTTGGCCATTTTGATTATGGATCCACACATGGGATCTTTCTTTAGACCCATCAGGTGCTGATAATCTAAGCCACAGGCTCACACAGGGCCAAGAGGCTGATTCAGACACATCCCTTTACAACGCACTTAAGCAAAGAGCCACAGGTGATGCCCATTCATTTCCATTTGAAAACTGTTTTCTTCAGGCTTCACAAAAGCGTGGCCTGAGGCAAAGAACTTCCTGACATTCAGGGCAACAGAACAATAGGTAATCAAAAGGCCCTTTGCAGGGTTTCTCTACTGAGACTTTCCGGGTCACACTGATATCTGACTTTTCTGAGATGCTTGCCATTCTCTTCAGCTATCCAGTACATGTCCATGTCACAGTGGTTGGAGGTGGTACATATCCTGGATGCAAATGCATGAACCTATTCTGGAGAGTGGCTAGATTTCAGGAAGAAAACATGAACTTAGGAAAATAGCAGGTGTTGCCCATCGATAAGGCAAGCCCTAGTGCATTCATAAATTGGGCAGGATGAATGCTGGGAAGCTTTCTACTTGACAGGAAACATCCATTGATGCATTCTCTTTTCTAATGTCTACAAGCACGGACACTGTGGGATACACAGACATAGAAACACTCGCCTTGTGAAACAACTTACTAGAAACAGTTCACTCCAAACCAAACAAACCGACTTTCCTGCCTATTCTCAGAACATGAGACAAAACCACAAACACACATCTACACCCACAAAGGCACCTCCTTCCCCAAGTAGGTCTCTCACTCTCCAGAGTATCCTCTGACTGCTGGGCCATACTATGTTCCCCCAATATGGCGTGTCCTGTCTCAGATCTGGTCTCCTTGTCCAACTTTGTGAAGTTTTCAGGAGCCAGCTGTGAGCCACTACCTGCTTTTTCAGGAAAGGCCCCTCTTCAGAGAACTCCTGGCATTTGGCCATCCTCACATCAGTAGGTACCAAGAAAGACTGACTCTGTCCTTGCTAAATTGAAGCAAGTGAGACACTGGGACTGGGACTGAGACTGACTCTGTGTGCCTGGCTTCCTGGATCCCAAGTTCAGAGAGTTCCATTACCAAGGGATTGAGGTGAGGTCTCATCCTTCAGGAACTGAATTAGGTCTCTGCCTTGGCAACCACTTTATCCAAACAGTTGCTTTCAAGCGTACCATGAGAAGGAGGCTTACCCTATTTTCTGTGGCACTTTCACAAATTAGAATGGTATATCAACCATAGGCACCAAGGAACCGCTCTCCACGAAGGCCTGATTTGGTCCATCTTCTTTATATTTGGAAAAGAGCCTTTAGTCCAGGGAGCACTACAGTGAACCTCTGCACTAAAACAATTAGCAAGCACCTGATGGAGGAGGCCTCCATAGGTAAGTGGCTCCTTTATAACATCTGATATCCAGTTAAGGGAGATCTCTTCTGATGACAGAGATGTGGCACGGGGAGGCTCACATATACTTCTGTGCAGAACAGTAACGAGAATCATTCTGTCCTCTGTTCTGTTCTGTAGGGAATTCCTCTGGAACTGTAGAGAGGTGGCGATGAGCACGCACGCACTTCTACCCTGGAGCTTTAGCAAGATGTTGCACTGTTCCCCTGTTTCTGTGTTTAGCCACCGGGTTTCTGTTTATTTGTGTTCTGTGTTCTATTTTTTGTTTTTTTGTTTGTTTGTTTTTGTTCGTTTTGTTGTGTGATTTTGGTGGTAAAAACTTAAGTATATCGGACATGAAAATCAGAAATAAAGAGAGTAAGCCTGACACCCCTTTGGACTGTGTTTTAAGGAACTGCAATGAACTTTATCCCCCTTTGCGAAGCAGGATGATAGAAGCCCCTAGCTGGCTGCCTGGAGCACACCCATTGCAGAGGGAAATGCCTGCTGGGGACCTAAGAACAGAGTATCTCCCAGGTTAACAAGTGAAACTCCTTTAAAACCCCTTGTCCCTCCAGATAAAGAGAGTCACAACTTTGGCAGAGTCCCCTGTGTTTCTCCTTTGTTAGCCAAGCAATAAACCTCCTTTTTTCTTTTTCTCAAAACCCAGTCCTCATTATTAAATTGGTATTAATTGGCTTCAAGGTCAGGAACCAAACTTTAAGTTACAAATCTTGTACCCCCCCTCCGCCCCGGAACTTTGTGAGACCTATCTACTGAAATGTTATGAGATAGAGCATGCTTGGTGTGGAACTGAATCAGAGGAGCTAATCCTGTATGTAAAAGGAGAAACTGAGGGACTCCCAGCAGCTGCCAAAGCCCTGTTGATTCAGGGAATTACCTCCTTCCTTCCCTGCACTGTAAGGATTATGCCACCTCTGTCTTGTTAAAAAAAGAGAAAAAGAAAAAGGTGACACTAAATGCAGTAAAATCACCATGGAGACACTTTATTTTACATTTCAGGTTGCCCCTCTGTGAAAACATCTGGTCCCCTTGTGGGGACATCTATGGTCCCACTGGTGTATGAGATTTTTCTCTTATCTGCTCTGGTTTAAAGGGTTCTCTCTGACAGCCATAGTCTGGACCTCCTTTTGGTCTGTATTGTGTCTTTCTTTCTGGCCCTTTTAGGCATGTGCAATAATGTGTTGATATTATAAATTGTTTTTTGGGAATGATCTTAGCTGAATGTGTGTCGAAATGATGATGTTTTATTTTAACAATCTGGTATCTGAATGGGTTTTTGAAGCATTGCACAATCTTGCAGTTAAAAGTCGGGTTTAGGTAATTGTTTAGTTTATGATTTCAGATAATTCATGCCAGAGAACTTAAATACTTACAATGGATAACTGAAGAACTCTACTTCCAAGTTGGCAAGAAACTTCCCAATCATACAGTCTTTTTTTTTCACCAATTTTGAATTGGGTAGCCTGGGAAAATGTCACTGTGTGTACCAGTGCATTAATTTGGACATGGATAGTAAATCATAGTATGGTGTCTGTTGACCAAACAAGATGTAAAGATATAAAATTTTGTGAATTGTATCTTAAACTTGTATCATAATTTTCAACATCCGAACCTGAAAATTATGGTTAAAATGCCTTAGTCCTGAGATGTCTGTTCAGAATAGCAGTTTTTTTCCTGCTCCTTCCAGACCTCAGCCATGACTTATGTTGAAATGCAAATGAAAGAAGCCTGCAAGCTTTGTAGGAGACTGATTTGAGATCTAAGGGAAAAAAAGGTAAATTGTATGGTATTTTCTAATTACTGGCAAGTCATTTTTTCTAGGACTCTTATTTTTTTCTGAGATACTTTATGTTTTTTGACCTCATGATTTTGAGCATACAGACCTAGGTTAATGTTTTTCTGATCAGTTCTATCTTTGACCAACTGTGGACTTCTTGAAACATTGCAATAAAGATTTCACCTGCGAAATGCTACGAGGCCTTTACTATTATTATGTGTGCACAATTTTGTTATGTGTTGTATGTCTATATATACATATGTCCGTATATCATATATATGATACATAAATTAACATATATAAGGAGTGCTCATAAAATAAAGCGCTCATAAAAACAAATTTTAAAAAGTGGATCCAAAGATCTTTAATTCACGTGATTTAAATGTTTCAATTTAAATTGGATAAAGAGATAAAAACAAATGTCTTTAAATTTAAGCTTACAAAGTTTTCTAGGTGTTCAAACATCTAACAAAATATTAACATCTACAAAATGTCTAATATGCCTTGGCTCTAGTACCTTTCCTTCAACATAATAATGGTTTACACTGTTCAATACGTTTCTCTAACTTTTTGATAAATAAGTAAAGTAAATTTGATATGGGATTACTCATTCATGAGTACTTTAGTTAGATATCTGATTGATTTACTAAGATCTGTATTTTTTTTAGTAAACTCTGTATAAGATTGTAAAAATCAGTCATGTGTTAATGAGGCAAAAATTTCTTAAAACATAAGTTTACCCATAACATTGAGTTTATTAAGATTTATGTTTTCTAGAGCAAGCAACCATAAAAATTAAACAACTGATTAAATAAGAACTGTTATTTTAGAGCACTGTACTGCCATTTCTTTAAAAGCCAAACTTGATTAATGTAGAAACATAAATGTAATTGCTATGCTATTAATGTTTTCATATCTTACAGGTATGCAAGTCTGTAAGGTAGAAACCTTAAAAGAGCATTATATCAAGCTGGTGCTCTGAAGTTGTGTGGTAAAAAATATATTGTGGATTTATTTACCTGTTATCAATAAGATATGTAAATTTTTATGTTACTTTTTACATTGGGGAACAATTTAAATGTATTTTTAAGTTAATTAGAGCCTAATCTTTGTAAAGGTTAAAAACTTTCAGCATTTCTTTAATTCATGTTTTAAATGTGATATCATATGGTGTTAGCTAATGTTCATGTGACCTCAAACAATTTATGTAAACTTTGTCAAAAGATATTTAAAAATAAAGATCAGCTTTAGAATTAAAATACTTAAGATTTATAAAGAGCCCTGCCTTACCTGAGATAAGGCTGTGTGTCCCATCTTACTACATGTGAGAATGACTATGAAACATGTAGGTCAGATAATATTTCTTTAAAGTTATGTTAAAAAGTTTTTTTTTATTGTCAATATTCCTAGGATCTCAAACAGGGGATATAATGTATAACTCAGCCAAAAAATTCAGGGAAGATATTACACGAACTAAGTATTTTTACTTTTGTTAATTTTAGTTTGAAATTTTCTTATAAGTGATCTAAAGATTCCCTGTTAGTGTTTTACAAATGCGTTGCTATAAGAACACAACATGGGTTTATTCAAGATAATAAGTCATCAACTACAATACAGACAGAATAATACAGATCCCAATTAATAAAAAGGTAATTATAAAGTTATAGACATTAAAGCCCAGTACTCTTAATATAAGGCTGTTAAAATTTATTTGCTGGATGTTTAAGATTAGGATTTAAAATTAATGTTAAATGAAAAGGGCCAAGAAAACCAATATTTGGCTCTTGCCCTCTGAGTCAGTCTGAATCCAGGGAACAGGGGACTTCTCTAAAGAGCTTTGCAACTCTGAGCCACATAACCTCCTGATCAGGGAGATTAATGAGACCACTGGAGAACAGAAAGCCAATCAGTGCATTTGTTACAAAGAGAAGAGTCATCATAGAAAGGAGACATCCATGATGCTTCTGAGGGAAGCCAAATGGTCAAGCAAGACCTGGACCCACCTAGCGCAAATGGCACTAGCAGAACTGAGAATCTCTTCTCAAGTTTCCCCAGAATTGACTCCCATAAAAGGTCAGCTGACTGTTAACAATAGATGGAAACAAAAGTCAGTTTGACTGCTTCATCTTAAATACTTAGCAAAGACAGTTAAGACCAAAATACAGCCACTCCTGGGCATATTAAATAATAATAATAATAATAATAATAATAATAATAATAATAATAATAAAATTTTAAGGTATGCACTTTATCTTATCCTCCCAAAACAAGTAAGACTGGAGGCTACAAAGAAGGATTCTCACACAGGAATGCCTAATACTTATAAAAAGAGACTATCAAGAAGAGCTGCCACAGGCAGAAGTTTTCAGTTTAAGACCTACAGATATTCCTAACCTACAAAGGTAGGCTTGGTGTTTGCTAGTACGATTATCCAGCCCTGAGTAACAGAATTAAAGGTTTCTCTATTAGACGCAGAGGTCATACTAGTAAAAGGATTTTACAAGATCAGATGACATTAAATTATTAAACTGTGTCTTATTGGGAGGGCCAACTGTAACACTTAAAGTTAAATATTAAGTTGACAGTCCTGATAACTGGGGATATTAAAGACTGGTGAGGGAATGTCTATACAGTGACATGTTCTAGCTGCTGCAACATTTATCCAGTACTCATGGTTTTTGTTTCACTCATAGAAGAACCCATTCACAGATGACTTTACAACCTGTTCTTCCCCAACCTGACTTCAAACCGAACTGACTTCTAAAAGGCAACTCATGTCTCTCAACTGACTTCTAATAGGCAACTCATGTCCCTCACGCCGAGCCCACTTACGTCACCCTGTCTCAGGACAGAAGAAGAAAAAATTAGTGATGCCACTCTTCTTACAACAATGGAGAGAAAGATAAATAGACTATCAATATAAGTAATTAAGAAGGGTAAAATCAGCAAGATCGGTTTTGGGTGAGTTCTAAAAATTTGGAGACTCTTACCTGAGGGATTAAAATTTCCTCAGTGCTCTTCCCATAATCTCTCAAAGATTTGAAAGGGACACAGAGAAAAGGGGGGAATTGTAGACCCAACCTGATCTTTTATTAAAATTGGGAGCCATCATGCCACAAAGCCATGAAAAAATAATTTTGGCTTTACCATTAATTACTTCAAATTCTGAACCTGCGTGGAATGCCTGCCCGCGCCTTGAACTCACACATGCCTGGCTCTCTGACCAGATAGCAGCCCTCTCTGAAACTTTAGTGACACATCATAAATATTTGCCTTCTCTGGCAAGACAACAACCCTCTCTGAGGCTCTAATGGTCCTCATGAATTCTCATGTAGGGACAGCAAAAAAATTGTAAACTACCTTTAGTGTGATGTTTATCAGAGTTCTGTTATCTGTAACCCCCCTTTTGTGTAACTTTCTGGGCTATAAAGCTGGGCTGTAGGAAAGCTGGGGTTGCTGTCTTGTTCCCTTCGTTTTGGGAGGGAGAGGCAGCATGGCCGGTGGAAATAATAAGCTTAATTTTATTTGATTTTAATTTGAGTCAGTGGTCTTTTCTAGCGTCCTGGTCTAACAGGTAAACACTCCAAAAACATGGAGCTCTGCCGGCCTAAAGACTTCTTGAGAAACTTCCTCTGAGTTTGGGCACTTGAAATATATGTTGTTGCAAGGAGATTTAGCTTCCTTTCTAGTGACACCATAAAAGCTGGGTCTGCATCTACGTGACCTGGAGGACATGGTTTCTTGTATTCTAATGAACATGAGGCAGCAGTGCTGAATATTCTATTTGTAGGTAAACTGTGGCCACTTGGTGCTAAGTGTCTCCCCGTGTGAACTGTGAAGCCATTTGGTAATCCTCCACTTTTCGTGGTGTTTCTTGCTGCTGCACTGGTAGTTTGGTATTTGCTTCATGAAATACAATGAGTTCAACTGGGACCCAGTATTAGAGGGAGTTCTGTCACTTGTGGTGGGTCAGGGTCTGCAGGAGAATGCAACAACCAGGCTTCTATCTCACAAAGCTTGCCCCTTTGTCCATAGAAATCTGACTCTGAACTTTGCCCGGAAACCTCTCCATATAACAAGAAGGGTCTGCTGGCTGCACCATATCAGTCACAAGCCATTTTGAAGGCAATGGAAAATCCTCCTGGCCACACCACAGCTGTATTTTCACACACCTGCCCACCACTGCAAAAGGCCCACTACTCAGCAGGGTCCAACTTACTGGCATCTTTGTTCTACACCATTTTCATGAAATACCGTCAATCATGGCATTCTCTTGTACACTCATGACCAGGAAAAAGACATCCAAAGGTTCTCCAGTGCCACCTGGTTAAGGGAATTTAAAAAATTTTATTGTATTTATCTAGCCATTTTTCATGGATGAAGTTGGAGGCACTGTGGGTTTCAGTTCAGTAGTGAGACACTACCTGCTTTCTCAGGAAAGACCCCTCTTCAGAGCTCTCCTGGAATTTGGCCATCCTCACATCAGTAGTTACCAAGAAAGACCGATTCTGTCCTTGGTAAATCCAAACATGTGTGGCCACTGGGACTGTGACTGGGAATGCCTCTGGGTGCCTGGCATCCTGGATCCCAAGTTCAGAGAGTTCCATCACCAAGAAAATGATATAGGTTACTTCCTTCAGGAACTGAATGAGGTCACTGCCTTGGCAACCTCTTTGTCCTAACAGTTGCTTCCAAGTGTCCCAATAGATGGAGGCTGCCCCTACTTCCTGTGACACTTTCACAAGTAAGAATGGTATATCAAACATAGGCACCCGTGAACAGCTCTCCACACAGGCCTGGTTTGGTCCATCTTCTCTACATTAAGAAGAGATAGACTGCTTCAGACACACCCCTTCATCCTGACCTGTTTTTTTTTTTTTTTTTTGTCATGAAAGATGACTTTTGCTCTCTCAGGTCCTTCATAGCTTTCTATATCTTCCCCAGGGTTCACTTCTGCATGGACCTTTGAGGTTCTCAGCAGGTGGAAGATCTCTTACATTTCTATATAAGACCAACTCTGTCCTTGCTTTTCTGTAAAGTTAGATTGAGGAAACAAAGTATGGTTAGGGTTAATAACATGTTTGATTTGGGTTAGGAATCATTCTGCTGCATGAATAATGGTATTGGGAACCTGCAATATTTATAAGTATATATAGAGGTGAAATATATGTATGAAAACACAAATCTAGGTAAGATTTGAAGCCCAAAAGGGCATTGGATCCTTGATTGGGATACTTCACTCGGAATTATGTTGTGCACATGTGTCTCAGATAAATCTATACATTATGGCATAGGACCTTGTACCTTGGATAATTGAATGTCGAAGAGAACATCCAGTCAAAAAAGGATAGTTGGTAGGATTAGGAAGATAGTTGGTAGGATTAGAAAAAAAGAGTGAGTATAGGATTTGGACAAAAAGTTCTTTAGCAATAGGGTTTCAGGTAGACAGAAAATGTAAATGTCAGCACATGTGAAGAGTCAGTCACAATGATGAACTGGGGAAAATATGTAGGAAAGCAGATATCATTAGAGACATTAGGAAATCAGGCAAATGATGAAGTGATTGATAGGATTAGACATTTTCAACAGGCTTGAGGTTGAATACATAATCTTAGGAAGAAACAAATATGTAGTCACCAATAGGATTGACATTTGAGAGCATTAGGCAACCTGGACATGGGTGATTTTCATAATCCATACTCACATTCCATTTAGGCTTTGGTACAATTGTAAGTGTGACTTTGCATTTTGTTGACAGAATATATATGTAGATCAGGTGACATGAGTCTTTCTTGCACCATTTCTGGGAGCAATATTTAGAAGAGATATAAATTAGTATTGGGGGCACAAATAGGTGTACCATGTGTGAATATATAATATAACTGATTCCAACTTTAGAAATTGGAATAAATTGATATCTGAAAATACACAGGAAATGTCATATTGACATACATACATTCATTCCAACCAGTTATACATCTAATGGTAATATTAGGGTTGTGGTTTATCATAAAGTGTGTGTGAGTTTTGCTTCAAAATTGATTATGGAAATCAAAAATAATGTGTTTGGAAAGAAGTCTCAATAAATAACCAGTCAAAAGCAAGGAGGAATACATGTGTACTGAAGCAGGAAGTGATTGAATGTGTTTCAAATGTCTTTAAATTTGTGAACTTGTGGATGAAATGTATATACTATGATGTACAAAAACTGAAGAAATAGTAATGTACCAGTGTTAAATAAAAATGAACGTCAAAATACACATCATGCCCCTTTGGAATCTACTTGCATTGATGTTAAATTGGGTCAGTTACAGTAGAAATATAAGGATTTGTTTGCACCATTGAGTGAAGTGAGTTTTCAGTACTAGAAAACAAATATGTATTTCAGGTGGATGAATATTTCTGAAAATAATCGTATGAAAATTTGATTATAAAACCACATACATGAGCATGAGTGAATTATTTAGGGAGTGTATAATAGGACACATATATTTTATATTTGGAAAAATCTAGAGAATATATATATATATATCTCACAGAGAAACATTAGAAAGTAGCAATATATATGCCAATCAAAATTCATCGTGAAATATATATCATCCACCGATCCAAAAATATTAATTTTACTGAACATGGATTTATGTATAATGTTGTTCAACTAAAAATCTCACTCATAGTTTGAATTTTCACTTCCAAAAGCGTTTAGGAGGGGTGATCTCTTCTCATACTTTGTTTCTGCTAAGTTAGCCACCTCACAAAAATGTACGTGTGATACCAGGTAGGATTTTTTATGTGCATATAAAAATACATGTGCTGAATTGGCTACAGAAAAAAGGAGACAGAAATTCACATATGTGTTAACTTTAAAAACACATGGAGTACTATTTCAACAAACAATTGACAAGATTTATAACTCCTACACTATATCATGCAAAAGGCAAGACCAACTATACACCATGCCTCCTCTGAACTGCTTGTATTAATATTATGTTTGGGTTATTTGTCTCCATCATATTAGGATTAGTAGTCAGAGTCTATTAGGGTATGGGTTACTGACAGGGATTCAGTATTTCGAATGGAAAATTGGAAAATGAATCCAATGTGTATGTAAATATGTGCTACACAAAAATCTTCCCACTCTCATCCAGAACAATACCTTGACAACACCTTCACCCCATGTAAGACACAATTAGAGGAGAAGAGTTAGAAAATCCATGAATACATATCTGGAATGGAATGCGATCAGGAGTTCACAACCTTGGAAGTGTTAGAGGAGTTTCCAAAAGTAAGGGACAGGGTAAACACTTCAAAAACATGGAGGTCTGTTGTCCTAGAGACTTCTTGAGATACTGCCTGTGAGGTTGGGCACTTGAAATATATGTTGTTGTCACGTGCTTTAGCTTCCTTTCTAGTGAAACCATAAACCTGGGCATCTATGTGACCTGGAGGACATGGTTTCTTATTTTCCAATGAACATGAGACACCAGTGCTGAATTCTCCCTTTGAAGGTAAACTGTGGCCCCTTGGGGCTAAATGTCTCTAGTGTGGACTATGAAACCATATGGTCATCCTCTATTTTCGTGGTGTTTCTTGGTGCTGCACTGGAAGTTTGGTATTTGCTTCATGAAATACAAGGAGTTCAACGGGGACACAGTGTGTGAGGGATTTCTGTCACATGTGGTGGGTCAGGGTCTGTAGGAGAATAAAAGAACCAGGCTTCTATTCCACATAGCTTGCCCTCTTGAACATAGCAACCTGATTCTGAACAATGTCCTGAATCCTCTCCATGTAACAAGATGCCTTTACATATAAGGGTCTGCTGGCTTCACCATGTCAGTCACAAGCCATTTGGAAGCCAATGGCATATCCACATGGTCCCACCACTGATGTTTTATCACACACATGCCCACCTTTGCTCTTGGCCCACTAATCAGCAGGATCCAACTTTCTGGCATCTCTGTTAAACACCATTTTCATAAAAACCAGTCAATCAAGGCACTGTCTTGTATACTCATTGTTGGGAAAAGTATAAACGGCAGCCATACCCCAGAAAAAAAAACCCAACATGGCGCCTAAGCACTTCTTCTTCCTACATTCTTCTTTTCTGCAGTGGTGCAAAATGTTCCCGCCCGTGTGAACTCTTCTGCTGGCGCCAATTTCAAACCTTGCTGGCCGGGAATCTTAGCCCCAATAAGAACTAATTCCTGGGCTCCGGAGCTGATATCTGAAAGAACTTGCCAATAAACGGATTGCCTGCCATTTATCTAAGCCCTCCAATCTCCTCCTTAGTTCTATATAAGCACACAGCTTTTTGCAATAAAATTGGAATTCTCCCGGTGAAGTGCCTTTGCGTGGGGAGTTCTTTCATTCTGGTGCCCCGTGTGAGGACATGGGTGAGCTCTTTCCAACAAGAGCCCCGTCCACTGCTCCACCGTGGCACTCTGCCCTGGTCTGCTCTTTTCAGACGCAGGCTTCCTGCACTCACCACTGATTTGTTGTATGTAAGCCTCCCCTGACCCCGGCTCGCCAACTCCCTTCGGGCTACCGCTGGCTTTGTGACCATGATCGTCTGTCACACTCTAGATGCCTGGTAGGGGGGAGGGAATTCCTCCCACTAAGACCTTTACTGGTTGCAGTGGACCCTCTGGTGATCCGTTTCCCTTTGGGGTGTGAGGCTTCTGAGTTTACATGAGAGGCTCTGTGGTTTTTCCTCCTCTGCTGCTGCTGCCGCTGCTGGCTAGAGTTGCTGTTTCCTGCGGGCCTGCTGTGTCTGGCTGAAGCTGCCTCTCTGCTCGGGGAAAACTGAACTCCCATCCTGGAACTGCATTCTGCTGGAGCCGGAGTTCTGTTTTCATTACTTACTTCTTCTGCTGCGTTCGAAAACTTTCCTGATGTCAGGTTGCCCGTGGCTCCGAACCCATTGGGTCTCACAGATCGCACTTCACTGGTGACGATCAGGTAGTGCCCTCTGTATTTCCTCATGATGGCTGGTCATTTTGGGGATGCCCACCTGACCCCCATTCGCCCTGAGCGCTTCCCGGAGTCTGTTCCAGGCCGGGTTTTCTCTTTGTCTCTCTTGCTTACACTTATTCTCTCTCTCTCTCTCTCTCTCTCTCTCTCTCTCTCTCTCTCTCTCTCTCTCTCCATCTCTCCCTGTGACTGTGGACACCTCTTTATCTGTACCTGAAACCTCACCTCTCAAAAGTTTAATAAAAAATCTGGCCACACTCTCCCTCACACCAGACATCAAGCCCAAACTTCTAATCAAATTCTGTACCCAAGATTGGCCTACATATCCACTGGATAATGGCAATCATTGGCCTCCAGAAGGCTCCTTAGATCCAAACCTCCTCTTGGACCTTTTTAATTACTGCCAGCATCTGAAAAATTGGAGTGAGATTCCCTGTATTGAATGTTTTAGCCTTCTCGCACAGCACCCTGTCTCTGCTCCTCCTGCCCTCCCTCTCAGGTCCTTCTTGCTTGCAAACCCCTCTCTTCCCCTAGTTCTACTCCTGACTTCGCAGATTCTTCCTCATTCGACCCAGCAGATCAACCCCCACCTTATCCCCCAGCCCCAACTGACCCTTCTCTCCCGCAAAATCCTCCTCTTCCTCTGCCTGATTCCACGGATCCTCAACCTTCCATTTCATCCCCCTCCCTTCCCCACTCTTCTGCCTGCTCCACCTCCTCCTCTTCCACAGAGACATTCCCTTCCCCTCCCTCTCCTTCCTGTCCACCGCCTGCCTCTTTCAGTCCTCCTGTTATCAGGTCTAAGGGACTCCTTCCCACGCCCAAGACAATCGCACCCCTTCGTGAGGTAGCTGGTCCCAAGGGTGTCATCAGAGTCCACGTGCCCTTCTCCATGTCGGACATTACTCAGCTAGAGAGGAAGTTAGGCTCTTTCATCACTGACCCCACCACTTACATTCGGGAGTTTCAATGGGTACTGCAAGCATATAGCCTCACTCATCATGACATCTACATGCTCTTGGCCAATAAACTTCTCCCCAAGGAAAGGCAATGGTTCTGGGAGCTAGCCCAAGCCCATGCTGATGAAAATCATAGGACCAATCATAACCACCCACAGGCCCTCATGCTGTCCCAGAGCAGGATCCCCTATGGGCTTACAGTCTAGTGACCTTTTTACATCCTGCCTCTTGGCGGGACTGAAAAAGTCCACCCGCAAGGCTGTTAACTTTCAAAAGATGCAGGAGGTCATTCAAAGGAAGGAGGAAACACCTTCAGAATTCCTGGATAGACTAACCAAGTCCCTTCAGCAGTACACAAACCTCGACCCAGAAACCCCTGATGGCCGTCATGTCTTAATGACATATATTCTGGCCCAAAGCTACCCTTACATTAAAGCCAAGCTTAAAAAGTTTGAACAGGGCCCTGCTACTCCTCAGACCAAAATCCTCGCTGTCACTTTCAAGGTTTTTCATGGTAGAGAGGATGAAAGTGAATTCCGTAGGCAGAGGGCTGAAAATGCCAAATTCCAAATGTTGGCCCAGCTCATTCAGAGAAGGCCATCACCATGCCGTCCCAATATGACCCCCCCTGGAGCTTGCTTCAAATGAGGTAAGGAGGGACATTGGACCAGGAATTGTTCTTCGCCGAGGACACCCTACAACCCCTGCGCAAAATGCCATCAAAGTGGACACTGGGGGGCAGACTGCCCAACAACCCAGAAGGAAGGTTGGTCTGCTGCCCAGCAACCCCAGCCTCACCTGGGCTTGGCAGAGGAGGATTGATGGAGTCCTGGGCCTTCCCTCCAGACTATTACCATCAAGATTCAAGAGCCTAGGGTCACCTTCCTGGTGGATGGACGCTTCATTAACTTCCTCTTGGATACTGGTGCCGCTTTTTCGATTTTGAGGGAGTATTAGGGTCCTACCACACCCTCAAAAACTCCTATTGTCAGGGTAGGAGGTAAAAAGATTTTTCCTCAACCCCCCCCCCCCCAATCATGTTATATGCAGCGATCCCTTTTGTCCTTCACTCACTCCTTTCTTGTTATGAGCCATTGCCCCATTCCCTTTCTGGGAAGGGACATACTCTCACTATTAAAAGTCACCATTCACTTATCAACCCACACCTCTCCTACCTCTCATTTCCTCATGATATTCCTAGGGGCAGATACACCTCCTTCATGCACTCTCCCACGACTATCTAAACCATTTAACCCTGAGGTTTGGGACACAATTACACCCTTTATGGCTAAATGCAGTTCTATTCATATTGTCTTACGGGACCCTTCAAGATATGTTAGTCAACCACAATATCCACTCACAACCACATTTCTCCTTGGATTAGAACCCATCATCCAGGATTTATTATGAAAGGGGTATCTTAGGCCTACACACTCTCCTTTCAACACACCCATTCTGGCAGTTAAGAAACCTAACGTGTCCTACAGGCTGGTTCAAGAACTTCGCCTTGTCAACTCCTCTGTGGACCCCATCCACCCGCTAGTGCCCAACCCTTACACCCTCCTCTCTCAGATCCATGCCACTACTACTCACTTCTCAGTCCTAGATTTAATTGATGCATTCTTTTCTATTCCCCTGTTCTCAGAATCTCAGGATATCTTTGCTTTTTCATGGACTGACTCTCACACCCGCCATTCTCATCAGCTTACCTGGACTGTCCTCCCACAGGGATTCAGGGATAGCCCCCATCTCTTTGGCCAATTTCTTGCCCAGGACCTCACATCCTTTCACCTGACCTGTCCTGACTCTACTCTACTTCAATATGTCTATGACCTTCTTCTATGTAGTCTTTCTGGAACACTCTCAATCCCACACCGCTCAGCTTCATAAATTCCTAGAAGACAAGGGATATAGGGAGTCTCCCCACAAGGCCCAGGTTTCCCAGTCTTCGGTCACCTATCTTGGTTTTTGCCTTACACCCGGGAAAAAGGAAATAACACTGGATAGGAGGCAACTCCTCTGTGATCTTTCAGTGCCCTATACGAAAGCCAAAATACTATCATTCCTAGGATTAGCAGGTTATTTTAGGGCCTGGATCCCAAATTATTCTCTTCTCTCCAAACCCCTGTATGACCTAGCAAAGGGACCCCCTAGTGAATCTCTTGCCTACTTTCCCATCTACCACTTCCGCAGGCTTCAGCAACTCCTCTTAAAGGCACCTGCCCTTCACCTTCCAGATCTTTCAAGAACATTTCATCTATATGTCCATGAAAAAGGGGGGCAAGCACTTGGGGTCTTAGGTCAAAACTATGGGCGTACATTTGCACCTGTGTCATATTTGTCCAAGCAACTAGACCCTACCATCCGTGGGTGGGCCCCTTGCTTAAGAGCTCTGGCTACTGGACAAATTTTACACAAAGAAGCCTCTAATCTGACTTTTGGGGCCCCTTGAACTATCCACTCCCCACATCACTTGAAGGATCTTTTAGCTTAAAAGGGCCTTCAAACTCTCCCTACATCCAGATTTCTGTCGCCCCTCACTTCCTTTCTGGAAAACCCTAATATTATTTTCCTCCCCTGCTCTGCACTGAAACCTGCCTCACTGCTCCCAATGACTCCCATGTCTCACATACCAACTCATAATTGCTTGGAAACCTTAGATGATTTCCTCCCCTGTCATTCTTCCATTTCTGAGAGACCACTCAGCAAGCCTGACCTTATCTGGTTTACTGACAGCAGTTCCTTTAGGGAGAACGGAACTCATTACTCTGGATACGCTGTATTTTCAGCCACTGAGATTATAGAGGCCAAAGTTTTGCCTTCAGGAACTACAGACAAGTAGGCTGAACTTATAGCATCCACTCGTGCCTGCCTTCTAGCACAAGGCAAATCCCTCACCCTCTAAACTGATTCAAAATATGTCTTCCATATCTTATTATCCCATGCTGATATTTGAAAGTAGCGAGGCCTACTTACCACCAAAGGTAATGCGATCACTAATTCAGCTTTTATAACCAATCTAATAGAGGCCACTTACCCACCCAGTTGGGAGTTGTCCATTGTAGGTCCCATCAGAAGGACGGCTTTCTTATCACTGAGGGCAATGCCAAAGCTGACCAGGCGGCACGAATGGCTGCTACCACTTTCAATTATGGCCTCCATGGGGGACATATAATGGCCACTTTAGACAGCTCATCTGAAGCCCCTACGTCTTTCAGTAAGAACAAGAATCTTTTCAAGTTCCTTCATACTCTATTCCTTTCCAATTCTCAGTCTTTGACCCTCTTTTTACAGAGTTTCTTTTCCCTCACCCCCTCTGACAAGCCATGCTACAGAATATAGCCTCTAATTGTCAGATCTGTCAGCGGACCAACCCTCATACTCCTTTAAGGCCCAAACCTTTCCCTTTCCACCAAGCCCGGGGACACATTCCCGCTGCTGACTGGCAGGTAGACTTCACCAACATGCCCACAGTATGGCGCACTAAATACCTCCTTGTCTTTGTGGACACTTTCTCTGGTTGGGTTGAGGCATTTCCCACTTCCAATAAAAAGGCTTCCACTGTAGCTTCAATCTTACTGACAGACATCATCCCCAGGTTTGGTATGCCCACTTCCCTACAATATGACAATGGCCCTGAGTTTACTTCTAGGATCACACAAAAGGTCTCTCAAGCCCTCTCCTTCAAGTGGCATTTCAACTGTCCATATTTCCCCCAGGCTTCAGGGAAAGTGGAAAGGGTAAATCGTACTCTAAAGGAAGTCCTTACCAAATTGACAATGGAATTAAACATAGACTGTTTCAAACTCCTTCCCTTGGCTTTGCTTCGAATCAGAGCTCTCCCTAAGAAACCATCTTTACTGTCTCCTTTTGAGATAATGTATGGAAGACCTCTTATAACCCCTGGGTTGGTCATTTCACAAGGACCTCTCACCCGAGATTTGTCTTTGCCTCTCTTGCTCCATCTCCGCTCGGAACTCTGGAAATATCAGGACTGGCTTCTTCCGGACCCAGTCTCCTCTCCAAACACTCCTCCCTTAACAGCTGTTAGTCTAGTCTATTATAATACCCCAGAGGAGAAAGGGACTCTTGCCGCAAAATTGGAAGGCCCCTATCCTGTCATTCTCTTTACCCTTACCGCCGCCAAACTCTCCTTACCAGACAACTGTCTCACTCCCTGGATTCACATGTCTAGGTTGAAGCCACATCACCAGGAGGCCCCACCTGCTGAAGACAGGGCCACCCCAGAGGAACTCCAAGAATCACCTACTGAACCTCCCCTTTACTCCTGCTCTCCACACACATCTCACCCATTTTAGTTGTGGCTCACACGGTTTTCCTTGCAGCCCAATTCCTCTTAAAGAAGGCACAATGAGCTCTCCCAACACCCTAGTCTTCTCTAACTGCTTGTTTTTTGTGCTCTGCTTATTTTCTGTGCTCTGTCAGAACTGGTCTTTACCCTCCTCACCTACCATGCATTTATTCACTTTTCGGGAACGATACTCAGAACATGGCATGCAGAAGGTCTGCGCAGTGGATGCAACTACTTGCTTCATCCACAACTGCACCTCTATTTCCCTAAAATTGTCACCTTCAAGGACCTTCGTCCCTGGTAGCTGGAACTGGCCTTTCATTTGCTTCCTTTTTGATCAAACAAAAGACTATTGTCATTGGTGGCCTGAGATATATAATGGGTGCCCCTATTGGTCATGCATGTTCCATGATGAACGTGGTAGCTATTCTTACCACTCATTTGGTTACCCTGAAGGGTGGACTTCTAGTTACATAAAGTGGCATAAAGGCTCTTCATCCAGTAACAATGGATGGTATACTTTAGATAAACCTGACCCCAAGGCCAAACGATGGGGCTATGTTGAGTTTGCTGTCTATGCTCGGACAACCTCAGTCAGACCCACAGGGTGGATGACTATTGGCCGCACCCTGATTACGCAACCTAAGGCAACCATCCAGGTAGTCGAACACATTAAGGACTCAGAATCAAAACTTCGAGATCATATCCATAGCTCATCCAAAAAGGATTCAGAGCCTTCAACCCTCTCAGGTCCCCCTCCCACATGGCTCAATTTGCTACACCAAACTTTTTGATTATTAAACTCCACCCCTCTTTCTGTGCCTACTTCTCAGTGCTTTCTCTGTGCTTCACCTTGTCGTCCACTTCTAGCAGCAGTCCCATTAGCGGCAGGAAATATTCCAGCAAAACCCTACAATTTCTCTAAAAAGGACAACCCCTACATGTGACACGTATCCCACTGTGGGAAAGTTATTCCACCAATACATTATTTCCTTTCATCTGTTTCCACCTGCCAATAATGAATCCTTTACCCATTTGTTCCTTGAGCTACAGCACTCCATAGAGCCCTGTGTTTATGCAACCTGGACATTTCCTCTGGTGTAATGGTTCTTTAAGTACCTCAACCATCAATGTCTCTGGCGCCTGTTTCTTGGTTACTGTAGTTCCTCAGCTATCTTTGTATACTCCCACCGAATTCTGACAGTTGGCCCTACCTTCCCGCACCCGTAGGGTAGTCTTTCTGCCGGTTCTGGTAGGCCTCATTTTAACAACCTCAGTGACGGGTCTCAGACTCTCTGGTGGAGCTATAGGTCATGCTCTATGGGATCCAATGACCTTCAACAAAAACTGCAGGAAACACTCAATACCATGGCTGAGTCTCTGGGTTCCTTGCAGCGGCAGGTTACTTCATTGGCACAAGTGGCTTTACAGAACCAAAGGGCAATTGATCTTCTCACTGCAGAAAAAGGGGTTACATGCCTATTCCTCAGAGAGGAATTTTGCTATTATGTTAATGAATCTGGGCTAATAAAAAAAATGTTGTTAAATTGCAGGAATTATCGACCCAATTGCTCAAACCTACCTCCTCCAATCCCATAACGGGGTTCTTCCAATCCTATCTTGCCATGTACTTACTACATATCTTGGATCTCCTTATTTGGATGCTCCTTTTTTGTGCTCTCTTGCCCTGCATAATGAAGTGCCTTCAAACCCAACTGCATAAAATTCCTAATCAAACTTTCAACCAGCTTTTGCTTAGTCACTACCAGCCTCTGATGACCGATGAATCCCCAACATCTCCAAGAGAACAGTTCACTCAGTGATGAAGCTCACTACCAGGCACGATGGAATGCAACGGGTATTAGACAGCGGGAGACAACGAGCTCGGAGAACCTCTTAATCTTCCATCCTGGATTCATAGTCTTTACCACCTTCTAAGCTTTCTCATGGCCCTTGGCCTCTTCTATGTCAGTCCCCCCACATGGAACTTCTGCCAAAAATTGACATTTGCTTTAATTTTTATCTTCATTCTGTTTTTATTCGCTCTGATATTCTTCAGGTGCTGGCGACACCATGTCCAGGCAACGCTTCCAGTATTTCCTTGAGTCTCTGTTACAGGACCAGTGGCTGATACCAACAATCTCTTCCATCCAGGACTGGTTCCATGCCATCGCCATCTTTGGCTTCAGGGAACATTCATTGACTTCACCCCTATGAAAATAGCTGTCTATAGCCACTGGGTTTTATTTCTGGCTGCCATGATATCCCCATACCTGCCCCCTGAGCATTCCTCCACTTCTCTTTCTAGGCCCCACACCAGCCCCACACAGCAGGAAGCAGCCAGATCTGACAAACGACGCCCCACTTCCTAAGAAAACAAAAAGGGTGGAATGTTGGGAAAAGAATAAATGGCAGCCATACCGCAGAGAAAAACCCCAACATGGCGCCTAAGGACTTCTTCTTCCTACCTTCTTCATTTCTGCAGTGGTGCAAAAAGTTCCCGCCCTTGTGAACTCTCCCGCCAGCGCCAATTTCAAATCTCGCTTGTGGGGAACCTTAGCCCCAATTAGAACTAATTCCTGGGCTCTGGAGCTGATATTTGAAAGAACTTGTCAATAAACGGGTTGCTGCCATTTATCTAAGCCATACCATCTCCCCCTTAGTGCTATATAAGCACACAGCTGTTAGCAATAAAATTGGAATTCTCCCGGTGAAGTGTCATTGCGTGGGGAACTATTTCACTCATGTTCAGCAACAGGATATCCAAAGGTTCTCCAGTGCCACCTGGTAATGGGAATTTCAGAAATTTGATAGTATTTATTTAGCCATTTTTGAAGGATGAAGTTGGAGTCACTGTGCATTTCAATTAATGCAGGAACCATTATGTGGTGAGGAAGCTCATTTAAATGAAATCTCTGGAGAAATCTCACAGGCAAGGCTTCCCAAAAAGTGGCCAAAAGGTCACATGAAGCCAGGATCATTGAGGTCTACAATATGAGTTCCATTTGTGTTTAGACTCTCAATTATGGCTGCCAAGTCTTTCAAAATAAAATCATGTGATATCCTGGCTGAGATTCTCACTGCACTGTGGAAAGACACCCTGGCCCTCGATCTCAGTTTTCAAGGGCGCATCTCATGCGTGGCCTCCTAAAATCCCAACACATTTCATGGCAATACTTCTTTGAGGTAAATTCCAGAACTCAGTCTCTAAGAGAAATCATGCCAGAATTCAAGCCCAGGTGGATCCAGTTATCTCTTCCAACCGCCAAACAAATGACCACAATTAAAACCAAACACTCCCACATGGCCCTCATCTTCTTCCATATAGACACTTATCATAACCTCTGGCTGGAGTTTTTCATGAGGGGTGCAGCCCAAGACAGTGTCAAAAATAAGCTCCCTTGCCCCTCATTTGCCTAAAGTCAAGGTGGCCTGGACACCCATCCGGTGAACCAGGAGTGATCAGATAGGCCAGCTGTTAATACTGCTCTGCATCTCCAATTTGAGGCCTACTGACTGTCAGTTATAGATTCTTTATATGATTTGGAGCCATGAGAAAACCCAAAAACCTATGGGTTAGCCTCTGCAGGGCTGTGCATAACTCATTTGAACCAAAGGATCCGTATTCTCACTTGATGGTGGTCAGGAACCTTACAAATGAATGCGAGAGACTCCATTCACAATAATTGCTCTTTTGGTCATTTTGGTTTTGGATGCACACATGGGATCTCTCTTTACATCCATCAGGTGCTGAGAATCTAAGCCACAACCTCACACAGGGCCAAGAGGCTGATTCAGACACATCCCTTTCCAAAGCAATTAAGCAAAGAGCCACAGGTGATGCCCATTCATTTCCATTTGAAAACTGTTTTCTTCAGGCTTCACAAAGGGGTGGCCTGAGGCAAAGACCTTCCTGACATTCAGGGAAACAGAACAATTGATAAGCAAAAGGCCGAAAGCATGGTTTCTCCACTGAGACTTTCTTGGTCACACTGATATCTGAGTTTTCTGAGATGCTCGCCATTCCCTTCAGCTATCCAGGACATGGCAATGTCACAGAGCTTGGAGGTGGTACATATTTTGGACACAAAACCATGAGACTATTCTGGAGAGTGGTGAGAATTCTGGAAGAAACAGGAACTTAGGAAGGTAGCAGGTGTTGCCCATGGATAAGGCAAGCTGCAGTCCATTCATAAATTGGGCAGGATGAATGCCGGGAATCTTTCTACTATACAGGACATATCAATTGTTGCATTCTATTTTCTAATGTCTACAACCACGGACACAGTGGGATCCACAGAAATAGAAACACTTGCCTTGTCCAACGACTTACTAGAAGAAGACCACTCCAAATCAAACAAACCGTCTTTCCTACCTATTATCAGATCATGAGACAAAACCACAAAATCACACCCACCCCACAAAGACACCTCCTTCCCCCATGTAACTCTGTGACTATCCGGAGTTTCCTCTGAGTGGTGGGCCATACTATGTTCCCCCAAAATGGCCTGTCCTATCTCAGATCTGGTCTCCTTGGCCAACTCTGTGAAGTTGTCAGGAGCCTGCGGTGAACCACTACCTACTTTCTCAGGAAAGGCCCCTATTCAGAGCTCTCCTGGTATTTGGCCATCCTCACATATGTAGGTACCAAGAAAGACTGACACTCTCCTTGGTAAATTCAAACAAGTGAGCCTACTGGGTCTGGGACTGGACTGGCTCCGGGTGCCTGGCTTCCTGGATCCCAAGTTAAGAGAGTTCCATCACCAAGGAAGTGAGGTAGATCACTTCTTCAGGAACTGAATGAGGTCATTGCCTTGACAACCACTTTGTCCTAACAGTTGCTTTCAAGAGTCCCATGAGATGGAGGCTGCCCCTACTTCCTGTGACACTTTCACAAGTTAGAATGGTATATAAACCATGGGCACCCGGGAACAGCTCTCCACCTAGGACTGTTTTGGTCCATCTTCTCTACATTAAGAAGAGAGAGGCTGATTCATACACATCCATTC